>NC_132923.1:114945828-115248328 GCF_047675955.1 Chlorocebus sabaeus
ACCTGCCCTGGCACCCAGGGGATCAGCAAGCCTATGGCTTCATTGCCAGTCCAACTCAGCCTTAGCCAGTTCTCCAAACACTCCTAACTACTTCCTTCTCCCGTATCTGGGAAAGACTTCACAAGTGATATGCTCTGAAGGGCACAGGCCTTGAGTCTGACAAGCCTTGGTTCCAATCCCCACTTGGCCATTTACTGCCTGAGGGAGCCAGGGCAAGACACCAAGCCTCTCACCTTTTCTTCTATAGAGCAGAGCTGTAGAGAGCTCATTGCTAAGGCTGTCATGAGCCTTAGACAGCACATAGCAGGCCCTCAGAAAGAGTGGCTGTTAGTGGATTTACAGGTTAACTGAATTCCCAGCCCCAAGCAGCCTTAGCACCTTGGGAAAGGTGGCATTGAGGCTGGACCCAGAGGACACGCAGTATTTAGACCTGTGACATCAGGGGCCAGGGGTGCTCTGGGAAGAAGACACAGCAGGAAGAAATGAGCTGGGTGTGGGAAGGGGCAAATGGCTGTATGAAAACGGAAGTCACCATAGAGTTCTGCCTTACCCTGGCCCCTGGCCCAGGAAAGGACAAGGCAAGGATTGCCTTCCTCCCTCGAAAAGTCCCTGGCCAGGGAGCAGGATCTGCCACTTTGCTAGGGAAGCTCTGCTGCTACCCACCCAGGTGGACCACAGTTCTTTCTCTATGTCTGAGTGGCCCCTGGGGAGAGTGCTCTGCCAGGTCCTCCTCAAGCGAGCAGGGCTCCAGCCTGGGCACCTGGGCAGAGGTGAGGAACTGGGAAGGGCCACCACCCTGGAGTCCAAGGGCTGGAAGCCAGAACCAGGTAGAGAAGGCTGGAGGAGCTGCCATCAGCTTTAGGGGCACAGATGCTTGCCTACATCTTCCAGGCTTTCTGGGGCCTGCTGTGCTGAGCCCAGAGGCCAGCTGCTCACCGTCCCCCAGTAAAGAACCCACAGAGGGAACTGGGCTTGTCCTACAGCATGTGAAGTTTAGGGTGGACCTAAGGAAGCCCTTCTTGGCTCCATATGTGGGAGGTGGAATCAACTGCATGTGTATTCCCAGGGGCTCAGGGCCTCTGGGAGGCAGAATAATGTCAAGTTTGAAAGCTCTGGAGTCTGGCTGCCTGGGTTCAAATTCTAACTCCACCACTTCCTGGCTGGGTATTGTTGGACAAGTTGCTTTACCACTCAGTGCCTCAGTTTCTCCATCTGTCAAAGATGAATGAAAAGTATCTACTTCATAGGGTTGTTGGGACAAGTATATAACACATGTGAAGTGCTTAGACAGAGCCCAGCACATGGTAAACTGTCTCTAAGCTTTAGGTTGTTAATCTTCCTTCCAGAATCTCTTCCTTCAGGCCCAGTCCTGAGATGAGAAAACAGTGTTCTTGTTCCCAAAGCCAGGGCAAAAGGAACCTGGAGTCTCAGTGGATGAATGTTGGTTTGGAGAATGAGGCAGAGGTCTCTCTGAGCAACCTCCCTGGGGGCCCTGCACCCCAGGGACCCCCAGTACACAGGGGAGATCAGCCTGGGGCTGGGGTTGGGCTGGGGTGGCCTGGGAGCGGAGACCAGCAGAGGAGGAAGGACCATGTGAGGCCAGGCTGAGGTGACCCGCCAGCCCCGTCTCGTCAGCCAGCCCCGTCTCCTGCTTTGACTTCCCTTCCCCCTTGGTCTTTGGGGCAAAGATTTGTGCTGGTTCAGGCCTGGAAATACCAGAAATACCAGAAACTGAAGTCGTCTCTCTTTGGGCGGCCACAGCATAAAACCAACCAACATGATCCTGCTATTAACCTCGATTAACTTGGAGAAGACTCTGTCTCAGGCTGTCGAGGCTCCATTGCTCCAGCCAAGCCCCCCAGTGCTGGCCCAAAATGGCCAAGCCAGGGTGGAGAGTGGGCAGTGGAGAGTGGGTGGTGGGCACTATCGCCAGCTGAAGGGCCGAACCAAGAACAGGGCGTCCTGAGTGGTCGGGGACTGAGATGCCTCCCACCCCAGTGCTCGGCCTCTACAGCCTCTGTCCACAGACAGGGGCACAGAGAAGGTGATTGTTTCCATCTGACCACGGTGCCTGCTCCCTGGGGCAGCCGAGAGCACAGGCCTGGGTGTCACAGAGGTAACTGCCAACCATGGGGCCAAAGCCTGCCCCCTCCACTCCTGTGGACACAGACACTCCGACAAGAGACAGAAGGACAGTCACAGCATACAGAGGCCCTCCTCACAGGGCCCAGGAGGGGAGCATGGTCTGCTGTCTGGTCACACACCCAGCCGGCCATGCATACTCCAGCTCGCACACTGCCCCCCACCTCCAGAAAGAGAGTCCACAACAGCTACACCCCCAAGGCACAGTTCTTAGGAGGATAAAAACATCCATTCAGGCAGGGGACGAGGGCCGAGGGCCGGCACCAAAATAGAATCACTGAGAAGTCATGCGGCAGAGGCGGTCAGACGTGTGCTTGAGTCTTGGTTCCGTGGCTCTCTGGCTGGGTGACTGGGACCAAATCCCTTCCCCGGCTGATCCTCCATTTCTCCATCTATAAAATGGGGGACAATGAAGCCCCCAGTGGTGGAGGGCTTATGCGTAATAGGTATCTCCTAATTAGCCACAATAGGGGTTAGGGGTTACGTAGAAGCTGCTGTTATTACGGTTTACTCTAAGGAAGCAAGACATTTTCAAAAACAGGCCGAGTCTCAGAGGAAGGGGCAAGATCATAAGGTAGGGTGACTCCAGTGGGGCCAGCTGGGGAACAGGCCAGAAAAGGAAGCCAGACCTTTTCTCCTTCCAGGCCTTCTTCCTACCTGCAGCCTTGGCAAGCCGGTTCACCTCTCCCAGCCTGTCTGGTCTTCCATAAACCTTCACAAACCTTCTGGGGAGGGAGTGAGAACAGCTTCCCACAGGAGCTGGGAACATAGGCTCTGAAGCCAGACTGTCTGCTGGCTCAGTGACCTCGGAAAAGCCCCCAAGACTCTGTTTAAATGGAGATGGTAACAGTCCTTGCCTTCTGGGGTGGTTGTGAGGATGACAGGATCTGCCTGTGTGAAGAGCCCTAAGCCATGCTCTGGTAAAGAAAACAGATTCAGTTATTGGTGTGATAAGAACAAGCACCTTCCTGATTTCTGCCTGTCTTGCTCCCTTCTGGCCTCCAGCAAGCAGGAGGCCCCATATGCCCCTCCCCCTCTACAAAGGAGGGTGCAGGGAGGAGCCCTGGGACCCAGCCCTGCCCTCCGTCTGCCTCCCACAGGGACTCGGGAGGCGGCCTTCGTGTACGCCATCTCTTCGGCAGGTGTGGCCTTTGCAGTGACGCGGGCGTGCAGCAGTGGGGAGCTGGAGAAGTGTGGCTGTGACCGGACGGTGCACGGGGTCAGCCCACAGGGTAGGTGCAGGAGGTGGTCAGAGTGGGAGGGCAGGGGGCATGACCTTGGCCCTCACTCACCACAGCCCTCTCTGTGCCCACCACACCCCAGGCTTCCAGTGGTCAGGATGCTCTGACAACATCGCCTACGGTGTGGCCTTCTCACAGTCGTTTGTGGATGTGCGGGAGAGAAGCAAGGGGGCCTCGTCCAGCAGAGCCCTCATGAACCTCCACAACAATGAGGCCGGCAGGAAGGTAGTATGGTGCTACCAAAAGCGGGGTAGGGATAGCGTGCACAGGGCCTCACATACTCTCCCACCCACATGGCCACTCAGAAAACATTTGTGCAGGCTCTCACCAGCACCTGGCACCTTCTGTAGGTCCGTGGGGTTCAAGACAGGCCAGGTGGGGGTGCAGACAGGTGGGCAGGTGTTACAGACAGGGTAAGTGGCCCCCTCCATACATATGGCCCCCCACACACATACATACATGTGTGTCCATCCCTGTCTCTCATATACATTGACTCCCCAAAAGAGCAGCAGAGCTAGGATGTAAACCTTTCTCCCCATCACCATGAAGATCGTGTGCCTGTAACGCCACCTGCCTTCTGGATGCCTACTCCCCAAGGTTCCTACAGAAGTTAAATGCAACAGTGTTCTCCCTACCCAGCACCTGTCACTCACTGTTGATAGGACACCACCCTTAGTGCTTCTCTTTCATCAACTCCCAATGCCCCAAGTGCAGGGACAGTACCTTGTTCACCTGTCACAACACTGCTTAGCAGCCCAGTACCGCATAATTCGTAAGAGGAGGTACAACAGCAAATCTGACTGCAGCGTCGGCCCCAGGGCACCAACACTCCGCTGTCAGCCTCCAGGGCCCCTCCCCGCCTCCCCTTGCCATCTCCTGATGGCCCCTCTCCCCTACCCTCTCCCACAGGCCATCCTGACACACATGCGGGTGGAATGCAAGTGCCACGGGGTGTCAGGCTCCTGTGAGGTAAAGACGTGCTGGCGAGCCGTGCCGCCCTTCCGCCAGGTGGGTCACGCACTGAAGGAGAAGTTTGATGGTGCCACTGAGGTGGAGCCACGCCGCGTGGGCTCCTCCAGGGCACTGGTGCCACGCAATGCACAGTTCAAGCCACACACAGATGAGGACCTGGTGTACTTGGAGCCCAGCCCCGACTTCTGCGAGCAGGACATGCGCAGCGGCGTGCTGGGCACGAGGGGCCGCACATGCAACAAGACGTCCAAGGCCATCGATGGCTGTGAGCTGCTGTGCTGTGGCCGCGGCTTCCACACGGCGCAGGTGGAGCTGGCTGAACGCTGCAGCTGCAAATTCCACTGGTGCTGCTTCGTCAAGTGCCGGCAGTGCCAGCGGCTTGTGGAGTTGCACACGTGCCGATGACCGCCTGCCTAGCCCTGCGCCAGCAACCACCTAGTGGCCCAGGGAAGGCCGATAATTTAAACAGTCTCCCACCACCTACCCCAAGAGATACTGGTTGTATTTTTTGTTTTGGTTTGGTTTTTGGGTCCTCATGTTATTTATTGCCGAAACCAGGCAGGCAACCCCAAGGGCACCAACCAGGGCCTCCCCAAAGCCTGGGCCTTTGTGGCTGCCACTGACCAAAGGGACCTTGCTCGTGCCTCTGGCTGCCCATATGTGGCTGCCACTGACCACTCAGTTGTTATCTGTGTCCATTTTTCTACTTGCAGACTTAAGGTGGAGTAACAAGGAGTATTACCACCACATGGCTACTGATCGTGTCATCGGGAAAGAGGGGGCCTTATGGCAGGGAAAATAGGTACCGTCTTGATGGAAGTCACACCCTCTGGAAAAAAGAACTCTCAACTCTCCAGCACACATACACATGGACTCCTGGCAGCTTGCGCCTAGAAGCCATGTCTCTCAAATGCCCTGAGAAAGGGAACAAGCAGATACCAGGTCAAGGGCAGGAGGTTCATTTCAGCCCTCACATGGACAGCTAGAGGTTCAATCTCTGTGGGTCCTTCCAGGCAAGAGGAGGGAGGTGAGAGCAAGAGAAGGCTGAAGTTCCACCCTAGAGCCCAGCCTGCCCCCTGGGCGGAGGAAACGTAACCACTCCCCAGACCCACCTAAGCAGGCATATAGGCTGCCATCCTGGACCAGGGATCCTGGATGTGCTTTTGCAGTCATGCCCCTGAGTCAGCTTTCACAGTGCTGTTCCTCCATGAAACTGAAAAAGGAAACCACACACACACACACACGCACACACGCACATGTGCAAGAGAGAGGGAGGAAAGGGCTGTGCAATAAAGTCCTCTGCCATTATCTTACTCAACACAATTTATTGAGCAAATACGACGTGTTCTAGGCCCTGTACAGACCATCTCACTTGATGGCCTCAACAGTCCTGGGAAGCAGACAAAACAGGAATGCTAATGCCCATCTGACAGCAGAGAGGGCAATGCTCACCAGACCTCACAGCAAGCTTGATGGAGAGGTAGGGCCAGAAGAGTCCTCCAGCCAAGCCTCTTCCTTGGTTCTTGTACCCTAAGGCACATAAACTGCAGGTCTTCTTGGGTCTGAGCCTGGGGCAGGGAGTTCTGGCTGGAGGAAAAGGGGCAGGGAAGCAGCAGGAGTCAAAGATCACAGGCTGAGCTGGAGTCCACATGGTTCCTGAGGGCAGAACAGGCTCTGAGGAAAGACGTGAACAGCTAGAAGGTTGACAGTGAGGTCTCAGCAGTGTGGCGCACCCATCCCCAGCATATCTGGGTCCCTGGGGTCCCAGGTACCATGGTTACTGCAAGATTTCCCAAGAGACAGCACCAGCAACCTGGGCCTGACCCTGTGCAACCGCCAAACCAAACCATCAGGAGCCCCGCCCAGGCTTGTGAGCAGGACATGCACAAAGCAAGACCTTGCCCCTGACCCAACTGCTTCTCAGACGGGCTTCCAATCACCAGAGGAAGTTGCTGTCAGCCCAGTTTCCAGACTGCCCCCACATTGGGGCTCTAAGTTTCAGGTCTGAGATCTTATGCTCTGTGATCCCCCATTTGGGGTTCCCAGACTCCAAGCTCCTGACTCCTGTATTCAGTGGCTGAATTCAACATCCGAGATTTGGAATATGGGCTCCAGCCTGCAGAAACTCCTCTCCAGGCATTATGGTTTGTGCCTCCTAGTGTTGGCTCCCTCATGAAAAGAGGGTCAACACCCTTGGCCCCCAGCCAAGATCTCTGCTCAGTGTCCACACAAGGAGGAAGCCAAAACTAAGTGAGGTGCTGGAGCCACATTCAAACGTGGGGATAATCTTGGAGCAGGCCAGCTCTGATGTGGATGAAAGCTGAGCCAACTGTCGCCACAGCTGCCCAGCTGGGTCCACTGCTCCTCTGGCTGGCTGTTCAGCTGTCCACTAAGCCCAAGAAAAATACTATCCCTCAATAGCAGAGGCCAGACCCAGTGAGAGGGAACAGTGAGGACCCCTCCCCTCCCAGAGACAAGAGCTGAGCCACTCTCCCCATGCAGAGAACAGTGGGTCCAGGTTGGATGCTGGTATGATGGGAACTGCCCTTTTCACCTGCCAGGGAGTTCCTAAAGCTGATCTTCCTGGGGTTCTGAAGGTTGCAACCTAGGTTAATCAGACCAGATTCTAGGAACCACTACCCAGGCCGACCACCACCAGTGCTGCAGAGGTCAAAGAAATCCACAGTCACAGGAAAAGGAGCTTCTTTGGACATGCCCAGCTCCAAACTGTCCTGGGGGAACTGGCACAGCCCTTACATAGCCCACCCCGTCTTGGCCTCACTGTGGCCTGGAAATTGGCCAGAAGGTCCACATCCTGCCCAAACCACTCTCCTCTCATCCCAAGGCAAAGGTGATGCCCTGAGGCCTAGGGCTGGATAAACCCCAGCTCTGGATGCTGCTAACCCACTCTGCTGCCCCACCCCATCCTCCAATTTTTATACTAGGCTCTTTGCCATTGTGACGTCCCCATGACATAGTCTGATGCACGATAAAACAATTATTTCTTTATCTTGCAATTGTGACAGTGACTTTTTTTATAGAATAGGGAGAAGAGACTTGGAGAAGGTCATGGGAATAGCAGATAAATAGTAGCAAATTCTATATATAGGGGCCCTTTTGCCTTCTTAATAGGTGGTTTGAGGGCCACAAGAACCCACCTGCATGCTTTCTGAAACTTCACTACTCACAAAGGCTTCTTCATGTGCGTTTCACTGGGTCATGACCAGCTACTTAAACCTTGGCCTAGTCAGATCTTTCAAGAGTATGGATGAGGGCCTGACTGAGTAGAGGGCCTGGTAAACTGGGTACTGACATGGGAGGTAGGGGACGAGGGAAAAGGACTTAGCTTCTATCCTGAGACATGGGAATCCAAGGACTATGGCTTACAGGTAAACTCTAGAATTAGAACCCAGTTAGAATAAGGAGACTGGGTGGAAAACTTCATATAACTCAAGTCTAAAGCCACAGCCAAGGGAACTCGTTGCTGATGGGGAGATCCAGGGTGGCTTCTCAGGAACCTCCCTTCTAACGGAGTGAAGTCCTTATTCTTACCAAAGCAGGCCACGGCCTGTCCCCGACCCCCACCGCAGCAAATTCACAGCAGCCGGGGAGTGGGGAGGCTGCTGTGTGCTCAGCTTTCCAAAAGCTTAGCGGGGTAAAGAGCTAAAGGAAAGTGCTTTCAGGACAGCAGGGGTGCTTATGAACTGTAAAGAATAGGGGGCAGGGGCATAATAGACAAACGGAGGTCCCGGGACACGGTCTAGAGTACAGGTGGACAAAAAAGGACACCTCATCCTCAAAATCGCAGAGAGAGGGGATAGAGGGTACAAGAAGAGCAAATAAGTCAAGGTTAGCAACATGGTGACACTCCACCTCTACAAAAAAATTCAAAAATTAACGTAGCACGGTGGCACACACCTGTAGTTTCAGCTTCTCAGGAGGCTGAGGAGTGGGGATCACTTGAGCCTGGGGGACAGAAGTTGCAGTGAGCTGAGACTGCATCACTGCACTCCAGTCTAGGCGACAGGGCAAGACCCTGTCTCAAAACAAAACGAAATCAAGAAGTCAAGATGACCATGCTGGATCATTTTCTAGACTATGCAAAGGTCCCAGGCTTTGCAATCAGATAGACCTGGTTTGGATCCCAGCGTTGCCGTTTCTTCACTAGATAAAACCTCGGATAATTCGTCATCCTCTCCCAGTCTCACTTCTTCATCTGTAAAATGGGCCTGTCCCACCCGCTTACACACACACTTCAATGGGGCTAGATAATAATAGAATCTATTTGTTGGGGGTGTTAAATACGAGAACATCTGTCAAGTTCAACAACTCTTCTAGAAAGCTGCTGGCTCCTTTGCCCAAATGCCCTCGCCTCAGTTGCTGCCCTGAGCTCCCTCAGCACCTTCTCTAATTCTCCCTCTCCTTGTGTCTACCCTCCCAGACAACTCTCACTGGAAATATTACTATTCCCTTTTCAGGAACCCAGGAGGCAGTGAAGGTCACGGCAGTGAAGGTCACTGTAAGATGAAGGGGGCAGGAGGGGAATGAAACGAGGAGTGGCTCGATCCCTCTAATTCACATGGAACGGGTTGGGGGCTGAGGCAGGTGCCCCAAGACTTTGGCCCTACCCAGAGCTCAGAAGCAGGCAGATCTCTACCCAAAGTAGAAAACCCCAGGTAGGAGAGCAGAGAATCCCAGGGGCCAGGATACCCAGGCAGTAGCCAACAAGGTTATGGCAAAGCTGTCCCTACGCACCAGCTGGGAGGGCTGACTGAGATCTCAATGTCTGGGAAAAGCAGGGCAAGGCCAGAGAGCAGGGCCAAGTCGGAAGTGCAGACAGGAGTGCCAGAGCTGCAGGAAAGGGTGTAGTGGGCCCCAAGTGCTCTGCCTGTGGGGACAGAAAAGGCTTTCAGGCTCCCAGGCTGGGTCCGCTTGCAGAGAGCCTATGTCCAGGCTCCATCCTTGTAGCTGCCCTCAGAGTTTGGGCCTGAAGTTCTCTGGGAGAGCTATGAAAATGCAGTGACAAAGCAGACCTCCTTCTCAGCCTCTTCCTGAGAACAACCAGTCCATGGGAAGTGTGGGGAGCAGCAGAGGCCAAGCAAAGGCCAGAGAACACAGGAAAACAGGACAGAAGGGAAGTCTAGGAACTAGACAACTGCAGGAGACTAAGAAAGGCTAGACATAGAGTGAGGAAAAGGCAGAGAGGGAGGACAGATGTGAGGAAGACAGGGAGAAAGAGATAAGAAGAGAGAAGATGCTGCAGGAGCTCAGAGCAGCGACTGAGGTGAGGGCGTCTGGGCAAAGGAGCCCAGCAGCTTCCTAGTAAGAGGAGAAAAGTGCTGAGCTTCAGGAGAAAGTGTCTGATTCAGAAAGGGAGCTGGGGAGGTGCAGTCTGAGGCATGTGGGGGAGGGGTGTGTGGAACACGGCCTGGCCTGGCCCAGTCGATGACTTCATAAGCATCTCCCCCAATTCCTTCCTGAGCCGCCAGTCCTGGTGACCCCTGCCCACATCTCAAGGGTCTAGGCCAAGCAGGCGCTGACAGGGGAGAGAAGGGGCCCTTCTGGGCCAGGCCCCCAAGCCTGGCACAGTGCCTGCTGCGGGAGGAGGGGACTAGAGGCCCAGCCCTTGTCAGCATCCCGGCCGGCACTTCGGAGGCAATTAGCAGCCCAGCTGAGCTAATCCCCCGCCTGGCGAGGCCAACACAAACAGGCCCAGACCGGGTGCACACTCGCCTCCCTGTTTGCTGAGGGGCTCGGTGGTCCGCCAAGAACAACACCAATAACCCAGGGCCTTCTCTAGGTTAAGAAGAGGACCGGGGCCTGCTGAAGAGCTGACAGTGCCCGGCAGAGCACACTCTGGCCAGGTGCCCTGGCCGCCCCAGAAAGGCAGCCACTGTTCCCAAGCCTTGGGCCAGTTGGGAAGAGGAAGCTGGACACAAGGAGCCATGTATTCCAATTCAGCACACACCCCACCTCCTCGTGCCACCTGTGAGGAAGAAGGCCTCATGCAAGCTTGTGCCACCTTGGCCAGCCCAACAACTGAGACCAGCAAGGGCTGGGCCCTCTGGTCAGGACCCAAGGATTACAGGCTCAATGCTGAACAGGGAAAGGCCAGAGGCAACTCAGACCTGGCCCCTGCCCTCAAGGAGCTCAGTCAAGCCAGAGAACAGATTGTGTGTATCACCTTGGAGCAGTGCCAGTCTCTAGCCCCACCAGCACCCCAAGACTTGGGAAGGCTAAGGTAGAACCCTCAAAACAAAGGGAAAGGGGCACCCAGGAGAAGGAACTGAGGCCCAGAGACTGATCACTGTGGAAGATGGTGCAAAAGCCAGCGGGAAGGACCCAGGACAGGCTTTGCCAGACTGGTCCTGGACCAGGCAGTGGCTCCTCTGGGCTTAATTAGCTCAACTCGGCAGCCACTGGGAGAACGCAGGCCCCAGGCATGGCCCTTCTCATGTAGCCCCGCTTCTTTTTATTTTTGAGGCAGAGTCTCACTCCATCATCCAGGCTGGAGTGCAGTGGCACAATAATGGCTCACTGCAACCTCTGCCTCGTGGGTTCAGGCGATTCTCCTGCCTCAGCCTCCCAAGTGGCTGGGATTCCAGGCACCCAGAGTTTCACCATGTTGGTCAGGCTGGTCTCAAACCCCTGACCTCAAGAAATCCACCTGCCTCAGCCTCCCAAAGTGCTGGGATTACAGGCGTGAGCCACCGCACCCAGCCTAGCCCCGCTTCCTGATTCCAGACCAACTCTACTTTCGTCATCCCTGAGCCCCCTTTGAGCCAAAGCCTCCATCCTCAATTTGGTTCCTCACCTACCCAAGGACTCCCTTTTTTTCATAAGTCCTCACAGGCCTCCTGCCAGATATAAGGGTCAAAAATGGACTTTGTAGCAACATCAGGAACAGTTGCCTCCTTGAAGCTTCTAGTAGAGAAAGCAACAGACATGACCTCCCTGAGACAGCGATGCAGGACACTACTAATTATCAACACTCAACACCACACCATCTACTGAGCAACTCACCGACTGTGGGTCAGGCCTGCACTAAAGCACCATTTACTAGCATTATCCCATGTCATGTTCATAGGCAAGCAAGTGAACACAAACATTTCCTATCAGATAAACCAACTCAGAGGCAGGTGTAGGCTTCATCACTATTTTACAGGTGAGACTGAGGCCTACAGAAGGGAAGAGACTTGCCCAAGAGCGGAACCTAAGGCTTCAGCACTTGGTCAGGATGGAATATGTCACCAGAGGCCCTCCTCAGTCCCACAGATCCTCCACTTCCCTCACTCCACTACTGGCGTAGACCTACCCTTGGTGCTTCCTCGCCAAAGGGCTTCAGAGCCTTGAGCCCACCCCTCCCCACACAGGAGCAAGAAATCTGTCTCTGGCTGAGCTAAGCTGGACTCTGTCACTCTGCTGGAGAATTACACATCGCTCTACAGCTTTCTCTTTAAGGCAGGGGATGAGAAAGCTTGGAGTCACATTGCTAGAGCTGACAAAGCCATAGCTGGAAACAGCAGCCCACCCCCTACCCCTTTCCCGGGCTGGCGTGGCAGAAGAACTTTAGGCCCAGTTCCAGGCCTGTCAGATTGGCTGTCAGGTGCCTGCCTGCAGCAGGAAGGGGCTGACAATCCAGTCCAAACCCCTTCTGAGTTGTTCCCACACCTGGCTCTAGAGCATCTTGCCTGAACCAAGGTATAGATGAGTTGACGAGTCCTTTTCCCCTTCAGTTCAGCCAAACGGAGGTATTTTTCAAAAACATCTTTTACTAGGAAATTGAAGGAAAACAAACAGATCGTAAGTACACAGCAACAAGCAGATTCCTAAGCAGGACTTTAACCAGCACCTAATCAGAGCCCTATAGATGCTTGCTTCTCCCTTCTCTCCTCATGAAGCCTCTTTCTAGGCATCAGAAGACCTGGGGTCTCATTCCTCATTGCTGGCAGCCTGAGGAATCTGAAGCAAGTTCATAAACCTCTCAACCTCATCTGTAAAGTAGAGATGAAGATACCGCAGGGCCAGGACTGGACCCAGTTCTAATTCTAAAGCCTCCGTTCTACACAGCCTTCCTGACCCCACACTTCCACCATTATGGTTGCTGGAGGCCCAAGTGAAACACTGTATAGGGAAGTGCTCTATGGACTGGGAAGGGCTATCAGGGATGCTGACGGTAGTCACTGGCCAGAACACTGGCTCTTTCCTTAAGAGTGAGGGAAATATGTATTGGGCATGTGAAGGATGGCATTCCAGGCTCCTGGTCTCATCAGGTTGTGACACTAGAATTTGCTTGCTGGGTCTGTCTTCTCCCATCTCTCCTCCTCCTTCCTTCCAGCACCTCCTGCAACCTGGGCCTCCTCCCCCATCCCCTTCTTGGACAGCGGCTGGAGCCACCTGGGAAGCTTCAAGAATGGCTGATGGTTATCACAGCCAGGACAGGGCGAGCTGCTGCCCCTCTGATTCATCATACAGCTGGAGTGGATCCAGAGAAGTGACCAAGAGGATCCGGGGCTGCTGCTCTGAATTCAGACAGCTTCAATGGGGAAAGAGGCAGGCTGAGAGGAGCGGCTCAATCCCGCAATCAGAAGGGTATGAGGAAAAGGGACTGGAGACTTGCTCTCCAAAACAACAGGCAATAGTGTGGCGGGAAAAGCCTGAGAGCTGAGGTTGCACAGCTTCCCCACCTGTCCCATCTCAAAGAACTCCTGTGAGAACTGAACCACAATGCAGGTCGGCATCCAATGTTCCCTCTCCCATTCCCTTCACTTCTGACCTGGGACACACACACTCACCCTTCCCACCTGGGCAAGTCAGCACAGCCAGATGCTGCATGACAACCCTCTACACACCCTGACCCTCTCATCTCAGAATCTAGGATACACTCAATGTGGGTGTGATTCCTGGTCCCCAAGCTGCTCAGGTGCCCATTTCCAACCACAGCAGGCTTCAGTTTGATAGGGGGACCCCAGTATGGCAAGGGGAAAAGCTGGTTACTCCCCTCCACTGTGCCCTGTACAGCTCACCCAGTGAAGCAGCCACTTGCTGGCAAGCAAGAGATTCTCAACCTTTAACCTATGTCCCCTGCCTTTGAGAGACAAACCCCTGCTTTGTTAAATCTGTCATTTCAAAATAAATCTTGTGACTAAAAACAAATCAACACAATAGTGATTTTAAAATAAGCATTATTTTTCTATTATTCTCATCTGATAAAATAAGCATTCAAATTCTACACATCATTTGTCCACCAGCTATTCTGTTACTGCCCCAAGGGGAGCTGGTAGTATAAGTTCTAGAGTCAGAAGTTCAAGGCTGGCCAGCTTGTTCAAGTTCAAGGTGCAGTGGCTCATGCCTGTAGTCCCAGCACTTTGGGAGGCCGAGGCAGGCAGATCACGAAATCAGGAGTTCAAGACCAACCTAGCCAACATGGTGAAACCCTGTCTCTACTAAAAATACAAAAAATTAGCCGGGCATGGTGGCACAGGCCTGTAATCCCAGCTGCTTGGGAGGCTGAGGCAGGAGAATCGCTTAAATTGGAGAAACAGAGGTTGCAGTGAGCTGAGACCACACCAACACACTCCAGCCTAGGCAACAGGGCAAGACTCAGCCTCAAAAAGAAAAAAAAAAAAAAGTTCAAGGCTACAGTGAGCTATGATTGCACACTACACTTCAGCCTGGGTGACAGAGTGAGAATCTGTCTTTATAATTTTTTTAATTTTATTTTAATGTAGAGACAGGGTTTCACCATGTTGGCCAGGATGGTCTAACAGGTGTGAGCCATCGTGCCCAGCCACACCTTACCACTTTTCTATAGAAATAAATACTGAACACCACTTTTAACTGCCAGTTGACTAATTTCAACTTAAGTAAACTAATAATTTAGTTATTGACATGTGAGAGGCTTAATGTCAACTCTATTCTAGAAATTTTTACATTTTCTATAAAGAAGTTAGCCACAGCATCCCACTAATAGCACCAGTTACAAGAAAAATAGCTCAGAACATTCTCAAAAATAATTTTTTTTTGAAGTTGTGGAGTCAAATAACCCCAGCTCTACCACGGACTGGCTGTGAACCTTGGGCAAGTCATTAACTTGTTTCCTCAGTTATAAACTGAGAATGAAGAGAGTAGCCATCTCACAGAGCTATCATGAAGATACAGCATGTAAAACCCTTAGCACATTGCTGGTCACAAAGCCAGGGCTCAGTCATTAGCTATTACTGCTTTTAACAGCAGAGAATGTTCCTGCCCCCACTTCCGATCCTGAGAATCCTGAGCCAGTAGATGTTTAAGAGTAGGCTCCCCAAGACTTCAGTTGGGCAGAGAACACATTTTACAGAAAAAAAGGGCTGATGCTCCTTTGACAGACCTGTGCTTCCTGAGGTACAAGCCATATGGTGTCATACATACTACTGCTTACACATTCATACCCCCCATTAAACTGTGAGCACCTTCAGGGTGGGATCTGGAACTTCTATTTCATATTGAGGGTGGGAAGGATGCACTGAATGTCAAATGAACTGAGACATGCATGTTAGGGGAGAAAACAACCATCTACTGACCATCAGAGAGGTACAAGATAGACTGACTCTCTGATGAATGGCCACACAGGAGTGGGCTCCAGCCCTTTTCTAAAATGCTACAGGTCTATGACTGTTACTCTGGACTCTTCTCCATAATAAACAAGTCCAGGGAACAGATTAAACTATCTCTACCCACTACTATCCCTGAACTTCAAGGCCCCTTAATGCCCCTTTCAGGGCCCCAGAGAAGAGCCTAAGCCTGGGTTCACAACCCATGGTCCCTGTGCAAGGCCTCCCTGGAGGGCCAGCCCACACGGCTTTGTTATAGATGACGTCCTGGACAGCTATCTGACCCACTGTCTTCTAGTCTCCTCATCTCCAAGTTCCTGAAGCCCTAGCCAAAGACAACAGTGTGGACTTGTTTTTTTGGGGCCCAAAGTAGAAGGCTTCTCAGCACCTGGGAGCAGCTGGAAGTTGGAACTCAGGACTCATCGCTGCTGGTCTCCCCATCCTGTGCCAAGTGCATCTGTAAACAAGCCTTCTCAGTGGCTCCCTGCAGCTGCTCCCCAAATGGGTCAAAAGAAGAGAAACAGGCTAGAATCAGGGCAGCCCATAGCTTGCAAGTGAGAACTAAGCCAGGCAGGGCCTGGTCTGAAAGGTGGTCCCTGGATACAGCCAGGCCTGCACTGCTGGCCCTGTGCCCAAAGTCTTAGATGGGTTCAACATTGCCCACGACTGCTGCCCTATGCCAAGGTGTTGAGACCCCAAGAGCCATGGGGCCTGTGTCACACTGCTGTAGGTCCCACTGTTTTACAAGCTGGCGGGGAGAATGAGCTTGCTGGGGTGGAGATGCCTGGATGCTGGGCTGTTGTGCGTGATTCTGTTTGCTATAAAACAGCCAGACATTCCTAGGACCTGGAATCGCGCCGAGGCCACGGAGTTAGCCTTCCCAGCCATATATCTCCAGGCGGGGGACAGGCCTGAGACATCTGAGATAATAAAGACATGATTGTCTCAGCCCTGGGGCTTGTCTCCCCTTTGTCCCAGGGCCCAGCAGCCAGCAAAAAGTTTAAAGACATCCTCCCCCTTCTCCTGGGAAAATAAAAATGCACCAGATTCTATAGCCCCTGGGGTGAACTTCCCCAAAACCAGGCCTTGGCCCAGGATTCCTGCTCTCAGCACCCCAAAGCAGAAGGTAACTTGGAAGCACACAGCAGAGACATTAACAGCTAGAACGTAAAGACACTCACTACATGCCATTCTCGTGCACACATCCCTAATTCTCACCAGCCCTACGACACGGCAATAATTTTAGGGATAAAGAAACTAAAGCTTAGAGGTTAATAGATTTCTCCAAAGCCACAGCTATTTGATGGCACAAAAAGGTTTGAAACCTAGATTCATTTTATCCCAAAACCTGTAACTTCTGTGGTAACCTGAAAACTGCTTTTGAAAAAAATGTTCCTTCTTGGCCGGGCGTGGTGGCTCACGCCTGTAATCCCAGCACTTTGGGAGGCCAAAGTGGGCAGATCACAAGGTCAGGAGTTCGAGACCAGTCTGGCCAACATAGTGAAACCCCGTCTCTACTAAAAACACAAAAAATCAGCTGGGTGTGGTGGTATGCACCTGTAATCCCAGTTACTCAGGAGGATGAGGCAGGAGAATCGCGTGAACCCAGGAGGCAGAGGCTGCAGTGAGCTGAGATCGTGTCATTGCACTCCAGCCCAGGCTACAGTGCAACACTCTGTCTCAAAAGAAAAAAAAACGAAGAAAGTTCCTCCTTCTAATTTTTCAACCCCAAAAAGGGCAGGAGGACTCCCTTTAACACATGAAGGGAAAAATTTGTATGATGGAAGCAAAACCCAGATTCCTTAATCTGGAACCCAAAGCAGCCGCTGCCAGGCCAGTTTCCCTAAGTCACTTCTACCTCAATCTGAGCAACAGCCTGTCCCAAGGGTATGTGGCTTCATGGAGGGAAACATGGACCTGAGAGGTGCTAAGGATGAAATCCCTACATACTTCCAAGGATGACTCTTACCCACTTTATGAATGAATAGAAGGCCAGTTCTAGCCTTCTTAACCACAGAAAAGGGAGAAGAGGCACCACCCACACAAAAGTAAGGTGTTTGAGTAGAGGGAACACTGGATTCAGAACCAAAAGACTCCAGTTCAATCTGTAAAATCTTGTAGAAACTCAACTCTAAGCCAGTTTTCTCATTTGTAAAATAAACACCTGTTTTACTTGCCTCACAGTCTTTTATGAAGATGAACATGAAAGCATTTTTTCAGCAGCCTTATAAATAGAATGTATTACGACCCGTGCAAGCTTTTTCCCTGTTGCCTTCTTTTGCATTCCTGACTCCTCTCTTTTCTACCTTTCTTCTGTTCATACAACTGAACTATGTGCTCAACAGCATGCTAGACAGGGAGGCTCAACCACAGGTTAAGAGAGTAGAGACATTAAGAAAATCAGATAGTGTCAGACCAGAGCCACTTGGTTCCCAATGAACAAGAACCAGACCTGCTGAGGCCCAGGAACTGACCTCAGTCATATACTTCTAAGTTTCAGGCCTGCCCACGACCCTCTCAGTCTGGTTGCAGGGCCTCAGGACTAGAGGTTTATTGTCTTCCTAAGTCAGACATTCATTGCTGGACCACATCATCTTTTTCAAGGCTACTTCCAGCCCACCAATTTGCCCCTAACTCATCAGCTTTTTCTATCCTCAATTCACTGGCCTCTACAAACCAGGCAGACTCAACTCCATTAGAAACACAACTGCCCTCCTTGGCAGCAAAAGGGGACCGAGAGAAACCAAGAGCAGGAAGTCCTCCTAAATGGCCCAGGGAAAAGGTGAACCTTCCACTGACTTACCCATTCTGGCGACATAGACTCAGAACTCTAAGAAGGGAGAGGTCATCTGGTATAACAGTCCCAATGGTTGCCCTCAAAAGTTCTCTGCTTGTACCTATTTCAAACAACCTAAACAACCCTAAAATCGACCAATTTTCTCCAAGCACCATCCCACACACAGTCATTTCACTATTTCCTGACAGTCTAAGTTTAATTCTGCTTGTAGGGATGGAATGTATCTGTCTAAAACAGAGGATATCTGGGTCTGCAAGTTCCCCAGCAACAGAATCTACACCAAGGCTTGACTCACGACCCAATTTAAAATAAAATAAAAATAAAACAAACAAGGAGAATGAAGACTGATACTTGGCTGAAGGTTAACTGAAAGGTAATTTCATGACCATCAAGCACACTGGGGTCTAGGGAATTGGCAGCAATTATTTTAAGAAATGAGAAGCAAGATCATCAGCTTTGGAGTGCAGTAATGTTTCTGTATCTGCACAGGCTGCAGGTATGGGGTGATGACATTCTGTGGGCAGTGGGCTCTTTTCCCAGCAATGTGGGAGCCTGTACTCTCCTCTCACGGACAATTAGAAAGAAGCTTAAGAAACCTTGCTAAGTTCCAGGTGCACAACCAGCGGCTCTTTTCTTGCTGTTTCTCTGCCATCTAGTGGCTGCTCTGGATCATTACAGGCCCACCTCACAGTCATTTTCCTTGGTCCTTCCAGTAACTTCCTAAATGATGATACCACTTAGACAGCTAGGTATACTGGTGAGTGCTTTACCTATATTATTGCTAGTCTTCACAACAGTGCAAGGTACGTTATTAATTCCATTTTTCAAACGAGAAAGCCAAGGCTTATAGAAGTCACTTGTCCAGGGTTACAGAGGCTCAGTAGAAAATATGACAACAAAGTCCATCCTCATGCTGTTGTATCACTCCTCCTGAAGGAACAGAAGGCCCCGAAAATAAACATAATTTCAATTCTTCCAGAAATCCCTACATGCTCCAAGCTCCTCACGGCTAGCTACGATCTTGGTCAAGTAGATGGCACCACTGCCTCCTCTAGCCCCACAATGCATTGGACACTACACTGGGAACTGGGCAAATCACCCCACTCCATTTGCTTCATCTGAAAACTAAGAGACCATGTAAAAATGTGTACACAATGTTCATTGTAACCTAAGGTGGAAATAACTCACGTGTCCATCATTTGATGGAATGAATAAGCCAAATGTGGTATCTCCATACAATGGAATACTATTCAGCCATAAAAAGGAATGAAGTAATGACACATGCTACCATACGGATGAACCTTGAAACATGCTAAGTGAAACAGTTGGTTAAAAAAGACTACATATTATAATTATACGAACTATCCATAATGGGCAAATCTACAGTGACAGGAAGTGGTTCAGCAGTTGTTTAGGGCTGGGCAGATGGGACAGAAAGTTTCAGGGGATGATAGCTAAAGGGTACAGAGTTTTTGAAGGAAAGAGAAAGTTCTAAAATTTGTCAGGTGACAGTTGCACAACTTTGTGAATAAACTAAAAACCACTGACTTGTACACTTTAAATAAGTGAATTGTTTGGTACAGGAATTATATCTCAATAACGCTGTTACACTCACCTCACCCTGCCAAAACTGAGAGGGCTGGTCTAAGTAACCTCTAAAAGTCCTTCCCACAGTCTTTTTAAAGCTGAGAGACTCACCTATCATTATCATTCCCATCGCTGATAACTTGGCCTGAACCAAGTTCAATTAACTTGAACCAAGTAAGACTATAATATCCTCAAAGCAACTAAAATCAGAGAATAAACAAACATAATCTGAATCTTCTAGTTCTTTAAAATACTTACGGTTCTATGATATATACAAAACCCAGATTTTGAGAAGGAGTTTTATTTCCTTATAGTCTTTTAAGACTTTCAAGGATCTCATTTTTTAAATCCCAGAAGTGTAAGTAATCAGACCTGACGGGACTGTGGAGTCCCCTACTTTTTCTCTACAGCACTTAACACCATCTCTGACATACACATTTTAATCATCTGTCTGCCTCCCCCTACGAGAATGTAAGTTCCACCAGTGTAAGAATTTTGTCTTAGTCATCCTGCTGCATCATGAGTGTTACTGATTTGGTTTGGCTGTGTCCCCACCCAAATCTCATCTTGAATTATAGCTCCCATAATCCCCATATCCCCACGTCTCATGGGAGGGACTTGGAGGGAGGTAACTGAATCACGAGGGTGGTTACCTCCAAGCTGTTCTTGTGATAATGAGTTCTCACAAGATCTGATGGTTTTATAAGGGGTTTCCTCCATCCCACCCCCAACTTTGCTCTGCACTTCTCTCTCCTGCCGCCACGTGAAGAAGGACGTGTTTGCTTCCCCTTCCGCCATGACTGTAAGTTTCCTGAGGCCTCCCCAGCCATGCTGAACTGTGAATCAATTAAACCTCTTTTCCTTTATAAATTACCCAGTCTTTGGTATGTCTTTATAAGGAGCGTTGAGAACACACTAATACAGGTACTAAGCAGATGTTTGTTAAATAAACGAATTTATGGACAAATGAATGAACTGCATTGCTAGTGTTATGTAGGGAAAGGTACAGTTCCTTTAGATCTATACCAGGTATACCACTAAGGCATACCAAAGAAAAATGTTGCTTGTTAAGAAATATGGCTGTAAATCACTATAGGCAGTGACTGAATGTGGCAAAATAAGTCTACTGACAATTAGATGTGTTCCCAAAGTCACTTCTAGTCACCCTCAATCAGGCAAATCACACTTTGTTTCTTCCTTTTATTACTATTATTCCCAAAGGTGCATCAGACCCCACCACTGACCCCATGGGGAAGCACCATTAGCTCCTCCAAGAGCTCTATGAGCTAAAAAGGCACTGGTTACAACTCTCAACCCCAAGGTCATGATTCATAGATCACTGCTTACTACGTGGTAACAATTCCTTAGAACCTCTATCAGAAGAAAGCAGGATCAGGCTGGCATAAAAGAACACCGGCCTAAAAACAGAGGCCTGGAGTTTAGTCACCAAACAGCTGTGCAACTCTAAGCAAATTGTTTTCCTTCCCAGCAACCATACCCTTATTTTAAAATGTAATTAATTACCACCCTTGGCCTACTCACCTCACAGACTGTGGGGATAAACTGAAAGAATGTGACACACTATGCAAATGTAAAATCTTGGTCGTTATTTTCAGGGAGGAAACACAGGTCTCACCACATTTCAACACTAGCTGGGGTCTTACCCAGAAAGAAAATACTGCTGGGATTGCTTGACAGGTTATTTGAACTACATTCCTACCCATCTGAACTATTCAACACAGACTACATGAAATGCTCAATTCAAACATATGTGCAATGTGCGCTAGCTCTGTAAGTCTCAAGATCTCTAAGCAGCAAGCTTCCCTCAAGATAATCATACAACAGCTAACAAAAATAACCAAACACTGTACTAAGCAATTTACGCACATGAACTTGTCTAATCCTCACGAAACCCCGTGAGGTGGTATTGCTACTATCCTCACAAGAAAAACATCCAAGTTAAATATCTCACCCAGTATCACACAGTCAGTAAACAGTGAACCCAAGATTCAAAACCAGGCAGTCTGGCTCTAGAGTCCACGTTTTTAATACTACTCTATACTGCCTCCTACAAAACAGACAAGATATAGACAAGCATTCCTGAAATGAATAAATGCCTAAACAAAAGTAAATCACAGTGACGAATTACCATTTTGTACCCACTAACATTATAAAATTGGCTGTTCTTCTATGAGAACTCCCTATCATACAAAGCTTTGTCTATCCTTTTGCCTGAGTGCTTATTGGAGGAGAGTACCTTATCCCTAAATCCTAATGACAATTCTGCAAAAGGTAAGCAGGCATAATTGGCTCGATTTTACAGATGTGTAAATCAAGACTCAAACACTAAAGCAGTTTGCCCAAACACAGCTGGTCATTAACAGAGCCAGATTCAAAGTTAAGTCCTTCTACTCCAAAATATATGTGCTTTTCCTACTATTTAATACTGCTTTTCTCTTTAAAATCAAAAGGTTCTACATAGAACTGGCACTAGAATGATTCCTGAAACAAGAACAACAGGAAATATGCTATTTTACATAAACTGTAATGAAGAATGCCAGGATACTTACAAGAAGGGAGACAGTTAAGTCTGTATAAAGGAAGCTAATTTTACCACTGAGCTATATTTATGCTTGGATCCTACTGGTACTCCCAAAAGGAAGTGATCCATAAGGTAGAAAAATATGCTGTCTGTGGCTGTTTAAGAAGCCATATTTGGCCAGGCCCAGTGGCTCACGCCTGTAATCCCAGCACTTTGTGAGGTCAAGGCAGGAGGATCATCTGAGGTTGGGAGTTCGAGACCAGCCTGACCAACATGGAGAAGCCCCCATCTCTACCAAAAATACCAAGAAATTAGATGGGCGTGGTGGCACATGCCTGTAATCCCAGCTACTCAGGAGGCTGAGGCAGGAGAACTGCTTGAACCCGGGAGGTGGAGGTTGCGGTGAGCCGAGATCATGCCATTACACTCCAGCCTGGGCAACAAGAGTATAACTTCATCTCAAAAAAAAAAAAAAAAAAGCAGCAGTAGCCATATTTATCCTATAAACAAAAACCAACTCAGTCTTTACTGGTTACTGCTATACATATTTTTTAAAAACACTACAGACTGAACCAAACTTAGAATCTCTCAACTATATCAGTAAAAATCTAGACTCATCAAAGATGAGCCCTATATGGATAATAATCACAAATTTTTTTTTTTTTTTTTTTTTTTTTTTTGAGACGGAGTCTCGCTCTGTCGCCCAGGCTAGAGTGCAGTGGCCGGATCTCAGCTCACTGCAAGCTCCGCCTCCCAGGTTTACACCATTCTCCTGCCTCAGCCTCCCGAGTAGCTGGGACTACAGGCGCCTGCCACCTCGCCCGGCTAGTTTTTTGTATTTTTTAGTAGAGACGGGGTTTCACCATGTTAGCCAGGATGGTCTCTATCTCCTGACCTCGTGATCCGCCCATCTTGGCCTCCCAAAGTGCTGGGATTACAGGCTTGAGCCACTGCGCCCGGCCATAATCAAAATTCTTAAAGACTCACTCGTCTACTTGTATATTTAGTATACAGGTTTTATAGATTTTTGTTAACTACCTGCTAGCAAAAAATCCTGAAACATAAGAGGCTATAGAAACGATCCTGCACTGGTAGTGTTCAAATCCCTTGGCAATACCTTAGAGGTTACTAAGGGCTGCACAAAGTTTATCTCTGTGACAAGGAGGCAATGGGAAGAGCAAAACTGCTGGGCCTGCCTTGACTACAGCAACTCTGTTTCATACACCTTTTCCGTTTCTATAGTGGGGCTCTATATAAGCTTTTGTTTAGGAAAAAGACGACACAAACCAAAAAGACTACTGAAAAAAAGACACAAACCAAAAAGGAACAGAAACTCATTTTATTGAGATGAAGAAACCAAGGCCCAAAAAGGTATAGCAACTTGCCCAAGGAAACTCTGATACCTCAATTAGAACCTAGGTCTTCAACTCCCAAATGAGAGCTCTTTCCAACAGTGTTATTACTACCATGGGAGAAATGAAGACATAATATCAAACACCATAATGCAAGCTAGGAGCAAAAACGTGACTTGATTCATCATGCTGTATGTACCAGGGTTCACAGAGTTTTCTAGCAGCAGAGGAGATAATCACAAACTCAGCACCCTCCACTAAAGTCATTCTTACACGAAGCCAGTGAAGAATTCACAGGTGCCCGCCCACCCTTCACAAGCTGCCAAGGGATGGATCTAACTGCTTAACACCAATAATTCCAATACAACTGTGAAATCCTCAAGTTACGGAGAAAAAGGAGCATTTCTTTAATAGCTTCAGAATCAAGACAAAAAAATTCCTCTCCCATCAGACTAATGCAAACCTTACAAAGGAGGGCTAAGAAGTTGGCACTGGGGCCCCATAGTGGGTCTGGAACTCCATACACGTTTCCAGCCCTATCAGAGTTGGTCAGAGGTGAAATTAAAAGCCTTACCCTACTCCTGGCAATGAGTATGAGGAGGAAGTCCCTCACTGATACAGCAGCCTCAGACCCAGAAGTCAACAGGGTTTTCTGGTTCTGATTTGATGTGAGCCAAAATGATGACAGTGATGATGACAGCTGCTATCTACCCCATTCACAGATGAGTACCTTCTACTTGCCAGGCACTGTGGTAAGAGCCCCACATATAGCAATTCATGTAGTTCTCACAACTCTTGGGCAAAGTACAGCTATTTCCATTCACAGAGAATGCAACACTCAGAGCATTTAAGTTACTTGCCTGAAGACACAGATCAAGTTAGTGGCAGAGCCAAACTCAAATCCAAAGCCTATGCATGTACTTTGCACAACACCAACAATGCCAAGTGGTTTCGCCTCAGTTTTGCCATTTGACAAATGACATCATCCATCCCTGCCTCTTTTACAGAGTTGTAACTGAGGTCAAGTGAAATCACTAACACAAACATGATTTGAAGTTTAGGAGTTTACTACTTAAACTCAAAAGCTGCATGAGGATCCCTGACCATTTGCGAAGACGTAGCCAGAGCCCCAGTCATCTCCCTATGCTTGGGTCAAGCTAATGAAAGAAGAGAGCCAGGTTGCAGAGCTGGCTCCTAGCCCTCCTCAGACCTTGGGTATTCACTAAGGAGGAACTTTCTCACCAAACAAACCCTGCTCTTCCCAACTCACAGGCCTACTATAATTTTAAAAAAAAAAAAAAAAAAAAAAAGGTCAACTGAGCAGACTCTAGAGACAGACTACTTAAATTCAAATCCCAGCTCCCTCACTTACTAGCTCTGAATTCTTGGACAAGTTTTGTATCATAACATGCCTCAGTTTCCACATATGAAAAAACGGGGGATTGCTGAGAAGACCGAGTTAATTCACACAAGGGCTTGAAAGAGAGTCATGTACAGAATAAACACTCAAATTTTTAAAAGGACCAAATGACACAATGGGCAAAGGAACCCTACAATCCTCTAAAGTTACACCTTTAGATCCTCTAAAGGAAGATGTCATTCTCTCATGCTACAACCAATCCTAAAGTCACCTCCTGCAAAAAGTTCCTACCCAACAAACCTACCCTTACAGATGAAGCCTTTTATGCTGCTTTG
Source organism: Chlorocebus sabaeus (assembly GCF_047675955.1). Lineage (NCBI taxonomy): Eukaryota > Metazoa > Chordata > Mammalia > Primates > Cercopithecidae > Chlorocebus > Chlorocebus sabaeus. Next base: position 114,970,749 of record NC_132923.1, read on the forward strand.
CTTGCCCTATGCACTATATGATGCTTGAACTACAATTTCCAGCTTTGTAATTAGTCACATACATTTTATTTCCACATAAGATATGTAATGAATAAGCACACAGGTTCCAAAATCAGACAGATACGATCTCCAACTCTGGCTACAGACACCAAGCAATGATGATGTCTCAGAGTCCTACTCCATAAAAAGAAGATACCTGTACTATCAACCTCAGAGCTGTTGTTGAGTACCAAGTGTGATAACACCATGTGCTTAACACAGTGCAAAGCACACAGTAAGAGTTCAATTAACAAAGCTGTTATTTCGCCAGAGTATGTCCCCATTTCTTTTGTGATCCTTAGCAGTTAGGGCAGAGCCCTCCTGGATGTGATTAATATTCCTTCCTTAATGCACTAATTTACTTACGGGGGCCTTGAGGCTACCGTTCTTCCTACTGCACCTGTCCCTATACGGTGGTGAAACAGAGCCCCCAGCCACTCTGCAAACATGCCTGGGCCCTCCTTTGTTCACATTCCCTCCACTCAGAAATCCACACCTGGCCGGGCACGGTGGCTCATGTAATCCAGCACTTTGGGAGGCCGAGGTGGGTGGACCAGCTCAGGAGTTCGAGACCAGCCTGGGTAACATGGCAAAACCCCATCTCTACAAAAAAACACAAAAAGTAGCCAGGCATGGCATCACACACCTGTAGTACCTTCTACTTGGGAGGCTGAGGTGGGAGGATCGTTTGAGCTGGGGAGGTCAAGGATGCAGTGACCCAAGACCACAACGCTGCACTCAGCCTGGGTGACAGAGTAAGACCCTGTCTCCAAAAAATAAATAAGTTGTAATGACCTATAGCCCAGAAATACTCTAAAATTCATGTTTGACATAAATCCTCAAGAAATCATCTCATGTCATGGGTTTCAAACCACTAGCGCATTAGTCTGATGGGCTTTAAAGAAATGATGCCTCCAAAAAATAATTTTTTATGAAAATTTAAATAGTGCTCAGATCCTATTTCAAAACAATATGGCCCTAAGCACTGTTTTCCTTTTTTAAAAATAAGCTTCTTAGGTAACATTACACAGAACCCTTTTAACTTTTGAAAGTTTCAAAAAGGTTCTATCACCAAGGTGTGCACTGGTCCCTAAACATAGCTAATCAAAGTTCTATCTGGGACTCTTTTAGAAATTAGATTGATTCTCAGGTCCCATCACAAACTTACAGATTCAGAATCTCAGGAGCATTTTTTTTTAGCCTTCCCATCTAATTGTTGACCAACCAGGAACCTGAACTGCATTTAAAACCTCAACAATAAGTATGCAATTTTACAGATAGAGGCCAGAAACGTGGAAGCTACCTGCCAAAGGGCACGTTGTTAGGAGCAATAATGCAAACTTCATCAAAATAAAAAGATGCTTGTTCAAAATGTAGGCGCCTAGTCTCTACCCCTAAAGATTGAGAGTAAATCCTACAGGGTCCAGGAATCCTGATGACTTGAGATAAATGGCCCACAGTTCACACCAAGAAAAGTACTGCTCTGCGGGATACATCAGAGCAAACAGAACGGTTATGATGCTGTGCTCTATTTTAATAGCGTTAAGAAAATGCTATGCTTATCTTTGCCTTGAAAATCTGTCACTTCTTTTTTTTTTTTTGAGACGGAGTCTCGCTCTGTCACCCAGACTGGAGTGCAGTGGCCGATCTCAGCACACTGCAAGCTCCACCTTCCGGGTTTAAGCCATTCTCCTGCCTCAGCCTCCTGAGTAGCTGGGACTACAGGCGCCCGCCACCTCGCCTGGCTAGTTTTTTGTATTTTTTAGTAGAGACGGGGTTTCACTGTGTTAGCCAGGATGGTCTCCATCTCCTGACCTTGTGATCCACCCATCTCGGCCTCCCAAAGTGCTGGGATTACAGGCTTGAGCCACCGCGCCCAGCCAAAAATCTGTCACTTCTACTTCAGAGAAAGAATGCATGGTGAACCCAAAATCCATCGAGCATTTATTTGCTTTTGGGGAAATCACCTATGAGACTATGACACTACATTAAAATCAGGGCTTTCCTCCCATCTTGACCCCACTAATCAGCAATGTGCTTTTAAACCTCCCACTGTACTCCTTTATATAGATATACTTCACATTTTTCTACAACGCAGGGCTTTAATGACTCATTGGATATGCTTCTAAGAGGCAAGTGTCTAACTTCACAGAAGTGTAACTGTTCTGTCACAAGTTAGTTCTAATGCACAAATTACCTGATGGCAGCAAAACAAGACGTATACAGAGATTCTAAGAGAAACTAGGTAGAGCCGCAAGAAGGCAGTACTTGACTTTGACAGGGGGACTTAAGAATACACATTTCAGGGCGGGCGCGGTGGCTCACATCTGTAATCCCAGCACTTCGGGAGGCCGAGGCGGGCGGATTACTTGAGGTCAGGAGTTCAAGACCAGCCTGGCCAACACGGTGAAACCCCATCTCTACTAAAAATACAAAAATTAGCCAGGCATGGTAGCTCATGCCTGTAGTCCCAGCTATTTGGGAGGCTGAGGCATGAGAACTGCCTGAAATCAGGAGGCAGAGATTGCAGTCCTGGGCAACAGAGTAAGATCCAGTCTCAAAAAAAAAAAAAGAATACAGATTTAAGAGGTAAACTGGACCTAACACAGCACTGTAAGTACCACAAAACGAAAGGCCAGGAATGCAGGTTTCACATCCAGCTCTGCTACCATACAGCTGTGTAGTGACAGGAAAAAGTCATTTAAATGTCCTCACCTTTCCTCACCATGTGCAAGATGCAGGGATTTAAATTAGCTAGTCTCAATTATGTGATTGTGACATAAGAACTATGAACTAAAAAGGATTACAAAATTGTTCCCCACCCAGTTGTCCATCTTAGCCTATTTTAAATCCCACTATCTAAATAAATACAACGTAGAATAACAATCATGTCAATACAACATGGTGTATGAACTGTCCAAGTTGTGCACTGCAAAAATAAATCTGTGTATTTACTCTAACAGTTTTAGCAGGTAGCAACCAAATGCCTTGTTCTTCAAAAAATAAAATCACTAAATTATTACAAGTCATTCACAAAGTGTCTTTGGAAGGGCCTTTGCACAAAGGTTGTATGTGGCCTGGGCAGTGGCCCAGATACCCATCAGGGTTCCAACTGACCACCCACACCACAACGCAGGCACACAGAATACAGTCAGTGGATGGAGCACCATGTAGGCCATTGAGACCAAAGTCCTTACCTCTGCCTGCTTACATCTCTGCACTGCTTGAGACTGTCATTCTCCAATGTCTCCAGTGCCAGGGAAGGGAACAGGTTTTTGATAAATAATGACAAATGAATGTGCGTCATGGATATGCATGCACAGATAAAACTTTTACATTACTCTCTTGAGAGCAATGCAAAGTAGAAAGAGATGACATAGTTATTCAAGAGAAAGCAGCTATCAAAATTGTAAGGGAAAGAAAATTCCAAGTAGAAGTTAGGAGACATCTATTTTACTCTCTGTATATCCTCAGTGCCTTAATTGCTTTAAAAAACCTATTTGTTGAATTTACTACTTGACTATAAGAATGAATGAATAGGCCGGGCGCAGTGGCTCATGCCTATAATCCCAGCACTTTGGGAGGCCTAGGAGAGCGGATCAGGAGGTCAGGAGTTTTGAGACCTGTCTTGAAACCCAGTCTCTATTAAAAATACAAAAAATTAGCCAGGGCATTGTGGCGGGCACCTGTAGTCCCAGCTACTTGGGAGGCTGAGGCAGGAGAATGGCGTGAACCCAGGAGGCATAGCTTGAACTGGTGTGAACAGTGAACTGAGATGGCGCCACTGCACTCCAGCCCGGGCGACAGAGCAAGACTCTTGTCTCAAAAAAAAAAAAAAAAAAAAAATTAAAATTAAAAAAAGATAAACAAATAGAACTGACTTAGGACTGACTGGCTATATGCCATCTCTGGGCAATGGAATACGAGTAAGTGTACATGCGCTTTCCCTTGCCCCTCTTTGGCCCACCACAAGCAAGTCCACACTCAAGCAGCCACTGCTCTCTGGAACTAGGCTCCAGAATGACAAACACAAAGCCCACCTGAGCCCAATCTGAAGGCTAGAGACAAGTTCAGCTGACTCTTGAATGAGAAAAATAAATGCTGTTTTAATAAGCTACTGTTGGCATGGTTAAATGCAACATTATTCTGGCAAGTGAATAAAATAAGGAATTTTTTTTTTTTTTTAACTGTTTGAGGCACTTAGAAAAAAGACTCGAAGTAGTAATTAAAAGTATTCATTCTGGTCAGGCACAGTGATTCACACCTGTAATCCCAGGACTTTGGGAGGCCGGCGGGCAGATCACAAGGCCAGGAGATTGAGACCATCGTGGCTAACATGATGAAACTCCGTCTCTACTAAAAATACAAAAAATTAGCCAGGCATGGTGTCACGCACCTGTAGTCCCAGCTACTGGGGAGGCTGAGGCAGGAGAACGGCATGAATCCAGCGGGCAGAGCTTGCAGTGAGCCAAGATCACGCCACTGCACTCCAGCCTGGGCGACAGAGCGAGACTCCGTCTCACTTAAAAAATAAAAATAAAGTATTCCAGCAGCCCTGGAAAGAAAACATGATTGGGCCATGTAATTAAATCTCCATGCTCTGAACTTGGGTGGATACAGAGTAAGACTTACAGAAAACAAGTGTGATATAAAGCCACTTCCCTCCAATAATCATTCAGAGATGCCCTAACCATGAGCCCTTCCTGAAAGATAATGGAGTTGCTACTTCCTGGTGAAATGTTGTCCCTTCCCCCCGCAGTTATATAACAAATTTCTAAATTTGTACCCAGCAGGGACTAAGTTTCAATCCTTCTTGAGCAGGGCCCTTGTATTCTGAGTTTCTTAGCACCCAGCACCAAAATAACCACTAATTAACCTCACAAATGGAAAAAGGAAAATAGTCCAAACCTAACAATGACGTAAAAGAAGTACCACTATTTTATGCATTCTATGAAGGTAACAATTATGATAGCACAAATTTAGTGACAACTTGTAGGACAAAAGGAGAAAAAGTACTACTACATTAAATGTACACCAATGTTAAGAGGTATCCTGATTACAATACGAAAATGTGAGAAAAATACACCTCAGAATGAAGGAAATATTACAATTGTTCTTTCAAACCACAATCCTTTTCTTCCCCCTTAGAATACACTCCCCTTGTGGCATGAAGTCCAGCTTGAAGAACATCACTTTAACAAACTATAAGACCTATTTCTAAGATGTTCAGTAAAACACTTACAAATAGCAATAATATATTAACATTGTATTAAATGCTGTAAATTCGGACACAAACTAAGCCTGTAAGGACTTTCCTATAACCCTTTCCAGCCTCTAAATCATACTCCCTGAAGAATATCACTCACCTTCTAAGTCACGACTATAAACAAGTTTGTTAAGTCAAATAGAAAACAATATTTAAATGGAAAACCTAATGCATCCATTTGCTACCCAAGTTCTTCTGACATGCAGAAATCAATTTGAAAATATTTAAGAAAACATTAGCTTCAATCAATCCCCTTGTCATCCTTGTTCTTCTGATACATGGGTAATTCACTGACACAACTGTTCGACCTGCTTTATTTCACTTACTAATTTATAAAATAATACACCCATCCAATGACTATTTCTAGAGCCATATCATGTCAAGCATTGCTTTAGGACAAAGATATAGCAATAGTTAAGGACCTATATGTCCCTGACTACACTAAGGATACATATGTCTCTGCTTTCCAGAGTTATCACATGATCCAGGTATCTCTCCCTAGTATGGTCAACAAGGAATAAATAAGATGCATTTGTTGGTTAGAACTGTTAAAGCTACATCTGTCTCCTCCTAACCCATTCTCAACCAACCCAGCTTAATTCTAGCACAGTATGCAAATCATGCCAAACATGACTCCATGCAGAGAACTATCAAAATGACACCACAGTGTATCAACCTTAACTGATTTTAAGGGTTCTTAGTTTCTAAGATTCTCAAGCAGATCAGTATAATGTCCTAAAGGTAAATAAACCTTTCTTGCTACCTAAAGAAAATGTATCCCATATTCAGATTCACAGCACACAATCTGTATTCTGATAGAAGTAGTTTGAGATAACCACCTAGGTGTGCTGGTTCCCAAACTTGGCTACATTTTAGAAAGCCTGGAAAACTTAAAAATCACATTGTTCAAGCGCACTCCAGTAAGCAGCCAAGTTTGAGAACCAATGATACAGAAAACTTGGGAAATGAGCTGCTTTCCAATGATCTATGGATTAAAGGTACACTAACATTTCCTTCCACCATGAGCAGTGAGCTTCCTGAACACTGCTTCACTAAGAATTACTATGGACCTACTTGGTATTTAAGGGAAGTGTCAAACGTAGGGGAGAAAGCACAAACCTGAACATATAGAGGGCCAAATATTATCTCAAACTAAATGCCAGAAAATAAAATAAAAATAATAAAGCTTTAAAATTTTATCTCAAAGTTTGTTAGAAATTGATGTTATTAAGAGTCAAGTTCCCACTCCTATGTATCTGAAAAGTAAGAGACGGAGGGAAAATAACAACCCTCAGGCTGGCTTGTGAAGGGTTTTTGTTTGTTTAATACATCTGAAAAGAATGCATATACAAAGAATTGAGACATGAGAAAGCATTGGTTCAACACTAATGAATCTACAAGAATTAGGATTGGGAAGGTGGGAAAGATTACCTCAACATTTTTAAAAATTGGAAACTGCAACCAAAATAAGCTGATAAAATCCCTATTAGCACTTATTAAGAGTCTTTATTAAGACTCTTTCCATGATTTTTATTAAACTAGAGAGCCTCACCTGGCTGCTCTAGGGTTCCTCATATGCAAAACAGAAATAAGGGGATTCCCCTGACTGGTCCCCATGTTGTTAAGTGTTCTCCCCACCCCCACCCTACCCCCAGCTTCTTAATGAAGCAGGCCTCCATCCTCCTAACTTGAGAGGATGTGAATCATTCCACAGATGTCTGTCTTCTAGCACCACCCCTCGTATTTCCTCTACATACCAGGTCTTCAGCTGCATTCTAGGAACACCATATACTACTGAGCTGCAAATCTACGCTAAGCATATAAGACAATGACTGAGAGGGAAAAAAATTTTTTTAATTACAAACTCAATTCATTTGGTGCATTTCAAAGGTGCAATACTTTTCTTCATTTATCAGTGAAAGAAGTTAGAAATCAACTTCCCAAAAAAAACAGTGAATGGCAAACAAATGTCCTTGAAAGTCACAGTCACATATAGTGCGTCCTAGAAAAGAGGAGGGGCAAGACAGGCTCCACCCACTTTCATGAGTTTCATCAAATACTGGATCTACTCAAGGGTGGAGAGAAAAGGCAACTTTCAAAAAGGAGTATGTTATTAAATGAGGCATTTACTATACTCCTTCCTAAGAGCACCAGATGGGGAACATGTTTTCTAAACTAGATCTAGGAAGTGGAATGTGGAATCAATCCGTCCTCCTCCCCTTAAGGGCTATCCACTGGTTAATGAATTAAAAAAACAAGACTAAAAAACAAACCCCACACACACTCCCCCCAAAAAAAAGAGGAGGAAAAAAAAAAAAAAAAAAAACACTAAGATGTCCCAGATGTCTCCAGAGTGGAACCAGGGAGCAGCTTCAACAATTCCAATTAGTCTGTTACAGTCATCCACAAGCATGCCTTGCTTTTAAACCAAAAAAAAAAAAACAAAAAAACAAAAAAAAACTTTTTTTTTTTTTTTTTGAAACAACAAAACAAAAACTAGTACTAATCACTTTTCTGACAATACACAATTACTCAAAATTAACTAGTATTGGGAGGGGAAAGGGGGGGCCATACCTATGGGCCTTGTCTCACACGAGTGCATGTGGGTAGGTGCAGGGCATTTGTCATTATTGCAAAAACGAATTTTAATTTTTAATCTTTAGTTTGATTTAAACATTGCTTTTAGTATGATGCCGACACCAGCTGTGCAGAAAGGGCTCTGGAGAGATGTTCATAGCAGCACACACCTGCGGCTCTTCTTCGGTTCTGGAGGCTCCAGGGCAGCCAATATTGCTTCGTCAAATACATTCTTTAGGCCTTTCTGAAAAGGGGTAGAAAGAAAAAATGGGCGGTCTGATTTTCAGTATAATAAAGTTGGAGTTCAAATTTAAAACATTCAAACCCCCAAGAGTTGGCAAAGAAAGAAACATTAAAAACAACCCTGAATCTCAACACAATAATCTCACTTCACCAAGACTTGTCCAAGGCACTGGAAGGACTCAGCAATTCAGGAGCAGAGGAGCAGATATTCATGAGTGAGACAGTGGTCCTTTGAGAAAACTTTGTGCAGACCAATGTATGTCACAAGAAGCAAACAAGCACATGTGTCATTTGCTCATTCAATATGAGTTTTGTAATGTGCTGCTAAAACATTTTACATAAAAACAAGGGAAGCAGCTCTGCATTCAAATGAAACAGCTGGATATGAAACAGGACTGAGAGGACGGGCACGGGTCAGTGGCATCCTTATTCTATGGAAGGCACAGGCAAAGAGAGAGAGATTATGGTAGCTGCAAAGATAGTCACTTTGAACTCCCTTTATCCCACCAGTTAAGAGTCAAGGAGATTCAAGGGAGCAAAAATGTGGGTACCTGATACATACGTAAAATTAGAGCCAGTCAGTGCAACAGGAATAAAGCTTCATCAGGCATTTATACAAACAGTTGTATATTTTTAATTTCAAAATTTGAAGGTAACCACAATTGTATATTTCCCTCACAATAAAATCAGAAGCAGGAAAATATAAAGGTGGCAGCTTTACATCTCAACATTAACAAACTGTAAGTCAACTGTTTAAATGGATGCTATTCTTAAAAGATAACGTAACAAATGAACTCATAAAGCAGTAGCAGATACATCAATATCTTCCCCACCCCAGACTGACAAATACTCCACTACAGCACAGACAGCCAAAGCAACAGCAACACAAAGTTTCACTGCACAAAGGAAAACCAGAAAAGAATCCTCCCTTCCCCGTTACACTCTACTAGAAGGTCACCCTTTTTCCATAAGGTTTGTCATGCAATTACAATTAACAATTGATCATAAGAGTAAAATGATGTTTGTGTTCCTTTCTCCATCTAGAACTAAGATCTAGAAGTGTTAAACTCTTGTTATTTTCTCCAAGAGGACACTCTTAATGCCAGACCAAGTTCCCTTTTGCAATGGTAATCCAAACCAAAAAGCTCTGAGCATCAGGCAACTCAAGCAGCAGAAAGTTAAAACAAGTCCAACTTGACTACTGATCACAAAAAATTTCTATAAGATATTGCATTCTTGATCAAAAACTAATACAGAGGTTGCTCTAAGGTGGTGAGTAAAAAGACGCAGAGGCTTTCAAACAGGATGGTTTTATTCCTTTGTTTTTAAACGATCTTTCTACAGTAGTGGGACAGGAAGCAGCAGCAAAGAAGGGAAGGAGAAAACAGTTTAGAATATACAGCACTTCCTTTTGGGTTGAGTTTCCGGAGGCTCGAGGGCAGCTAGGATAGCCTCATCAAACACATTCTTCAGACCTCTCTACAAGACAGAGGGGAGGAGAGAGAATAGCAGCCAGGTTAGAGGATTAGAAAGACTAGCAGGTACAACAGCAGTCCGGATTAAATGAGCTGAATTCACAGAAGCAATGTGCCTTAAGAAAAATGCTAGAATGTTGATCTTAAGCCCATTATTGGGAGAGTAGACAAATGACCAAAAACTTCAACTCAAGCAAGGTTAACTGAGCAGGAAAGCAATTTTTATTAAAATGCAACATGTTGACTTCTAACACATTTTGGAAATAAATCTATTACACTTTCAGGCTTATGTGAATTCAGCCCCTGAATAACTGAAGGACACAAATAGCAGACTAACAGGCATGCTACGTGTTTCTAGGTTCAATGACGTATCTGAATGGGATTAATCAAGATTTCAGAGTAAACTGGTTTTCCAGAACAGAAAGGTTCAGACATTTTAAAAGTGTTAATTGTGCAACAGTACCAACTAGAACAGACTCTAGAAACAGCATACACTTCAGTTATTCAGCAATGTTATTAGAGCAAGTAACCACCACCCAAGTCATAAGAAAACAAAGAATGGGATCCTAGAATGAGTTTTAGCAAGCAGTCCAGTGCTTTAAGATGTCTGCATAGGTATCAGAGCATAAAGCATGGAGTGAAAACAAAGAATATTCTCAGATCTTATGGGATTAAGATACAGAAATACACTTACACCTCAGCCAGAAACTCCAACATGACAGTGTGACTCAGCAGTGGTGGTACTTAGGACCCAGGTCTACAGACTCACCTAAACTCACCTAAATCTGAAGCCACAAGTTTACCACCCAAGGTTGTTTCACATGTTCTTTAGTTTGATCAGTTTGATCCCAAGTAAGTATGTCCTAGAAGTCCCAGAACACAGCTCCAACTGTAAGTGCCAACCCCAGACCACCCCAAGTGTGCCCACCTCCACCCCGTCCCCATCCATGACATCCCACAGGACTGATACCCACACATCACGTTAGATACAAAATAAATCAAAAACAGCAGTAAATTCTTTAAAAGCAGCAAAAGTTAAAAAGCTTTCTTCTTTCTACATCATTTACAAAGTAGAAATGCCATATAAAAACTTAAATTCCTCTGCAATTCTTTCTACACATCTAGGAACCAACTCTGGCAGTCAAATATAAAAGGAAGGAAGGAGTACAGAAAGGGAAATATACAAAAAAAAAAAAAAAAAAAAAAAAAAAAGAAAGGGAAATATACTTTATAAGAAAAAAAAAAAAGAGGAGGACCATTAGAAACTGGAGTGTATCCCTTAACAAGAAGGAATTCCTTTCTTGCTTACAGTAGACAAAGATCAACAAATGCTCTATGAAACAAAACTAATCTTTGCTTGACCACCATCTGTTTATATTACGATTTTAGTTTTAGAGGAATCAACAAACAGAATCTGTAAGCCTAAAAGTTCTAGCTCCCAAACACAACCACAGACCCCATTTTCTAACTTCCCCTCTTTTGACTTCTCCATACTTCAAACTCTGGTAAGAAAAATGTACCTGCTAAGACCTTTTAAACTTCATACTCTCTACAAACTGATTTACTGTATACATCTGCTGATACTGTAAAAATCTTACATTAAAAGCATCCAATTATCTAAAGCATCACGAGTAACCTAAAAGTGAATCCAGAGGGCCTATGTGTCTTCCCTCAAAGCAACCCATATCTAGAGAACAGAGGTATGCATCAGAAGCACACAGAATGAGTGTCTAACATGGACATCAGTGTTTCACACATGACCTTCCCTGTCTCCCCCAATATACACACACAGGCATACTTTTCTGGGAATGTTACTAAAACACAGAGAGAAGCACCAGGCATTTCTTTAAACTCTCAAAACAGCGCTGTGCATGGGAAGATATAAAATCTTCTAAACTTCTAAATAACTGCTTTTATAATAGCACTAAACTGCCTTTAAAAACTAGGATTAGAAGATTACATTTAAATCATCTGATATTAGGCCTCGAAGTTATTCTGGGAATATCCCAGTTAAGCATAAAAGTTTTGTCTTTAAATATCCAACCAAGTACTAAACTGATTATTAAATTATGCACTAGGCCCTATAAACTAAATACCTAGTGCATATGTAATAAGTAATCATATATGCCATTTACCCTAGTATACGTGTAGTTAAGAATCCAAGTGTTTTTTAGAAACACAATAAAAATGAACAATCACCTGAAAACGTAACCATAAATATAATGAGTTTAATATAATTATTAGAAATCTCCACCCTTCAATCTTGCCCTATTAGGCATATCTGCTCACCGTTCAAAGTTCAAAGCACCAGTACCAGTAGAATGTAAGACTTTTGTGCTAATTATTTCCATAATTTTTTCCTTTGCCTCCAGAACAGTACTCAAAGGACGGAATCAGCGATATCATGAAGGTGAAAAAGTTTAAACCATACGCATCAGTTACAAGTCCCTTCCAAATACCCTAACACTGCTCCCTATCTTCAAAATCTGAGTTTCCCATCAAACTACAAAAGGAGTTCCAATTACATCACTCAAAAATGGTCAGAATGCATGAGGAAGGAATACTTCCAAAAACCTAGGAATACAGACACTATATAAAGCATACTTGAGAACTGTGGCAGAAACAGCCATGGCTGCCTTCTTTGACATGAAAGTCTCAATTATTATGACTAATTCCCTATCCTGGTTGAACTGCCCAAGAAACAGTATAATATCAATTGTCTGAATTGGCAAGAAAAGATCAGACATATTTAGATGAAAATTTAAGTGCCTAGAAAAAAAAAAATCATTCATATCCACTCTTGCAAGTCTGTGCTTATCTGAACCTTTCCTGTAAGATTTTTGTTTTCACACAACCCTGACCACTACAAATCATTCAGTACAACACGAGACCTTACCAACACAAGGAGTTTAGTAATAATGTTCTCCAAAAAACGCAGAGGCCTTCAACAAAAGAATATACAATATGAAGCTGTTCATATTCTTGCTGGGCATCTTTGAGCACTGCTGATCACTGTTAAACTCCTATATCCTAATGCTCTAATAAATGACTTGACCATAAATATGCAAGCGGTTTCATGTCATCCTTACCTGTGTAAGTGCAGAACACTCCACATACTTGACAGCCTTCAGGTCACGGGCCAGCTTTTCAGCAGTCTCTGGAGTGATAGGCTTCTGTTTGTTCTTGGCAAGTTTCTCAATAGTAGAGGGGTCATCTCTGAGATCAATTTGAGTCCCAACAAGCAAGAAAGGAGTCTTTGGACAGTGGTGAGTTATCTCAGGCACCCACTACAAAAAGGTATTTTAAAATACACCTTTGTTATTCAACAAGCCTCTAATGCTATTTATAACAGGTCAGTAGAAATTCTGAGATGACCTTCTTAGGGCAAGAATACCTGATCAGCTTACCTTTTCTTTCACATTTTCAAATGAAGATGGAGAGACCACTGAAAAACAGACTAGAAATACATCTGTTTGTGGATAACTCAGCGGTCGTAATCTGTCATAATCCTCTTGCCCTAGAAAAAGGAAAAATATTGGAGAGAATTCAGCAACTGAATCTTGATGTCCTCAAAGCGTTACAAGTATGCTAGTCATTACTCAAAAAGCAACTTACTTATCTAATAAAATGTATGGCTTTATAATATAATATGTAAGCAATATTCTCAATCAGCTAATTCTACAAACTTCAAGCACTCAGAACAGCAATGAATTTACTATTATGTTATTTGCTTTTACTACTAGTTTGCAGTGTTCAATCTTGGGGTCCATTAGAAACCCAGTAATAAATGTAATAATAAACTCTTGCTACAGAAATGGTTAAAAATCAATCCTTGTAATCCCAGCACTCTGGGAGGCCAAGACAGGCTGATCACCCTAGGTCAGGAGTTCGAGACCAGCCTGGCCAACAGGGTGAAGCCCCATCTCTACTAAAAATATAAAAATTAGCTGGGTGTGATGCTGCACGTCTGTAATCCCAGCTACTTGGGAGGCTGAGGCAGAAGAATTGCGTGAATCCAGAAGGCGGAGGTTGCAGTGAGCCAAGATGGCGTCACGGTACTCCAGTCTGGGCAACAGAGCGAGACTCCATCTCAGATACGGTAAAGAAACAATTACAGTGAAATCATCTAAATTTCACTGTGTCATCTCAGTGAAACCCAGATGACAAAACCCACTGCCCATCGTGACTACAAACACAGGTTCACATATTTAGTTAATGCGTGTATGTAAGACCAGTATCTGAAACTGATAAAGCCTAGAAAAAAAATTTAGCAAGAATTTAGCAAGAATTAATGGATACTCAAAAAAATAAAAATACTTGGAATTAACTTAATCAGAGGCAAAAGACTTGGACAACAAAAATTTCAAAACTGCTGAAAGAAATTAAAGAAGACAAATAAATGGAAACACATCCCACGTTCATGAATTGGAAGACTTAATATTGTTGACATGTCAACATTATCCAAAGCAACCTACAGATTCAATGCAATCCCTATCAAAATCCCAGCAAGGGATCCCAAATAGCCAAAACAATCTTGAAAAAGAAGAATAAAGCTGAAGGACTCCCACATCCTGATCTCAAAACTTAGTACAAGGCTACAACAATCAAAACAGTGTGGTATTGGCATAGGGAGATATATAAGACAGTGGAATAGACTAGAGAACCCAGAAATAAACCCTTACATATATGGGCAAATAATTTTTTTTTTCTTTTTTAGACAGAGTCTCACTCTCTCTTATCACCCATGCTGGAGTGCAGTGGCACAATCTCGGCTCACTACAACCTCCGCCTCCCCAGTTCAAGAGATTCTCCTGTCTCTGCCTCCTGAGTAGCTGGGACTACAGGCACACACCACTACGCCAGGCCAATTTTTGTATTCTTAGTAGAGATGGGGTTTCACCATGTTGGCCAGGCTGGTCTTAAACTTCTGACCTCAGGTGATCTGCCCACCTCTGCCTCCCAAAGTGCTAGGATTACAGGTGTGAGCCACCATGCCTAGCCTAGGTCAAATAATTTTTGATAAGGGTGCCAAGACCATTCAGTGGTAAAAGGACTCTGATGGTGCTGAGAAAATGACATATTCACATGCAAAAGACAAAGATGGAATCTTACCTAACACTGTATACAAAAATTAACTCAAAATGGATAAAAGGTCTAAATGTTAGACCTAAAACTTTAAAACTCCCAGAAAACACAGGGCAAAAGATTCAGCTGGACTTGGCAATAATCTGTTTGGATATCACACCAAACCAACCAAAAAATAGAAAAACTTCGTGAAATTGTAAAAATTTTACACATCAGAAGATAGTATCAACAGAATAAAAACGCAACCCACAAAATAGGAAAAAATATTTGCAAATCGTATATGTGATAGGAGATTAATACCTAGAATCTACAGAGAACTCCTAAAACTTAACCAAAAAAAAAAAAAAAAAAAAAATCCCAATTCAAAAATGGGCAAAAAATTTGATTAAACAGACCTTTCTCCAAAGAAGATATATGGCCATAAGATGTTCAATATCACTAATCATTAAGGAAATGCAAATCAAAACCACAAATAGATACCACCTCACACTAATTAGGATGGCTACAAAAAAAAAAAAAAAAACAGAAAATAAGTATCAAAGAGAAGAATGTGACTATATCAAGCCCCCACGTACTACTGGTAGGAATATAAAATAGGACAGCCAGTGTGGAAAACAATATAGAGGTTCCTCAAAAAAATTAAAAACAGAATTACCACATGATCCAACAATTCCACTTCTGGGTATATACCCCTAAAGAACTGCAAGCAGGGTCTCAACAAGGTACTTGTATATCTCAACAAGGTATTTGTATACCCATGTTGATAGCAACATTATTCAAAAGAGCTCAGACATGGAAGCAATTCATAGCACCAGTATTAAAACCGAAACCCAAACATCCATCAACTTGTTAATGGATAAACAAAATTGTGATATATTCGTAGAACAGAGTATCACTCAGCAATCAAAATAAACAACTACCAATACACACAACACGGACAACTCTCACAAACATTATGCTAAGTAAAAACAGTCAAACACAAAAGACTACATATTGTATGGTTCCATTTATATGAAACCCTAGAAAAGCAAAACAGTGGAAACAAAGAAAGCAGATCAGTGGTTGCCCGGAACCAGGTCAAGGGACAGGGCTGACGGCAAAAGGGAACCCAGAAATAAACACTCACATATCTGGTCAAATAATTTTTGATAAGGGTGCCAAGACCATTCAATGGTAAAAGGACTCACCATGGAAAATTTGAGGGGTGATAAAAATGTTACACATGTTATTATGGTACAGGGTCAGCAAAATGCATCACACCAAACACTTAAAACGATTTTCTTTTTTTTTTTAAAGATGGAGTCTCACTCTGTCACCCAGGCTGGAGGGCAGTGGCAGAATCTCGGCTCACTGCAACCTCCGCCCCCTTGGGTTCAAGCAATTCTCCTGTCTCAGCTTCCCAAGTAGCTGGGACTTAACAGGCATACACCACTACATTCGGCTAATTTTTGTATTTTTAGTAGAGATGGGGTTACACCATACTGGCCAGGCTGGTCTCAAACTCCTGACCTCAGGTGAACTGCCTGTCTCAGCCTCCCAAAGTGCTGTGATTACAGGTGTCAGCTACCATACTTGGCCTTAAATTGATTTTTATTGTGCTACACATCAATAAAGCTTTAAAAAGTACTCACCAGAAAATGTAAAGGCTTACAAAAAATAAACTTTGAAATCTGAAAATATTAATTTTCAACCACAAGTAGCCATAAATTATATTTTCTCACCAGGCATGGTGATTCACACCTGTAATCCCAGCACTTTGGGAGACTGAGGCGGGCGGATCACCTGAGGTCAGAAGTTCGAGACCAGCCTGACCAACATGGAGAAACCCCATCTCTCCTAAAATACAAAAAAATTAGCCGGGTGTGGTGGCGCACGCCTGTAATCCCAGCTACTCGGGAGGGTGAGGCAGAAGAATCACAGGAGGTTGAGGTTGCGGTGAGCCGAGATTACACCACTGCACTCCAGCCTGGGCAACAAGAGCAAAACTCGGTCTCAACAACAACAAAAAAAACTTTTCTCTGTGCCTTTGGACACAAATGAACACAGAAGAAAATTCCTCATTTATCAAGAGATTATGGGTCACTGTTTTCTCTATTTTCCAAGTTTAATATACAATTACTTTTATAATTTTAATGTATTAAAATTTTCTCTAAACTTTATTGTCTCTCCATTTCATGTTCTCAATTAAATCCAAATAGTTCCTCATGGTACACAGTACAACAGATTCCATGAGAGCAACAAGTTAGCTTGGAAACAGTAACAAAGAGTAACTCAAACAAAGCAGAAAGTTTAGAATGCCTACATTCTAAAGATATTCTAAAGAACATCTTTCTGAGACTTTCCTCTGGCAAACTGAGCTGATAATAAGACGGCACATAGAGAAAAGTCAGAAATTAAGATGTGCAGCCACTCTTGAAAACAAGAAATAGCACTGAGGAATTAGGTACATTTGAGGAAGAAAGTAATTTGTTCTTACAATTTGGATAGTTGACAAATGTCAATACTGTGAGCAGGTAACAGTTCACTCTCAAATTATTTTCAGATACAGTTTAAAATAAATAAGCTATCGTAAGAAACTAAACATGTTATTAGACACATAAATTGAATACGCCTTCAGATATCAGAGAGTGATAATACTATAAATGGCTTACGACCTTACAACCTTAGGCATATTTAGTAAACTCTAGGCTTTAAAACGGAGCAGGTAGGGGTGAAGGGAGAGAATCAGTGGGCATGATTCCTATGAATTCATTCCCTTAGTCCCTCCCCAACCACTAATACAGTCCCCAATTCTCTGCAAGGTGCACACATCAGGATTTTAGTTCAGTTTGGAGCTTGTATAATGCACTCTAGTCTCACTCTACTTCATCTACTACACTGTTCACCCAGGGTACTCCAAACTCCTATTTGCCAATCCAGGTCTGGGACTGCTTCTTGGTCAAGCATCGACGATCATTATATTCAATCCTGCTAACTAATAACAAAAGGCACGTACTCTGCTCATGTGCTAGTTTCTCAAAATGTCCACAAGAGACAGACAACTAGCAACTGTTAAAAATCAAAACAGTATAAAAGACATTAAGTTTTCACCTGCAGTATCAAAAAGTCCAAGAGTATATGGTTCTCCACCAATCATAACTGTGACTGCATAGTTGTCAAAAACCTAAAAACAAAAAAATACAACACTGTTAGTGTGCAAGGAGAGAGCTAAAACGGGACAGAACAACTCTTAAGCTAAGGCAGTGTTTCCTTGCTAAGACTTAATCGTCCCTTAGTCCATTCATCATCCTTATATAACCAATCTTGCCAACCAAGTACCCTGTGTGAGCTAAATGGTTCCTGGAAAAAGACAAAGGATGTGTTCTGAGATTTCTGCTCTACCACAGCAGCCTGGATAAAGAGCCAGAGAAGGCTTAGAGGTGTCACAGGAGCAGAGTCCTCTAGCTACACAAAATGAACCTATTCAAGTCTGAAACTTTTGAGACAGTGGTCTACCTCAACATTCAATCTGATTCCTAAGAAATTATTTCTTCATAGACCATTTTCTTTTCACCTAGAAATAAAATCTCCTAGATCCATGACCTTTCTTCCTTTCAGAGTCCTAGAAAAGATAAGCCTTGTTACAAACAAGCCCATTTGAGAGAAATAACGGTTCCCTCAAAGTACTCAAAGTGTCCAAGAAAAGGCTGACAGATTATTTGCTGGGAATTTTTTTTTTTTTTTTTTTTTTTTTGAGACAGAGTCTCACTGAGTCACCCAGGCTGGAGTGCAATGGCATGGTCTCAGCTCACTGCAACCTCTGCCTCCCGGGATCAAGCGATTCTCCATCTAAGCCTCCTGAGTAGCTGGGACTACAGGTGCATGCCACCACACCCAGCTAATTTTTGTATTTTTAGAGAAAATTTTAGAGACGGGGTTTCACTATGTTGGCCAGGCTGGTCTCAAATTCCTGACCTCATGATCCACCTGCCTCAGCCTCCCAAAGTCCTGGCATTACAGGTGTGAGCCACTGCGACTGGCCAGCTGGGAATTTTATGAGTAGAATTCACGTTATTGGGCACAAACTGCATGACGTGAGACATCTTCTGTAACAAGATGCTTAGTATGTAAATAGACCATAAAACCCTTATCAAATTCAGTACAGCATACGCTAATATTGGCTGTACTAAGTTATTTGTGAAAATGGGAGGTTTAACAACGCTAAATGGGAAAAGACCCAACACAAATTCTGGAGTCTTTAGAATTAACTTACAATAGAAAAGCAATGCTTTCATATACAACTATAATCTGTCAATTTACAATAAAAATTCAAAAATTAAATGATATATATAAAAAGAAAAGCAAAGCTTTCCAACTAGGAGAAGAATGCCACATTTTAAGACCAGCCCTACTTAACCTTTGGGTACCTACTCTGATGTTCTGATTTATGTTTTAACAGATTGCTCAAGAGCTTATTTAAATGTAAAGAAGAAGAGAAGCAAGGGCCTGAGGGAGATGACAAAGGAAAGTCCGTTCTTAAAAACAAGAACAAAGTAATCGAATGAACGTGATTAAGCTCTCAAACCAAACACATAACTTTCTTAAATCGCACTTAAGAGACTCAAAAACAACCCTCCTTTACTGGATTGTTCATATCCAAAACCAGACTAAGAATCAGAAAAGCTGGCTTCCATTCCAAAGTCTACTTTCCCTAGTATAATTACACTAAGTAATTAAAGTCAGACTTCTAAGTCTCATCCCTAAATTGGGCCTGAGTACTCTCATCCGTAAGAGATGGATAAGACAATATGTATTGTCCCATCCAACTCTGAATTTCTATTACTCTAGAAACGGCAAGCTCCAATTTATAGATGGGAACTAAAATGCATTTTACACCAAATCCATTTCCATATTAACTTCAACAGGTACCATGAGAACATTATTTGTGCCTCATGGTCCATTCATTTACCTAAATCGGCTCATTTAAAATTTTATTCTACTACTCTTCCTTCCACCCTATCACTTTTCCAGAGATGTACACACAAACATACATATAAAAAACCCACAAGCCCACTTAAAATACACCACCAGAAGATCAAAGTCATAAAAGACTCAGAAATTATGTTTACAAGTTAAATAACTTCAATGGAAACTAAAACAGAAAAACTCTGATAGCTGTCCTCACTCTGAAACAAGATTCATGTACCTCTAAACGTCCCCTGTAAGTCCACTGAACCTCACAACGTCTTCCATTTATCTTGTCTCCAAATGGGTCAATTCAAAATATCAATGTGATTTTAGTGTTTAATAATACCTTCAAATTCTCCCCCCTTCAAAATAAACAACTTTACTTATTTTTGAGACAGCGTCTCACTACCTTTCACAAATGAGTGTTACTCGAACTCTTGTCTCTCTCTCTCTCACTTCAATATTTTTGTTATTCCCACCTTCCTTCTCCCATTCCAAAGAGTTGATTTAAAAAACAGCTGTGGGGTGGGGCATGGTGGTTCACGCCTGTAATCCCAGCACTTTGGGAGGTCGAGGCGGGTGGATCATTTGAGGTCAGGAGTTCTAGACCAGCCTGGCCAACATGGTGAAACCCTGTTTCTACTAAAAATACAAAAATTAGCTGGGCGTGGTGGTGGGCACCTGTAATCCCAGCTACTCAGAAGGCTGAGGCAGGAGAATCGCCTGAACCCAGGAAGCGGAGGGTGCAGCAAGCCAAGATCGCACTACTGCACTCCAGATAGAAGGGGCGACAGAGACTCCGTCTCCAAAAAAAAAAAAAAAACCAAAAAAAAAAAAAAAAACAAACGGTTGTGGGGGGTGACCCCCAAAGGTTTCTGTTGGTATTCTCATAACATAACAGGTCTTCTCTTCTCTGCCCCTAACAACCAGTTTGGAGCTCCATTACTGCTAAGAGAATAGTTCCACAAGAAAAGTGGAGACACATACAACTTTCTCTCAAGTTACAGGACCCCAAATGGTATCCCAGGAGACCTCCAAGTACTGTTCAATAACTGGCCAAAATATCCAAAAAAAAAAAAGTCACCTCATTCCAAGATGTAGGGCATACTTCACCAAATTGAGATCACCACTCGTTAGAATCTTGTCTACTGGAGTTTTGCCTCCCAGCACTTCTTGTAAACCCTTGTGTCACCCCTTCTGACTTTCCACTGATTTTTCAGCTGTTTAATTTTAAAGTGTATATAATTTACCCATGAGAAGTCAAGATCTTTAAAAACAGGAAACAAAGGCAGAAAACAGAAAAAAATTCAGTACACACAGAGAAAGAATTTTCAAAAGGGTATCAAATTTTACATTTTACTAACAGAAAGAAGCCTTTATACTTACAGTTGGTACATATTCCGATGGAAATTTGTTTGTTGTGTAGGATATCAGGAGACATGTTTTACCAACAGCACCATCGCCCACAACAACACACTTAATTGTCTGCATTGCTGAAATAGTTTTGTATCCACCTTAAATATTTCAAATCTGACGTTGACCTGCAAAAAGATTAAAGACATTTGTTTATTTATGCTTATATATTTATTTTTTTTTTCCTCACTTAGCAACAGGTTAAGGCACTCAGATCAAGAAAAGAACTAGCACAATTATTATGGCTAAAAGAACCCAGTAAGAGAAACAATGACTTGCTATAAGTTACAATAATAAGGTTCATTTCTAAGTTTCTGATCCCTGGCTGTTTCAACTTCCTGTGTTATTTTAGAAGGTCCCAACTGGTGTGATAAACAGCAAATTTATTTTTATAATGAAAAAGAAGAGGCTGTATCAGAGAAAATTCCACATACTGTACTAAATATTATTTTGTGAAAGCTTTTCTTCGGTTACACATGCACACACACCTGTATGTATGCATGTATGTGAACTAGACTGCAATACAAAGGCCACCGCTTTAAAGAATGGTTCATCATCCAGCCTTACTCAGCCTTACTCAGGCTCTGACCAACAAGCAGCAGAGCCTCACACGAATTATATGAGTAACGTGAGGAACTGAACGAAGAACAGGGTGATTGCTGGCCTCAGCAGCTGTTTTAGCACCAGAATGCCTAGTCCAAAACCTACATTTTTATAATGAAAAGTCAGATTGCTCTAAAGCATACTGACTTATAAACAGATACTACAGCTTCTCTTATTCGAGTCCTCCTCAATTTTAAGAAGCTATCAATTACAAGTACCAAAGAGTCATTAATTTGAGAAGCTTTTTTTCATTTAAACATCTCTAAAGTCAGAATGTATCTTTATTGAGTCTCTTACAATCATTGTCAGCCATTTTTCCCCCACATTTTGACTTCTATGAAATTGGAATCTTAGATTCAATGAAATACTTTAACAGTTTTCTGAAAGAATAAAAAGAAATACCAATATATACCTAATATATACCTATATATACCTAAATTTTAAGATTTATATGTAAATTAATTTAAATTATAATCCTAAAAGGGTTTAATTAAACATAAAAATACAGAACCACCTAACTCTTGGTCAGATGCCACCATGCTCCTATAGCACCATTCACAACAATTAATCATGACAATTTATAAATGCCTATTAACATCTCTGTAAATGAACCTATAGTACCTCAAGCACCACTATACTTCTAGCACTGAGCACTTCTAGACTGGCACACTGCAAGTTGTTGAAAGGATGCAAAAATCACGAAACAGAAGAACACGAAATTACACTAGTGTGAGTAACCTACAGGAAATACACACTCTCCCATTCCTCATCAAAATTATCTGCAGTATATTTTTCTTTTTTTAAACAGGGTTTTACTCCCATACCCTAAGCTGGAGTGCAATGGCACAACCTCAGCTCACTGCAACCTCCACCTCCCAGACTCAAGCAATCCTCCCACCTTGGCCTCCCAAGTAGCTGGAACCACAGACACATGCCACCATGCCTGGCTGGGTTTTTGTTTTGTACTGGTTTTGGTTTGGGTTTTTTTAAGAGATGGGGTCTCACTGTTACCCAGGCTGGTCTTGAATTCCTTGGCTCAAGCAATCCACTCACCTTGGCCTCCCAAAGTCCCAAAGTGCTGGGATTACATGCATGAGCCACTGCAGCCAGCCATATTTATCTTTCTTTATTCAACCTCCTTTTATATCTCTTTTTTCCTTCTCCTTTCCTTTTTATGCACTAAGAAGCACCCATACTAATACAGCATTAAAGGTTAACAACCCTGATCCCTAAGATCAACTACTGGTTAACTCTAAAAGCACTCTCAAATAATAGTAAGCAGCAAACACTTACACAGCATTTACTAAGTGCCATGTACTGTTCAAAACATGTTACACATATTCACACATTTCATCCTCCCAAAAAGCCTATGATGTGCTATATTATCCCTATTTTACAAGCAAGAAGAGTGAAGCTCAGCAAGTAAGCAAGCCAAGGCTATTCAGCCAGTAAGTGGTAGAACTGTAATTTAAACCCAAGCAGTCTGACTCTCAAGTCCCTGCTTGTTTTTTTGTTTTGTTTTTGCGCGTGCGCGCGTGTGTGTGTGTGTGTGTGTGTGTGTGTGTGTGTGTGTGAGAGTGACAGAGAGAGAGAGACTCTCATTTTATGGCCCAAGCTGGAGGGCAGTGAGAGAGAGAGAGAGACAAGAGTCTCACTCTATGGCCCAGGCTGGAGTGCAGTGGCGTGATCTCTGCTCACTGGAATCTCTGCCTCCCTGGTTCAAGCGATTCTCCTGCCTCAGCCTCCAGGGCAGCTGGGATTACAGGCGCCCGCCACCACAACTGGATAATTTTTGTATTTTTAATAGAGACAGGGTTTCACCATGTTGGCCAGGCTGGTCTTGAACTCCTGACCTCAACTAATCCAACTGCCTGGGCCCTCCAAAGTGCTAGGATTATAGGTGTGAGCCACAGTGCCCAACCTCAAGTCCCTGCTCTTACTAAACATTACATTACACTACACTGAGAAGTGACATTAATCAAAACCAATATAATCAGTGCTACTGGAGTGATGAGTATATATCCATGAGTTACCAGCAATGCAAAGAGGAAAGCAAAAATAAAGAGGAAGCAAAAAACAGGGGCCAAGCTCATTTCCTGTTTTTCACCCTGCACATAACTACTGAATTTCATTGGGAGAAGGGAGTAAGATAAGCCTTTCTCTTCCCCTTTCTATTTATCTACAAATCTTCCACTTCTTAGACTTCTCAACCTGACTGCTCAGCAATTTGTTACAAACTGGTTGGTTGTGAGTCCCCTGTTAAGCCTGGGTTCTGGAGTCAAAGTGGCTCTACCAACCACACTCTAGCTATTCAACCTCTGTGTTATTCATCCTCTGTGTAGCTTGGTTTCCCCTTCTCTAAAAATGAAAACAGTACTACCTTTCTCATAAGGTAAACTAAGATAATACATGTAAAGAACTTGCAACAGTGCTTGGCATACAGTACATGCTTAGTAAATGTTAATTATTAGTCTTCAACAACTAATGGTACCTTTAAGTCAATATAAGGAATTTTAAAACAGCAACAATTCGCAAACTTCTTAGAAACTCGTAACACCTTTTATCTCCAAGATAATTACAGTACAGTCAGCCTTCCATCTACACAGATGCAGAACCCAAAGATACAGACGGCTAACTGTACTATGACATTTTATATAAGAAACTTGAGCGTTCCAGGATTGCTGTATCCTTGGAGAGCTCTGGAATCAATCCCCTGTGATATCAAGGGACAATTATACTAATTGTTCTCAGTACAAATGTAGTCAAATGTAGAGTTACCATTACAAAGATGGTCATTTCAGAGTCAAGTTCTAATTAAGACTATTCTGCAAAGCATTTGGCATGTATTAATAATTGTTTCATGTGTTAAATAAAACTATAGGAGGCTACCGTAGTAGACTAATCTCCTGCACTAGGCCCCAAGTGACCAGACTAAAAATCAAAATGGAGTCACTCATGCTAAAGTTTCACATCACTAAACTTAAATTTAGTTGTTACCTGGCCTTCTGAGAAACAGGAGAGATGACAGCCAGTTTTCCAAACAGGCCACTTTCAATCTTCAATTGGAATGATAATGAAGTTCCCTCTGCTTTAATCCTTACACAAAAAAAGCAGCCTGAAGTAACCTGATATTAACTAATCAGTTATTTTTCTATTGTTCTATCTTCTCCCTGTCCCTGCCTTACAAGAAAGGTAGCTTTGAAACAACTAATAGGCCCTTTGTTCTTTGCTTCCCCTTTTCTCAGCTCTTCTGTCTATTAAGCCAACCTCTTGTGCTCAGTTCCTTCGAACACTTACTCTGTTTTGTGGAATGAAGCATTGCCGAATTCTAAAATCGTAATAAAGCCAAGGGAGATTTAAATTTGTTGTAGTTTTGCCCTTTAACACACATATTAAACAGCACAGTGGCTCACCTATAATCTTTGCACTTTCGGAGGCCAAAGTGGGAAGATCACTTGAGCTCAGGAGCTCAAGACCAGCCTGGGCAACATAGTAAGACCTGGCCTCTATTTATTTATTTATTTTTTTTTTTTTTTAAATGTCACCAGATACTCCACAAATTGGGGTGGGTAAAGGGAGCAATCATGGGAGAGACTTTGGGTTTTGCAATATATATAGGCCAGACATGTTCATATACCCTACGTTAATTTCCTATTGAAATAATGTCAAACCTCTATGGCAGAAAAGAGGCCACATAGAAACAATTACCATTCTGCTAACCAGAAAATTTATTCTGCGCCGAGCG
Organism: Chlorocebus sabaeus; assembly: GCF_047675955.1. Classification (NCBI taxonomy): domain Eukaryota; kingdom Metazoa; phylum Chordata; class Mammalia; order Primates; family Cercopithecidae; genus Chlorocebus; species Chlorocebus sabaeus. Next base: position 114,996,142 of record NC_132923.1, read on the forward strand.
CAGTGCCTCACACCTGTAATCCCAGCACTCTGGGAGGCCGAGGCAGGCAGATCACAAAGTCAGGAGATGGAGACCATTCCAGCCAACACCGTGAAACCCCATCTCTACTAAAAATACAAAAAACTAGCTGGGCGTGGTGGCACACGCCTGTAGTCCCGGCTACTCAGAAGCCTGAGGCAGGAGAATCGCTTCAACTCGGCAGGTGGAGGTGCACTGCAGTGAGCCAAGATAGCGCCATTGCACTCCAGCCTGGGCGACAGAATGGTCTCAAAAAAAAAAAAAAAAAAAAAAAAAAAAAAAAAAAAAAAAAACCAAAAACAAAAACAAAGAAAAAAACAAAGAAAGAAAAGTTATTTTGCACCAATAACTGAATCCTACCTCTTTTTAACAGTGAAGTTCATATGTACCACAACTTAGAATTGGAGTTGGGCAACTTACAGCATAAAAAATGATTTTGTAGGGTCAGGTATGGTGGCTCACACCTCTAATCCCAGCACTTTGGGAAGACAAGGTGGGGAGACTGCTTGAACCCAGGAGTGTGGGACCAGCCTGGGAAACAGAGTGAGACCCCATCTCTACAAAAATAAAAAATTAGCTGGGTGAAGTGGCACACACCTGTAGTCCCAGTTATCAGGGAAGCTGAGGTGGGAGGATTGCTTGAGTCCAAGGCTGCAGTTGGCTATGACTGTGCCACTGCCCTCCAGCCTGGGTGACAGAGCAAGACCCTGTCTCAAATCTTTTTTAAAATGATTCTGCCAATCATAAGGAAATAAAATTGTGAAATAAGGTATATCTTCCTTCTTTCCTTCCTGTCATCTACTCCTCCAATACCCGTATCTTCCAGGTTTTTTATTTTTCTCTTTTCTTTTTTTCTTTTGGAGACAAGAGTCTTGCTCTGTCACCCAGGCTGGAGTGCAATGGCGCGATCTCAGCTCACTGCAACCTCCGCCTCCTGGGTTCAAGCAATTCTACTGCCTTAGCCTCCCAAGTAGCTGGGACTACAGGCATGCGCCACCACGTGTGGCTAATTTTTGTACTTTTTTTTAGTAGAGACTGGGTTTCGCCATGTTGGCCAGGCTGGTCTCGAAATCCTGACCTCAGGTGATCCACCCGCCTTGGCCTCCCAAGTGCTGGGATTATAGGCGCGAGCCACCACAACTGGCCCTCTTCTAGGTTCTTAACACTAGGGGAATCCTAATATCCTTTGAGAACCTCAGAGCTACAGTGCCTGAAATTTTAAGTCCATGCGCTATAGCTTTTAAAAGGCTATGGAACCCTCTCTATGGTATCATTATGATTGGCTGGCTGCCATCTAAACTCCACCAGACAATCCCCGAGCAAACGATCTTTATGGAGGAAGGGGAGACTCCCAGCTACAAATGCCCTATTTTCCCGTGCCCGTTCATTCTAGGCACATACAGCAATCTTAAGATCTGAGATTAAATACTTGCTAATAAGTTTTACAAAAAACTTATGTTCTCAATCAGATTACACCCCTTATAAAACTATGTCAAGATTAATACTAACTGTGAATAAAAGGCAAGCCAGATTTTTGGTAATACACTGTGGCAATATTTAGTATCTGTCCCCAGTTCCTAGCAGAGAGCTCCTAAAATCCCTAGGAATTTCCTGAGTGATGAGTGACTTTTGTTTTTCATAACAAATTCACACCTGAATTTATGTTAACAAAGTGACGGTGGCAGTGGAAGGCATGCGAGGAATCCTCAGGATGGGGCTGGTCACCAGAAAGACAAAGTGACTAGAGGGATGTAACTTTCAGCCCCATGCACAACCTCCAGAGAGGGGAGGAGGGCTGGAAACTGAGCTCTATGAAAACTCCAGAACAGGAGATTTGGAGCGCTTCCAGGTCTGTGAACATTTCAAGGTGAGGGGAAAACAGGTCCTGGGAGGGCAACACTTGAAGCCCTCCCCACCCACAACCATGCCCTATATATCTCTTCCATTTGGCTGTTCGTGAGTTGTATCCTTTACGACAAAGGCATAAAGGTAAGCAAAATGTCTTCCTGAGTTCTGTGAGTCATTCTACCTAATAATCAAACCTAAGGAGGGCCATGGGAATCCCAAAATTCGTAGTCTACCGGGCAGAGGTGTAGGTAGCCTAGGCACTGCATAGTAGCTGCTGCCTGAAGTGAGGGCGGTCTTGCAAGACTGAGCCCTTAAACTGTGGGGTGGGAGTATCAGAATAAAACTGTTAGTAAACTGTTAGTATCAGAACTGAATTTTCTTTTTCTGACACCACATTCACTCTAATCCAAAGCACACTAAAAGTAAAGTTGTCTTCATGTGAAATACATTTGCCCCTGAAGTAACCCATTTTCATACTTAGGATACAAAAAAGAAGAGGCACTACAGAAATCAAGAGAATGACTCAATTTCACAATCTTCCTTATCAGTTCAACAGAAGGACTAGTCTGGTTGTGGGATTAAACAGAATAAAATCAGAACTAGTTGTCTCTCCTGTCAAATTCAGCCACTTTGGAAAATGCAGCTTATATAATCTTCTGTTGTAAGTTATAGTAGCATATTTAATGTACAATTTTTTAAACATCTGCCCATGCATGTGATTTTTAGGCAACCAAAAGTACTCAAACCACAGGAATGTATTCCATGCATTCACATGTATGCAGGTGTGCTAACAACTGTCTTGTTTTCAAAACTTTCTTGTTTGCTTCTATATCACAGAAGATATGTAACAAAAAGCATACAGCTGGCCTTATATGTTTGTTAGAAATGCTTGTTCCGGCCAGGCGCGATGGCTCACACCTGTAATCCCAGCACTTTGGGAGGCCGAGGCGGGTGGAGCACAAGGTCAGGAGATCGAGACCATCCTGGCTAACACGGTGAAGCCCCATCTCTACTAAAAATACAAAAAATTAGCCAGGCATGGTAGCGGGTGCCTGTAGTCCCAGCTACTTGGGAGGCTGAGGCAGAAGAAGAGGGTGAACCCGGGAGGCAGAGCTTGCAGTGAACCGAGATCGCTTCACTGTACTGCAGCCTGGGAGACAGAGAGAGACTCCATCTCAAAAAAAAAAAAAAATAGAAATGCTTATTCCTCGGTGCCGTAAAGACATAGCATTTGAACATAAATTTAATTTTCTCAGCAAGGCCATTTATATCTTCTGCAGAAAGGGTACACTTGCCAGCAGTTTTGCCATGAAGGTATACCAAGCAAAGGAGATAGGGTCATTTATAACCTGATGCATCTATCCTACTGCTGTGTCCGGTTTTTATTGGCTGGAACGGGACCTCACATTTTGTATTTGTCCTGACAGGCTAGCAACTTACAACTTTTAAAAAGAGGCAAAGGCAGCCAGGCACAGTGGCTCACGCCTGTAATCCCAGCACTTTGGGAGGCTGAGGCAGGCGGATCATGAGGTCAGGAGATCAAGACCACCCTGGCTAACATGGTGAAACCCCGTCTCTACTAAAAATACAAAAAAATTAGCCGGGCATGGTGGCGGGCGCCTGTAGTCCCAGCTACCCAGGGGCCTGAGGCAGGAGAATGGCGTGAAACTGGGAGGTGGAGCTTGTAGTGAGCCAAGATCGTGCCACTGCACTCCAGCCTGGGTGACAGATGGAGACTCATCCCAAAAAAAAAAAAAAAAAAAAAGAGGCAGAGGAGAACAAAGGAAGGAGGAAGTAACTTGTGGAATGCTGAGAAAGGCAAAAACACCTTCCAATAAGGAAGAGGAACAGGCTATGACCTGATGCTTGCTTGGACCAGTATAAGCATGCCAGGGCAAATATTTAGGCTAAATTATGGGAGCTAAGAACATAAAGTACACTGACTTATTTATTACGGCTAGCAGATATTTAAGAATGTTAGCACAGGTCTTTGAATAAATTTTGCTTTTAAGAGAAGTTACTGTTTATTTTGAATTAGATCGGGGGGGGGGAGTCTTTGAAGAGGAATCTCTACTTTACCTCTTACATGTTCAACTAAGAATACAACATTGCTTAGACAATCCTACCCAGAGGCTGGGCACAAGGCTCACGCCTATAACCCAGCACTTTTAGAGGGGCCAAGGCACGTGGATTGCTTGAGGCCAGGAGTTTGAGACCAACCTAGGCAACATGGCAAAACTGCATCTCTACCAAAAATACAAAAATTAGCTGGGCACGGTGGCATGCGCCTCTGGTCCCAGCTACTTGGGAGGTTGAGGATCACCTGAGCCCAGGAGATGGAGGTTTCAAGTAAGGCAAGATTATGCCACTGCACTCCAGCCTGGGCAACACAGAGAGACGTTATCTCAAAATAAAAAAATAAAAAAAAAGTTCTACCAAGGCTAGGTGTGGCAGCTCACGCCTGTAATCCCAACATTTTGGGAGGCCAAGGCAGGAGGATCACTTGAGCCCAGGAAGTCACCAGTTTGGGCAACATGGCAAAACCCCATCTCTACAAAAAATACAACAACAACAACAACAAAAATAGTGGTGGCATGTGCCTGCAGTCCCAGCTACTGGGGAGGCTGAGGTGAGAGATAACTGAGCCGGGAAGGTCAAGGCTACAGTGAGCTCTAGTCATACTACTGCACTCCAGCCTGGGTAAGAGAGGAAGACCCTGTCTCGGCCAGAAGTGGTGGCTCACACCCGTAATCCCAGCACTTTGGGAGGCTGAGGCGGGCGGATCAGGTGAGGCGTTCAATACCAACCTGGCCAACATGGCGAAACCTGGTCTCTACCACAAATACAAAAATTTTCCAGGTGTGAAGGTGCTCACCTGTAGTCCCAGCTATTTGGGAGGGTGAGGCAGAAATGCTTGAACCCAGAAGGCAGAGGTTGCAGTGAGCCGTGATAGTGTCACTGCACTCCAGCCTGGGGACAGAGTGAGACTTCGTCTCAAAAAAAAATAAAATAAAATAGAGATTACAATAAAATTTTTCCTCAAAATATTCAAGACTTGTAGATTTACTCATTCATTCAACAAGCCTTTACTAAGCACCTACCATGTGCCAAGCTTTGTCCTATATGTAGGCATACCCCACAATTCGCATAACGAAGTTCACGCCCTCGTGGAGCAACAATTCCAGTGGGGTACACAAACAATAAACAAGCATCATGGTCCTTCAATAACACTATCAACTGACATCCTTACATGTAACTTTCTCATTCTAGTCTCTTAACTAAGAAACAGCAGGTAGCCAGAACACAGCACAAGCTGAAGCCAGCATGGCACCAGAGCACAAGACCAAGTTCTCCAAGAACCTGCTGCACATGAAGTTCATGCAAAGAGGACTGGACTCAAAAACTAAGAAATGACTAGAAGAGGAAGAAAATAAAATTAGTTAAGAGCACTGGTACTCAGATTTGCTAGAGCTTAATAAAAGTAAAGAATTTCCTAACAGAAGAGGAGCATCTCTTGTTATGTGAAGATCATTTCTATGGAAGGAATGTCATTCATCAGATTTACTCCTGAGGTTGAGAAATTAATGCTTCAGATGAATACTAAGAACAAAGCAGATATTGAAGATGGAACAGTGGAATTTTATGTGTCAGAAGAAGAAGTGGCTAGAAGAAATGGCTAGAAAATGAGACCTTGGTGGGGACAACAGGAAAAATGTTTGCCAAAAAGGGAGGTCAAGCCAATGATGAAGACAATGAAAATGGAGACCTACAACTAATTAAAGCAAAGAAAATGTTCTTAAAAGTCCCAGGATCAAAATAGACACCTTAAGAGATGGCTCAGAGACGCCTTGAGAAAGTTAGCAGCATGTTTTGTAACTAGTCCTAATGGTGCCTCTATAGTTATTAATACTGTAACGTTTATTTGTAAAGACATGTATAATTTTAGAAACATGCTGTTTTTAAAACGGATGTGTAATGGATGTTATACATCCTCTGCTAAATGGTACTGAGTGAATTTTTAGCCCTTGATCTTCAAATATACAGGTTTCCTAAAGAATTTTTTTTTTTTTTTTTTTTTTTTTTTTTTTTTTTTTTTTTTTTTTTGAGACAGGGTCTCACTCTGTCACCTAGGCCAGAGTGGAGTGGCTCAATCATGGCTCACTGCAGCTTCAACCTTCCTGGGCTCAAGGGATCCGCTCATCTCAGCCAAATCTTGGGTGCCTGGCCTTACAACTTACCCTATTTTCAAGCTACCCTTCCACTACAAAACCCCTCCTTCTCTGAGACCTTTCCTAACTAGTCCAGGTATCAAAACTGCCCCAACCACCTGACTTCCTGCTATGATCAGAATGTCTGTGTCCCAAAATTCATAAGCTGACACCTGATCATCAGTGTGATGTTGTCAGAAGGTGAGACTGTTGGGAGGTGATTAGGTCAAGAGGGCAGAGTCCCTTCATCCCCAAATGGGATTAGGGGCCTTATGAGAGACCTCAGAGAGCTCCCCCACCCCTTGCACCATGCAAGAGGACACAGCAAAAAGGAACAAACTGGTCTGGGCGCAGTGGCTCAGACCTGTAATCCCAGCACTTTGAAAGGCCGAGGCGGGCGGATCATCTGAGGTCAGGAGTTCAAGACCAGCCTGGCCCACATGGTAAAACCCTGCCTCTACTAAAAATACAAAAACCAGCCGGTGGCGTACGCCTGTAACCCCAGCTACTCTGGAGGCTGAGGCAGGAGAATCGCTTGCTTGGGAGGTGGAGGTTGCGGTGAGCTGAGAGCACCACTGCACTCCAGCCTGGGCAACACAGTGAGACTCTGTCAAAAAAAAAAGAAAAAGAAAAAGAAAAAACCAACCATCTGTGAACCACAAAGCAGGACCTCACCAAACATCAAATACGCCAGCACCCCAGTATCATCCTTCCCAGGATCCTGAACTGTGATAAGATTCTGTCATTTACAAGCTACTCAGTCTATGGTACTGTTAAAGAAGCCTAAACGGACTAAACAGAACCCACCACAAGGCCCTTCTTAGCTCTCAAACCTTCTCATGCTCCGTTCCCCTGTACTCTCCATGCTCTATACACAGGTCTCTTTACCTCCCCAAACGTGCCAGGCTCTGTCCTGCCTTCAGGTCTTTTTTGGCCCAATCTCTGCTCACCACAAGCTCTGCCTCCCAGGTCCAAGCGATTTTCCAGCCTCAGCCTCACAACTAGCTGGGATTATAAGGCATGTGCCACCATACCTGGCTAATTTTGTATTTTTAGTAGAGAAGGGATTTCTCCATGTTGGTCAAGCTCGTCTCAAACTCCCAACCTCAGGTGATCTGCCCCCCTCGGCCTCCCAAAGTGCTGGAATTACAGGCGTGAGCCACTGCACCCGGCCATGCCTTCAAGTCTTTACCAACAATACTCCTGCCCCTGCTCTTAAAGCTTTTGGCTTCTCACTCTCCAGATCTCAGCTCAAATCATCACCTCCTCCCAAAGCCCTCCCCTGACCACATTATCCAGGGCAATAGTGCCCTCTCTCCTTACACTCTTATCATATTACCTTATTTCCTTTATTGTAAGGTCATAATCTATAATTATCTCATTTATCTGTTATATGGCAGTAGAAACAGACTTTTAAAAATAAGGAAATCTCCATAAAGGCAGTAACTGCTGTATGCCCACAAAACAGCTCAATACCAGTCACACAGGACACACTGAATAAATGAATCACAGAGGTAATTAATCATGTTATTTTTAGTCACATATGCTTAATGTTTATTCTAACAGATTTTTTTTTTTTTTTTTTGGAGACAGTGGTGCAATTTGTGCTTACTACAACCTCTGCCTCCTACGCTCAAGCGATTCTCCCACCTCAGCCTCCCAAGTAGCTGAAACTACAAGCATGCACCACCTCACTGTACCCAGCCCCTCTAACAGATTTTAAGCTCTCTGAGGGAACGACTAGGCTTATACTTCTTTTTTTTTTTTTTTTTTTTTTTGAGATGGAGTCTCGCTCTGTCGCCCAGGCTGGAGTGCAGTGGCTGGATCTCAGCTCACTGCAAGCTCCGCCTCCTGGGTTTACGCCATTCTTCTGCCTCAGCCTCCCGAGTAGCTGGGACTACAGGCGCCCGCCACCTCGCCCGGCTAGTTTATTTTTTTTTTTTGTATTTTTTAGTAGAGACAGGGTTTCACCGTGTTAGCCAGGATGGTCTCGATCTCCTGACCTCGTGATCCGCCCATCTCGGCCTCCCAAAGTGCTGGGATTACAGGCTTGAGCCACCGCGCCCGTCCTAGGCTTATACTTCTTTATTCCCCCTCCCAATGCAGCCAATACAATACTGAACAATATATTAAAAGCAGGAAAAAATAAAATTCTTAAATGTCTTTTAAAACTTTGTTGACTAAAGTAGTAATACGAAAAACACGCCCAGGCACAGTGGCCTGTAATCCCAGCACTTTGGGAGGCCAAGGCGGGTCAATTACTTGAGGTCAGCAGTTCAAGACAAGCCTGGCCAACACGGTGAAATCCCGTTTCTGCTAAAACTACAAAAAATTAGCCAGGCATGGTAGCACATGCCTACAATCCCAGCTACTCAGGAGGCTAAAGCTTGAGAATCACTTGAACCCAAGAGGAGGTGGCAGTGACTTGAGATCATGCCACTGCACTCCAGCCTGGTTGACAGAGACTCTGACCAAAAGAAAAAAAAAAAAGATTTTTAAAGACAAGCAAATATGGGTTCCAATCTTAACTCCACCTCAATGTGTACGATCCTGGCAAGTTACTTCACTTCTATGCCTTAACTTTCTCGTCTACAAATTGACATCTAATTCACAAGACAGAGAAATGAGGTAATGTATATAAAGCAACTAGTAACAGAGAGTAAATACCTACTATGGCACCTTATTCTTATTAAAAATTAAAACTTGCAGAAACAGCCCTAAAAAGATTAGAAGAGTTAAGTAAAAGCATCTAAATACTATGAATAAGAGGGAATTCAGAAAAATCCTTGCTTCTACTATACAGGGTTATTTGCTAATTTGATCAATCCTTTCAGAAATCCCTTCACTCCAATCTCAAAGAGCAATTTAATTTAATAAGTGTCACATTTGTAGCCAAGAGATTCAAAGTATCACAGAAAGGGGTGTAACCCACCTCGCCCTATTTTAAGAGACAAAATACCCTAATCACACAGCTAGTATTTCTCAAGTCTCTAACATGCCCAAGGAAGACCGTTCGTTACAGAGTTGCAGTGAAGAGGATATACCTTCAATCAAGCAGCCCTAAAGCTCAGATGCCCATTCTTGTGTGAATCTGGGCAAGCTACTTAAAACTCTTTAAGCCTTTCTTCTTTTGTAAAATAGACAATAGTATCACCATCACAGGTTGTCAGTCACTCTGCAAAAAGCACTTAATACTCAACTATGAACTCTATCAATAATCCAAACATGCAGGCAATTTAGAATCTTCTCTACCACGCCTGTAATCCCAGAGTGCCTAGGTGGGTGGATCACCTGAGGTCAGGATTTCGAGACCAGCCTGACCAACATGGTGAAACCCCATCTCTACTAAAAATACAAAAATTAGCCAAGTGTGGTGGCAAGTGCCTGTAATCCCAGCTACTCAGAAGGCTGAAGCCAGAGAATCGCTTGAACCCGGGAGGCGGAGGATGCAGTAGGCCGAGCTTGCGCCACTGCACTCCAGCCTGGGCAACAGAGCGAAGACTCTCAAGAAAAAAAAAAAGAAAAAAAAAAAATCTTCTCTAGGCAATCTTCTATAGCAGTCTGTGTTCTAAACTCCATCCAAGTGAAAGTCAATCATACACCCCTGAAAACAAAGTAAGAGCACTCACAAGGCCAGGCACAGTGGCTCACACCTGTGATCCCAGCACTTTGGGAAGCCAAGGCGGACGGATCACCTGAGGTCAGGAGTTCCAGACCAGCCTGGCCAACATGACAAAACCCAACTTGACTAAAAATACAAAAATTAGCAGGCACGATGACACACACCTGTACTCCCAGCTACACAGGAGGCTGAGACAGGAGAACTGCTTGAACCCAGGAAGCAGAGGCTGTGGTGAGTCAAGATCACGTCATTATACTCCAGCTTGAGTGACAGAGCGAGATGCTGTCTCAAAAAGTTTAAAAAAAAGAGCATTCACAGAGTATTTGATTAGAAGGGAAGAAAGATTACAGTAAGATTTTCCCTCAAAATATTAGGAAAACACAAGGTTTTTTTTTTGTTTTTGTTTTTGTTTTTTTTTTAATGCCCTACATATGTATTTCCACTTCAGGTAATTTATCCAAAAAGAAGAAAATACTTTATCAAGAAACAATGACATGCTATACCATTAAAACAGTTAATGTAACAAAAAAAAGAAAATTAAGTAGTAATACACCACAGGATGAAACGTTAAACATATTAAAAATGATTGTCAAGGCCTGGCGCAGTGGCTCTAGCCTATAATCCCAGCACTTTGGGAGGCCGAGGCAGGAAGATCATACGAGGTCAGGAGTTCGAGACCAGCCTGATCAACATGGCAAAACCCCATCTCTACTAAAAATACAAAAATTAGCCGGTGTGGTGGTTCGCACCTGTAATCCCAGCTACTTGGGAGGCTGAGGCACGAGAATCACTTGAACCCGGGAGGCGGAGGTTCCAGTGAGCCATGATGGCATCACTGCATTCCAGTCTAGGTGACAAGAGCAAGACTCTGTCTCAAAAAAAAAAAACGTTGTGGAGGCTACCAACAAGGTAGTACAATGTTATTAAAAGCACACAACTGTTAAACCCTTTTTTGTTCTAAAGGGGGAAAAAGCACAAAAGAAATTTAACAGTAGTTGTGCCGGTATGTGTGCAGTTAAACAAGATCCCAAGCACCTATCAGACCCTCTCTAATTAAGACACAAATTAGGACCTAAAATATCTGTTAAAATAGGATTTTGTTCTTCCAAGAACCAACTCTATTAACTTATTACAAAAGTTATCGAAGTAAGATATCTAAATGCCTATTACAGCATTACCCTGGGTAAGAGAAATCTTGCCTTCAAAGGCCTTTAAAACATTTCAATAATTTACTAAATGCCTACTCCGTGCCAAATACTATGCTAGAAAGTTCATCATACATCATCTAGCATACTTTACTGGTTATAAGCAGAACAGACTAACAACTGTAGTAGTCTCAGATTGCTACAACTCTACACTATAAACTACAAGTGCCACAGATTTTCAGAGTAAACATGGGAGAGTAATCTAGAATAATGTGAGAATAAATCTCTAGTTAGATGGGAGTATCAGGAGAAAAGGCACAACGAAGCATGCAAAGTGGAAGAAAGAAACAAAAAAAACCATGAGTCCAAGTCATATAGACTCTAAAAGCTAGGCAGAACAGTCACTTCTTTCATATCCATGAACAGTGTTTTAGGAGTATCAATATTGTACCTGTATTCCAAGGTGGACTACCAAAGACAAACAGATAGTCAAGGAACTCAGCTAAGAAACTAGGGTAATAATCTAAGAGTGAAATGGAGGATCTGTGCCGGGGTAGTAGCATAGAAATAGAGAATAGGTCATCAGATTGAAGGTGGAGGGTTTAAGGAGAAAGTTACAAAGAAGTTTTTCGGTTTGAAAAATTAAAGGATAGGTTCGTACCACAGACAAATGGACACATTCGGAAAAAAATCCTCTTTTTTTTTTTAAGAGCCACGGTCTCACTATGTTGACCAGGCTAGTCTCAAACTGCTGGCCTCAAGCAATCCTCCCACCTCGGCCTCCCAAAGTGCTGGGATTACAGGCATGAGCCACCACACCCAACCAGAAAAAAACTCTTAAGACCAGGCAACTTATGTTCTTAATACATGCACCAAAAAAAAAGACAAATCTTTTCAGAATCAGTACAGAGTAATTTAGTCGTAAGTCTACAAGAATGAAATCATGCCAGCCTATTTCAGAAATTCTAAACAAGCATACATTTGCAGCATAAGTCACTACATTACCTAGGCAGCAAACATTGACAAATTGAGAACCTTTCTTTTAAAAGTTATGAGATGAGATGCCAACTACAAAACAATGATTATTTAGACTTTCTTTGCTCTAGCTGATGAGGCAGAAGTACCTACATTCAGATTCTCAGACAATTTGTCTTACAAACCACAAGTCATTTTTTAAATGGGTCAAACAGCGGGGCATGGAGGCTCATGCCTGTAATCCCAGCACTTTGGGAGGCCAAGGCAGGCATTATCACTTGAGGCCAGGAGTTTGAGACCAGCCTGACCAACGTGGTAAAACCTCGTCTCTACCAAAAATACAAAAATTAGCTGGGTATGGTGGCACATGCCTGTAGTCCCAGCTACTCAGGAGGCTGAGGCAGGAGAATCGCTTGAACCCAGGAGGCAGAGGTTGCAGTGAGCTGAGATCATGCCACTGCACTCCAGCCTGGGTGATAGAGTAAGAATCCGTTCTCAAAAAAAAAAAAAAAAAAAGGGTGTTCCATGGGGGTGATGGGGAGGATGCAACTCCATCAAACAAGTTTAAGAAACATCAAGTTAGGCCAGGCACAGTGGCTCACACCTGCAATTCCAGCACTTTGGGAGGCCGAAGTGGGTGGATCACTTGAGGTCAGGAGTTTGAGACCAGCCTGGTCAGCATGGTAAAATCCCATCTCCACTAAAAATACAAAAATTTAGCCAGGCATGGTGGCAGGCACCTGTAATCCCAGCTACTCAGGAGGCTGAGGCAGGAGGATTGCTTGAACCCGGGAGGCAGAGGTTGCAGTGAGCCGAGATCACACCACTGCACTACAGCCTAGGCAATAGAGCAAGACTCCAGCTCAAAAAAAAAAAAAAAAAAAAAGGAAACATCAAGTTAAAATGATTGACAGTCTAACTTCTCTAACCCTTTAAAATAAACTTATATACATTATGATTTCCACAATGAAGATATAATAAAGGGTTTCTTTCTTTTTTTTTTTTTTTTTTCCTGAGACAGAGTTTTGCTCTTGTTGCACAGACTGAAGTACAGTGGTGCGATCTCGGCTCACTGCAACCTCCACCTCCCAGGTTCAAGCTATTCTCCTGCCTCAGCCTCCCAAGTAGCTGGGATTACAGGCACCTGCCACCACACCCAGCTAATTTTTTGTATTTTTAGTAGAGACGGGTTTCATCATGTTGGCCAGGCTGGTCTCAAATTCCTGACCTCAGGTGATCCGCCTGCCTTGGCCTCCCAAAGTGTTGGGATTACAGGCGTGAGCCACTCTGCCCAGCTAGGTTCCTAATTTATCTGACACCCCAGCCCATGGAAACATCTTTCAGATATTCTGAAACACACTAAGCCACACAGGCCTTACTCTAAAATTATCCCCTACCCTCATCTTTACTAGCTTATCAACTATTAGGATGATCTCTAACATTCCCTTTGCCCCTATGATGAATAGAGCAAATAAGCAGCACAAATAAAATAGCAAAATAAAAAAACACTGATATTCATAAAACTATCCTTTCAAGTCATCTGATAAACCAAACTTTACACACTTTAAATTCTAATCACTCATTTTAAAATCTCGTTAATCTTAAACCCTATAATAAAAATGGTTTTTTTGGGAGGCTGAGACGGGCGGATCACGAGGTCAGGAGATCAAGACCATCCTGGCTAACACGGTGAAACCCCATCTCTACTAAAAAAGTACAAAAAACTAGCCGGGCGAGGTGGCGGATGCCTGTAGTCCCAGCTACTCGAGAGGCTGAGGCAGGAGAATGGCATAAACCCGGGAGGCGGAGCTTGCCGTGAGCTGAGATCTGGCCACTGCACTCCAGCCCGGGCAACAGAGCGAGATTCCGTCTCAAAAAAAAAAAAAAAAGGTTTTTTAGGCAAGTAAGTAATATGAATGTATTAATTCCATTTCAGAATTTATCTAAAACTGAGTTCTTCTCCAATATTATTCAGCTAATGAAACAAATACTAGTAAAGTTGTAATGAAAATCCCTGAAACCAGAGATAAGTGTTATTCAAGTAACATTATTCTTTCACTTCCCACTCCTCTTCATCTGCTTTCATACAGATTTAAAAACAAACTAAAAATATTAAATACTCCTAAACTGTCTTCCAGCAAAGCAAATGAATCATAGCTGAAATCTTGTTTATGTTTTCTTTACTAAATTTATCCTCTTTTCTCATACTCCTTAACACTAATTAACACAATATTCGTTTACTCCACCTCCATCCCCCTCCGGTTTCATCATCTGTTCCTCATTTGATCTGTTTTCAGACACCTCTCCTCCTTCCACAAAGGAGTAACGAATTGCGATAATCTGTTTTTTTTGTTTTTTTGTTTTTTTAATTTTTTGAAACGGAGTCTCAGCTGTCGTCCAGGCTGGAGAACAGTGGTGCATCTCCGCTCACTGCAGCTTCTGCCTCCTGGGCTCAAGCGATTCTCGTGCCTCGGCCTCCCAAGTAGCTGGGATTACAGGCGCATGCCACAACAGCTAATTTTTTGTATTTTTAGTAAAGACGGGGTTTCACCATGTTGGCCAGGTTGGTCTTGAACTCCAGACCTCAGGTGACCCACCCAAAGTGCTGGGATTACAAGCATGAGTCACCGCACCCAGCCTACTGGTAATCTTTTAACTGAAAAGGATGTAGACTGTTTCAAATGGCCACTGAAGACACAGAGAATGGACACAGGTAATAAACACAGGTGTTCCTGACACACTGATCCCCCAGCTCTCAGGGACAGTCCTAGTCAATTTCTCCTACACCAAATAGTTAAAGAAGGAAAAAGGAAACATCAAAAAATTAATTCAATCTGGTCCTTGAAAAGTAACAACACGCTGGGAGCGGTGGCTCACGTCTGTAATCCCAGCACTTTGGGAGGCCAAGGCAGGCGGATCACCCGAGGTCAGGAATTCAAGATCATCCAGTCCAACATAGTGAAACCCCGTCTCTACTAAAAATACAAACATTAGCCAGGCATCGTGGTGTGTGCCTGTAATCCCAGCTACTTGGGAGGCTGAGGCAAGAGAATCGCTTGAACCTGGGAGGCGAGGCTGCGGTGAGCCGAGATCCCACCACTGCACTCCAGCCTGGGCAACAGAGCAATTTTTAGACTCCGTCTCAAATAAAAAAGAACAGAAAAATAGCAATAATTTTTTCAGGCGGGTAGCTGAAAAAGATTTTGGTTCTTCACATTTTCCCTTGAAATTGGAAATATGTCAGCAAAGAAAGCAGAAAACATTTTTACATTCAACAAGCTGAATGCCAAGTCTGTATTTCACCTAAATTTTCATAATATGAATTATCCTAATCATATGCTTAGACCACTCTTCACAACAATTACTTTTCAATAAAATGTCGCTTAAGTTCAAACGTGTAATTAAGGCCTGGTGCTGTGGTGGCACACGCCCATAATCCCAGCTACTAGGGAGGCTGACGCAGGCGAATCACTTGAACCTGTGAGGCGGAGGTTGCGATGAGCCGAGATTACGCCATTGCACTCCAGCCTCGGCAACAAGAGCAAAATTCTGTCTCCAAAAAAAAAAAAAAATTAAGGCCCGGTGCCGTGGCTCACAACTATAATCCCACAGCTCTGGGAGGCCAAAGTGGGAGGTCACTTGAGGCCAGGAGTTCAAGAACAACCTGGGCAAGATAAGAAGTCCCCATCTCCACAAAAAATATATATATATATATATTTACAATTAGCCAAGTGCGGTGGTGTGTGCCTGTAATCCCAGCTACTTGGGAGGCTGAGGTTGGAGGATCCTTTGAGCCCAGGAGTTCAAGGTTACAGTGAGCTATAATCACACCACACACTGCAGCCTCGGTGACAGAGCAAGACTCTATCTCTAAAAAAGAGATATTTTTTAAATTAAAAAATACATAATTCAGCCGGGTACGGTGGCTCACGCCTGTAATCCCAGGCTGAGGCCGAGGTGGATGGATCACCTGAGGTCGGGAGTTCGAGACCAGCCTGACCAGCATGGAGCAACCCCCCCAACATGGAGAAACCCCAGCTCTACTAAAAATACAAGACCAGCCAGGCATGCTGGCACATGCCTGTAATCCCAGCTACTCGGGAGGCTGAGGCAGGAGAATGGCGTGAACCCGGGAGGCAGAAGTTGCGGTGAGCGGAGATCGCACCATTGCACTCCAACCTGGGCAACAAGGGCAAAACTCCATCTCAAAAAAAAAAAAACAAAAAAAAAACTTTAAACAATGTATTAGTTCCCGATAACGAGCAGACATGAGGCAAATCTACATAATAGGCAGGAAACTACAATTCCTTTAAAAACTAAATAGGCTTCAGATTCATTTTCAGATTATGATCCTTGCAATAAATTCTGGTACACTGCCTAAAATAAACCAGGTTATGCTTCCGTAGGAAAATAAAATGAAATAAAGCATTCACATTGTTTCTGAAATTTGAGACATCACTCTAGCAGTCCTGAAGAGGGTGCTTCAAGCCTTAATACACACATAAAAATCATGTGGGGATCTTATTAAAATATGATTCTGAGTCAGTAAGACTGGGATGAATCCTCATAGTTCAAATGAGCTCCCAGGTGATGCTTACGCTGCTGGGTCCATGGACTAGACTGCATACCTGAGGCCTTACACGCTTGCTTCTACGATAATGGTAAAGATAATGGATAAAAAGGTAAAGGAGGCCGGGTGCAGTGGCTCACGCCTGTAATTCCAGCACTTTGGGAGGCTGAGGCAGGCAGATCATCTGAGGTCAGGAGTTCAAGACCAGCCTAGCCTGACTAACATGGTGAAACCCCCACCTCTACTAAAAATACAAAAATTACCCAGGCATGGAGGCGGACACCTGTAATCCCAGCTACTCAGCAGGCTGAAGCAGGAGAATCACTTGAACCCGGGAGGCAGAGGTTACAGTCAGCCAAGATCACGCCACTGCACTCCAGCCCAGGTGACAGATCAAGACTCTGTCTCAAAGAAAAAAAAAGTAAAGCAATGCCCACTTCATTTAGAAATGTTTTGGGGCCAGATGTGGTAGCACATGCCTGTAATCCCAGCACTTTGGGAGGCCGAGGAGGGCAGATCACCTGATGTCAGGAGTTCAAGACCAGCCTGACCAACATGGACAAACACCATCTCTACTATAAAAATACAAAATTAGCCGGGTGTGGTGACGCATGCCTGCAAACTCAGAAGGCTGAGGGAGAATCGCTTGAACCTGGGAGGCAGAGGTTGCGGTGAGCTGAGATCGCACCATTGCACTCCAGTCTGGGCAACAAGGGCAAAACTGAGATCGCACCATTGCACTCCAGTCTGGGCAACAAGGGCAAAACTCCGTCTCAAAAAAGAAAAAAGAAATGTTTTTGGATTCATCAGATTAGTCTGGGAGAAGGATGGTTATTAAAATGTTTATGTTTGAGGGAAACACAGCTTCTCAAAGATGGCGGGGAAGGGTCCTCAGAGTTGTGCCAAGAGCAAAAATCTATACGGCACTCACTATGTGCCAGTGAATAGTCCTCAACACTTCACATATATAAACTAATTCAATCTTCCTAACACTGCAGCACTGTGAGGTAAGCATTATTGCTACCCCTATTTTAGAGGAAGTAAACTTGAGTCACAAAGACGTTACTAAGACTGCACATGGCTAATAAGTGGCAGAACCAGGATATGAACCCAGGCAGTCTGGTTCCAGGGTCTATGCTTTTAATCACTATAGTAGCAATATATCAATTAAGAACACACAGCAGAATTGAAATGGCAAATGGCAATGACTTAATTTTACAGAAAAGGATGCAAGGTTAAAGGGTAAAGCGTTACAGAACAGTAAGTAACAGAGCCTAAATCAGAGTTTCTCTTCAGGTGACAGAGCACCAATGCTTAGTGAATACCATGACTTAACAATATAGTTTTCTGCTCTATTAGAAACTGTTCTGGACTTTAGTATAATGGCCAATGCCAAATCTTTGATTTAAAAAATATTTTTCTAAAATTGCGAGGGACACCATACTGGTGGCAGAAAGCCTGGTTTCACTTCATGGAATAAGCAGTTTGAGATCAATGTCCCAGAAGAGTTTTGATATTCAGGACTTAAAATAGCAGCAGCAGCAGAGGTAGCTGAAATGGCAAGTAATGAAAACTGCTTTAGTAAAAATATTTTGGACTGGAGGGATGAGAAACTAAAAGTAGAAACTAGTAAGACACAAAGCATAACATGACAAGGAATCTGATACAGTAGTGAACAAGTGGCGAAAGTTATTTGCAAACAAAGAAATAAAGGAAGATAAGGAAACAAACATTAAGTGAATAATTTTTAGGAGAGTAAGGGAACTCGTCATCATAGATTTTCTAAGTGACAGTAAGTTGTCCAGACAGTGCAGCTGCAGAAGATACTGAACTAAACAGATGGAAAAAGTCAAGCAAAAGTACATTAGTAATCACTACTTCAATGAGCCCAAATAAAGATATGGGCTGACCAAGCACAAAAGTTGTCTCAGGAAACACAGCACAAAGACCCATGGAATATTAGGGAAAACGTTAACCCTCAGACATCATCAAATTCATTCACTTGAAAAATATTTCTTAAAACCTACTATTTGTATGGCAGTATTCTAGGCATTAGCAATGGGGTGACCATGTCAGGCCAAAGCCCTGCCCTCACAGAACTTACAATCTAATGATGAAATTTATGTGGAAAAGAACACTGAATAAGGCATTACCATAAAATTCCCAAATGAAGCATTTTAATATAGACGGATATGTTTATGGAAGATATGTTAATGCAATATTTAACCCTCTCTCCCCTTCAAAGGAAGCCCTGTAGCCTAAGGTGCTCATTAAGTGTTCCTCACCCTCTCAAAAAAAAAAAAAAAAAAAAACTCTGAAACAATAGAGAAGTGCATTTAAAATACATCTATAAATAAAAGTACAACTTGTCTTTTACTTCCAAGAAAGTCTGCCAGCGGCACAGCAGCTCATGCCTATATCCCAGCACTTTCAGAGGCCAACAGGGGCAGACAGCTTGAGTTCAGGCATTCCAGATCAGCCTGGACAATATGACCAAACCCCATGTCTACGAAAGATACAAGTATCAGCCGCGTCTGGTTGCATGCAGCGGTAGTCCCAGCTACTGCAGAGGCTGAGGTGGGAGGATCAGTTGAGGCTGGAAGGCCGAGGCTGCAGTGAGCTGTGATCACACCACTGCACTCCAGCCTGGGTGACAGGGTAAAACCCTGTCTCAAAAAAAATTTTTTTTTTTTAATTTAAGTCCCCATACTACTCTAGGCTATAACATCTGCCTTAGATTCCCAAAAAATTAAGCTTAGTAAGAACAGGTAATGGTTGTAACATGAAAACATTTTAAGAGTAAACAGAGGATGTGATACCTTTCTGGTCTTGAAGAAATTACTGAAAACGAGCTCATTTAATACTTAGTAGATTACCAATCTCGTGTCTCCATCTCAGTATAAACTATAAATTCAAACTACTGTTATTTTCTAAAAGGAAAGATACAAATTGATATTTAAAGTTATTAAACACAGAAAGTTCAAGATAATAAGGCAGATGTGTTCCAATTTTATATGCCTAAAATATTACATCAAGGCTAACAAATGTATTTCAGAAGATCCAAGTTCCACACTTATCCAATGTTCTGTAATGCCTACACACTATAGAAAGCTGCCTTGAACCTACATTCCTTTTAAGTGTTTACCAATCTGTTCTCTACAGAAATGAGAAACAGCGGGAAAGCACTTGTTCGGACATGAATTATCTTTACAACAATGCATTACATAATTGGATCTCATTTGCTTTGCAGTGTTAACATTTTTCTATGTTACTATTGCAGTCGCGGAAGGATATAAAATTTAGGATGTAAACACTCTACGGAACAAAAATTGTGATCTCTGCTTGACCCCAGGAGTTCGAGACCAGCCCGGGCAATATGGTGAAACCCTGTCTGTACAAAAAATACAAAAATTAGCCGGGCATGGGGGTACATGCCTGCAGTACCAGCTACTCAGGAGGCTGAGGTGGGAGGATCACTTGACCCCGGGAGGCGGAGGCTGTGGTGGGCCAAGATCGCGCCATTGCACTCCAGCCTGGGAGTGCAATATCCATTATATTTAGTAACGTCTTTGAGACCTTGTCTCAAAAAAAATAAAAACTGTAATCTCAAAATGAAAATATTAAATTTTTTGCTTAAAGATCCAAGTCTCGTTTTCAATAACAAAACTAAAATGTCTAGCATAGATCTGGCATAAACTGATTCTCCTTTCAACACAGCTTCGCCACAAAAAGTACCCCTGAATCAACTTAGGGAGGTTCCCAGCAGGCCATAATTCATAAAGGAGAAGTCAAACAGTCTGGGAAAGTCATTTTGGACCGAAAAAGTGTTCCCACAAATAAACCCACTTTATTCTAGTATAGTCAAAGGGGCCTCTATTTAAAGTTAATGTCCACGCAAGGGGCCGTGGACGGTGCTGTCTTACACTTTATTCCCTTACACAAACTAATGCTGGGATTTTAAACATTCCTGGCTTTTAGGTGCACTGAAGGCGGTCATGAACACAAGTAACAAGGCTTCAAAACATCATCTGTGAATACGACGCGTTGGGAAGTAGGCAGGACAAGCCACTGGGTGACCAAGGCTGCAAAATGCTGTCTGAATTTGTTAAGTCCCTGACTTGCAGGAGTTAAGCCTCACTCCTTATACCGCGATGACGTAATCTTCCACACTGCATTTCTCTTGGACTTAAAGGGGAGGAAAAACAAACGAACAAAGAAAATTTCCCCCCATAAGAGGAATTAACCAAGCAGCAGAACGACGGTTTCGGGAGGTGGTTAGGTAACTCCCCAAAAGGGAAGCTTCAGCTGAATCGGCAGGGAGCGGGCTGGAGAAGCGGACGGAAATGCTAGGAACTCGACCTCCGCCAGGAAGAGCAGCCTGGAGCCCGGGGTTCGGGGCCACCACGCCAGGAGGACGCGGCCGGCGCGGAGGGGAGCGCGCACAGGCACCGCCGCGGGCAGCCCGCGAGTTGCCCTCCCGCCGCCGCCCTGCCGCGGCCGCAACGCTGCTCCCCTCCCCCCGCGCCGCAAAATGTCCGCGACGGCGCCCGGCGAAGCAGGAAGTCCAGGCCGGAGCGCAGGGCACAGAACCCAGCCTGTGAGCCCCGGGGACCGGCGCCCGGCCCGGCCCAGGCGCCCGCGAGTCGCTCCGAGGCCCCCGGCACCCAGGCGCCGGCCGCCCTTAGGAGCCCGCGGGGCCGGGCTGGGGGGAAGGGAGCCCGGGCGCCCGGGATGGGTGTGACCCGTTCCTTCCGCCGCTGCCGGTGACAGCCCGGCGCCGCTCGCGCCCCGAGTCCCGGCCACGCGCCCCTCAGCGGCCGGGCGCCCCCAGCCTCCCCGGCCGCGAACCCCGCCCCGGCTCCCCCACAGAACGCGGACCCGCGCCCGCCCGAAGGACGCAGCGCGAGCCTGGCACTCCCCCAGGACCGGTGCTCCCGAACCCCCCGAGATCCCGCAGATGGGGTATCCCCGAGAACTGGGAGAGGATGGGGACGGCGGGGACGGGACGGCAGGGTGGCCGCTCCCGCGGGGAACCTCAGGCCCCGTACTCACCTCAGCTTCTCCACCGGGGCGTTGGCAGCACTGCGCGGGGTCTCCTCGGCTGCCGGACAGGGGCACGCACCTGACGTCAGCGCGCAGGAGACGCACAGTTGGGTGCCCGCGGAAGTGGGAGGAACTGGGAAGGGGAAGAGGCTGGGGCGGATCAAGGCGGTGCCTGGACTGCCCTGGCTCCGCCCGCCTGTCGCGCAGGCGCGGGCCAACGTAGCTCTGAGTTCGAGGCTAGGCTCCGCATCTTTTCCCAATGGTTGTATTTGTAATAATACTGTGAACAGTAGTATGCAAAGCGCTTCCTCTACCAGTTCTTTGTTTAGTTGTTTGTTTGTTTGTTTGTTTTTCTGAGACAGAGTCTCACTCTGCTGCCTAGGCTGGAGTGCAGTGCACGATCTCAGCTCACTGCAACCTCCACCTCTTGTGTTCAAGCGATCCTCCTGCCTCTGCCTCCCGAGTAGCTGGGATCACTGGCACCTGCCACCATGCCAGGCTAATTTTTGTATGTTTAGCTGACACAGGGTTTCGCCATTTTGCCCAGGCTGGTCTCAAACTCCTGACCTCAAGTAAGTGATCTACCTGCCTCGGCCTCCCAAAGTGCTAGGATTACCAGCGTGAACGACCATGCCCGGCCCACTACCAGTTCTTTTGATCCTTGCAGCCTTGTGAAGCAAGGTATTATCGTCCCATTTTGCAGAGAAGACGGAAGCTTCTCTGAAAGGGCTGGTGATTTGCCCCAGATCACAGGGGTGGATGGTCTCTCACTTCCCCTGGGCCTGTATTCAGTCCGCAGTGATGTGAGAACTGAATATCACTTTTCTTATCTCTACCTACACCCAGTGTCCCTCGCTGTAGCCACATGGGTCTTCTTTAGAGTTACAACCTTCCCCTCAACCACAGGCCTTGTGTTTTTTTGGGGGTTTTTTTGTTGTTGTTGTTGTTGTTTTGACATTTTTGCTGTCACCCAGGCTGGAGTGCAATGGCATGATCTCAGCTCACTGCAACCTCGACCTCCCGGCAATTCTCCCTCCTCAGCCTCCCAAGTAGCTGGGACCACAGGCACATGCCACCATGCCCGGCTAATTTTTGTATTTTTTTGTAGACACAGGGTTTTGCTGGATTGCCCAGGCTGGTCTCAAACTCCTGGACACAAGCTATCAGCCTGCCTCTGCCTCCCAAACTGCTTGGATTACAAGGTGTGAGCCATTACGTCTGGCCAAGGCCTTGGACTTTCTTTGCTCTGCCTCCCTCCTCTTCCCCTAAATTCATATCACTGCATTCTCCAATCATCCTATCTTTGCAGTATCTATTATTTGTCTTCTCTGTTAGTATGAAAGCTTCAGGAAAATAGAGAACTTCCCTCTCTTATTCTTAGATGTTTCCCTATGTTAGAGAAAAATTGCTTAAATTACTTATCTTAATAACAGCTCATTTATTGTCTACTGCCACAGTTATTTGGCCAACAAAGACACTTAATTCCAGTGTATTGACTTACAGTCATATTTTCTTTTGGATTTTTTTTTTTTTTTGAGACGGAGTCTCGCTCTGTTGCCCAGGCTGAAGTGCGGTGGTTCGATCTCGGCTCACTGCAACCTCCGCCTCCGGGATTCAAGTGATTCTCCTGCCTCAGCCTCCCAAGTGGCTGGAACTATAGGTGCTTGCCACCATGCCTGGCTAATTTTTGTATTTTTAGTAGAGACGGGGTTTCACCATATTGGTCAACCTGGTCTCAAACTCATGACCTTGTGATCCACCTGCATCGGCCTCCCAAAGTGCTGCAATTACAGGTGTGAGCCACCACACCCAGCCCTCTTTTAGACTTTTTAATTACACAAGAATAAGAACTACATTCTTTAGTATTTACTGCAGGTATGGCTAATAGCTTTGCAGGTAGTAGTAGCTAATTTAATACTCACAGCCTGGGCGACAGAGTGAGACTCCATCTCAAAAAAAAAAAGAAGATAAGCTTCAGCTGTAGTCCTACCTCTAACGTGGCTCACACCTGTAATCCCAGCACTTTGGGGGGCCAAGGCCGGTGGATCACTTGAGCCCAGGAGTTCAAGACCAGTCTGGGCAACAGAGCAAGACCCGCCCCCACCCATCTCTACAAAAAATACAAAAACAAAACAAAAAAACTACATTGTGAACATCTTTCCATGTCAAATAAAGCATTATTTGTAAAGGCTGCATTTTACTCTCCGGGCATTACAATATTTACGCAGACTGCTACTGTTGGAATTTGGGTTGTTTTGGGCTATTGTAAATTTATCACTATTGTAAAAACGCATAAGCTTCATTTTTTAAACTTGAGGGGAAAATGGTTGTTTCTTCCCTTCATAAGTCCAGCTGGCAGTGCCCTTTCCTTCATCCTGTCTCACAATCCCATGAATGTCCCCAGACAATGTCTGCCCTTTCCAGTAGCAGCAATATCTTGATGGGGTGTCACCCAACTGTTCAGCTTTTCCTGCCTTTATTCTGAGGACAAGGACTTACTTAGCACTGTGTCTTTTATGTTGTCAGGTTTTTTGTCAGAAGAACCCTCCCAGACCTTTTCACAGCCCCAAACAGCAGTGACAATGGTGTTACTATTACTTGACCCCAATCTACCATGTCCCTCACTGACGGCCCAGCCCCCAGCCTCCTAGTGCCTCCCTGAAACTGCCTCACTGCTATAGCTGCCTCGCATTAACAGGAAGGACAGCTTGTGGGGCTCCGGCTCCTTCCCGGTGGCTACCATTCCGGTGTCCCTTCTTCCTTCTGGTAACAGCACTTCCATTTCTCCTAGAGCAGCCCCTGCCCCAACTCTCAATCCATGTGGCTCTAGAGATGGCACTCTCTCTAGTTGTGGGAACGGACACGTGACCCGGGCTTGGCCAATCACAGCATTATAGAGAGCCCTGTTGCCACGTCATTTCAGCAATAGGCATGTGACTCAATGAGATTTAATTCTGGAACTTTGGTCAGAACTATTCAGTTCAGTGAATCTCTCTATTTGCTGAGGGTAGGATGTAATCGTGGCACTGCTGGCAGCCAGCTTCCCACTGCAAGCAGAGATGCTGCCTGAGAATGAGACCAAGACAGAGTGGGAAACAACTGAGAGATGAAGACATGAAACCAAGTCTCAGTGGCATTGCGTGAGCCATCAGATCCAGTCTTGCTTCAATCTTCAGTAACATTGGCAATAAATTGCCTCTACTGCCCGAACCAGGTTGAATAGGTTTCTGTCACTTATGACTGCCAAACTCTTGATGAATCACTGCCACCCCTGCCCTGCTTGTCTGCCCATGAGGTACTTGTCCCTACCCTGTAGGTAATAACTCCCAAATCTATACCTCTTCCAACCCCTATTCCCACCCCCATTTTCTTTTTCTTTTTTCTTTTTTTTTTTAAGACAGAGTCTCGCTCTGTCACCCAGGCTGGAGTGCAATGGCACAATCTCGGCTCACTTCAACCTCCACCTCCCAGGTTTGAGTGATTCTCCTGCCTCAGCCTCCCAAGTAGCTGGAATTGCAGGCACCTGCCACCATGCCCAGCTAATTTTTGTATTTTTAGTAGAGATGAGGTTTCACCATGGTGGCCAGGCTGGTCTCAAACTCCTGACCTCAGGTGATCCACCCACCTCAACCTCCCAAAGTGCTGAGATTACAGGCGTGAGCCACTGCACCCGGCATCCCACCTCCATTTTCAAATTTCCAGCTACTCAGCACCATCAAAATAATCTACCAGCTCCCACCTACTCCAGAGTCTAAGCACCCATGTCTGCTCTTGGCCCCTACAGCCTTGTATATCCAGGAGTTCCCAACCTTTTCTGCATCACAGATCCTATACCCACAAAATTCATATCTAATTTCTAGAGGCTCCCTTCAAGCTATCTGCTTTAGGCCAGGCATGGTGGCTCATGCCTATAATCCCAACACTTTGGGAGGCTGAAGCGGGAGGATCACTTGAGCTGAGGAGTTTGAGACCAGCCTCGGCAACATATTGAGACCTCGTCTCTACAAGAAATATAAAAATTAACGGTGTGGTGGCAAGCACCTGTAGTCCCAGCTACTTGGGGAGGCTGAAATGGGAGGGTCGCTTGAGCGTGTGACATCAAGGCTGCAGTGAGCCATGATCATGCCACTGCACTACACTGCACTCCAGCCTGGGTGACAAAGCAAGACCCTGTCTCAAATAAATAAATAAATAAAAATAATCTCGGCTGGGCATGGTGGCTCATGCCTTAATCCCAGCACTTTGGGAGGCCAAGGCGGTAGGATCACACAAGGTCAGGAGATGAAGACCATTGTGGCCAACATGGTGAAACCCCCCCTCTACTAAAATACAGAAAATTAGCCAGGTGTAGTGGCATGCGCCTTTAGTCCTAGCTACTCCGGAGGCTGAGGCAGGGAAATTGCTTGAACCTGGAAGGCGGAGGTTTCAGTGAGTAGAGATGGCGCCATTGCACTCCAGCCTGGCCACAGAGCAAGACTCCATCTCAAAAAAAAAGAATCTCTGCTTTAATTCATTTGACAAAGCACAGCATTTATCTTCCCAGATCATGGCTCTGATTAGGTCACTCCCTTACTCAGAAACCTTCGGTGTTTTCTCTTTTGTCTTCAGAATAAAATTTAAGACCTTGGCCGGGTGCAGTGACTCACACCTGTAATCCCAGCACTTTGGGAGGCTGAGGTGGGCGGATCACAAGGTCAGGAATTTTTTTTTTTTTTTTTTTTTTTTTTTTTTTTGAGATGGAGTCTTGCTCTGTCGCCCAGGCTGGAGTGCAGTGGCCGGATCTCAGCTCACTGCAAGCTCCGCCTCCCGGGTTCATGCCATTCTCCTGCCTCAGCCTCCCGAGTAGCTGGGACTACAGGCGCCCGCCACCTCGCCCGGCTATTTTTTTTGTAGTTTTATTAGAGACGGGGTTTCACTGTGTTAGCCAGGATGGTCTCGATCTTCTGACCTCGTGATCCGCCCGTCTCGGCCTCCCAAAGTGCTGGGATTACAGGCTTGAGCCACCGCGCCCGGCCAAGGTCAGGAATTTGAGACCAGCCTGACCACCATGGTGAAACACCATCTCTACTAAAAATACAAAAATTAGCTGGGCATGGTGGTGCACACCTGTAATCCCAGCTACTCAGGAGGCTGAGGCAGGAGAATCGCTTGAATTTGGGAGGCAGAGGCTGCAGTGCCTGGGTGACAGAGAGAGATTCCATCTCAAAAAAAAAAAAAAATTTTAAACCTTTACCCAGACATTCTGTGTCCTCTATGATCTTTGCTTTTCCAAAGTGATTTCCCTTTCTTTTTGTATTAGTCAGAGTTCTCCAGAGAAACAGAACCAATGGAATGGTAATATATATTATTTATATATTACATATAAAACCCATTCTGGTTGCACGCAGTGCCTCACACCTGTAATCCCAGCACTTTGGGAGGACGAGGTGGGTGGATCACTTGAGGTCAGGAGTTTGAGACCAGCCTGGCCAACATGGTGAAACCTCGTATCTACTAAAAATACAAAATTAGCTGGGTGTTGTGATGCATGCTTGTAATCTCAGCTACTTGGGAGGCTGAGGCAGGAGAATCATTTGAACCCAGGAGGCAGAGGTTGCAGGGAGCCGAGATCGAACCACTGCACTCCAGCCTGGGAGGCAGAGGGAGACTCCATCTCAAAATAATAATAAAAATAAAACCATTCTCTATATATTATAGAGAATGGTTATATATACATATAGAATGGTTTATGTATAATATATAAATTATATATAGAATGGTCTATGTATAATATATAAATTATATATAGAATTATATAATCATATATTATATATAATATATAATCTCTATATATAATATACATATATAGAGAAAGAGATTTATTATGAGAGATGTATTATAATTGGCTCACTCACATGACTACGGAGGACAAGTCCCAAGATACGCAGGGTGAGTCACTGAGCGGGAGACCCAGGAGAGCCAATGGTGTAGCTCCAGTCCAAGCCTAAAGGCCTGAGAACCAGGAGAGCTGATGTTTCAGTTCCAGTCCAAAGGCCAGCAGGCTCAACACTAAGGAAGAGCCAATTTTTCTCTCTGAGGTCTGAAGGCAAGAAAAATTCTCCCTTAGTCATGGGAGGGTCAGCCTTTTTGTTTTATGTTGGCCTTCAACTGATTGGATGAGAGGGCAATTTGTTTTACTCAGTCTCCTGATTCGGATCTTAATCTCATCCAGAAACAAGTTTGCAGACACATCGAAAATAATGTTTGACCAAATATTGCTTCCCACCCCATGGCCCAGTCAAGTTGACATATAAAATTAATCATCACACCTTCCACTACACACCTATGCTACAGCTAGATGGTATAATACTTAGTATCATACAGTCAGGAACCACGACTTCTACTTCTCTGCGACTGCTCATGCTGATCCCCTTCCCTAAAACACCTTTCCTGCTTATCCATCCTACATGTCAAGTCCACTCTCCTTCCCACCATGAACCGTACATTTTGCCAACCACCTTGTGTCCTTTCCCACCTCTGTGCCTCTGTGGATTCAGTGGCTCCCTTCTCTGTCTGCCAAACTCCACTCTTCTCTCCTTCAAGGACTAGCCTAGGCCTCAGTTTTGAAATCTCCCGACAACGCCAGGCAACCAATCAATCTTGTATCACTTTGTATTTAAAGCATCTCATATTGGAATTATTTGTATCTATTTATGCTAAACTATTAGGCCATGAACAGGCAGAGATCTTATCCATTTTTTGTATTCTTTTTTTTTTTTTGGGACGGAGTCTCGCTGTGTCACCCAGGCTGGAGTGCAGTGGCGTGATCTCGGCTCACTGCAAGCTCTGCCTCCCAGGTTCTTGCCATTCTCCTGCCTCAGCCTCCGGAGTAGCTGGGACTACAGGCACCCGCCACCACACCCGGCTAATTTCTTTCTGCATTTTTAGTAGAGACGGGGTTTCATCGTGTTAGCCAGAATGGTCTCAATCTCCTGACCTCATGATCCGCCCGCCTCGGCCTCCCAAAGTGCTGGGATTACAGGCTTGAGCCACCGCGCCCGGCCCATTTTTTGTATTCTTTTACCTAATTTCCTGGCACACTGCCTTCCCTCAAAATTGTTTGATAAATGATGCATGAATGAATACAACACCACCTCTTACACAAAGCCAGCTCTGCCTCCCACTGCCAAAAGGGATTGCTGGCTCTTCTAAACCCCCAGAGCACTTATCCGAGCCCCTCTCCAGGCCCTCTGTCTGGGCGATCATGTTTACCCACGCTTTTTCCACCCTACTGCAAGCTCCCAGGGATAGGCTTGGTTTTGGATGCATTGCTGTGCCCCTCACAGTCCTCTTCAGATCCCTAGAACACTTTGGCTGAATGAGAAAAGCCTCATACTGCATTCTCTGCCAAACGCAAAAGACTGCAAATCCACCACCATCTCCCCAAGGGCTTGCCAAGATTTACTAAAGAAGATCTATATTAAAGAGGCTGTCCTCCAAGGTCTTCAGGCTTGGGATTTGTGTGAGAAAATTCTAATTTAAGACTTTCTGTGTGATTCATAGGCGAAAACTACGAAGAAAACCGAGGAAGTGATTACCATACAAATCCAGCTAGTGGCTGCCTCTAAAGGGGGTTAGAATCCGGAAGGGATGGGGGTATTGGGGGGCAGTGTTGGCAGTGTTCTATTTCATGACCTGGGTGATGATTACATGGATGTTTGCCTTATCATTATTTATTGTATGGTACATGTTTTATTTGCTTTTCTTATGTGTAATAGCTCATTAAAAAATAAAAGGCCAGGCACAGTGGTTTACGCCCGTAATCATAGCACTCTGGGAGGCTGAGGCGGGTGGATCACTTGAGATCAGGAGTTCAAGACCAGCCTGGCCAACATGGCCCATCTCTACTAAAAATACAAAAATTAGCCAGGCATGGTGATGCATGCCTGTAGTCCCAGCTACTTGGAAGGCTGAGGCAGGAGAATGGCTTGAACCCAGGAGGCGGAGGTCACAGTGAGCCTAGATGATGCCATTGCACTCCAGCCTGGGTGACAGAGCAAGACTCTGTCTCAAAATAAATAAACAAATAAATAAATAAATAATAAAAGTTAGGGCCAGACGCAGTGGCTCACGCCTATAATCCTAGCACTTTGGGAGGTTGAGGCAGGCAGATCACTTGAGGTCAGGAGTTCGAGACCAGCCTGGCCAACATGGTAAAATCCCATCTCTACTAAAAATACAAAAACTAGCAGGTGTAGTGGTGTGTGGCCTGTAACCTCAGCTACTTGAGAGATTGAGGCAGGAGAATCACTTGAACCCAGGAGATGGAGGTTGCCGTGAGACAAGATCATGCCACCACACTCCAGCTTGGGCAACAGAGTGAGACTGTCTCAAAAAAAAAAAAAAAAAAAAAAAAAGTTAAAGCCTAGGCAACACAGCAAGACCCTCGTCTCTACAAAAAAATACAAAAATTAGCCGGGCACGGTGGTGTGCGTCTGTAGTGTCAATTACTCAGGAGGCTGAGCTGGGAGGATCATTTGAGCCAGGAGGTCAAGGCTGCAGTGAGCCAAGATCACACCACTGCACTCGAGCCTGGGCAACAGAGTGAGACCACCATCTCAAAAAAATAAATAAAAATTAATTAAAGTTAAAAATAATTATATTAAAGTGTCTCTGTTGTTGCCGAAAGGTTGATGTTGTTGTATAATTCCTATCACTGAGACTGCAGCCCACCCCTGCTTTCCTGATTCCCCTGGCTGGTCATGGCCCAGACCTCTCCAGGAGCCTCCCAACCCTACTGCCAGGACTCCAGCTGTGTTCCTGGTTTACCTGCTGCATCACAAGAGGCTGAACAGCTGCTGGGGCTGCCTCCACTAAGGGATCTATCTGCTCCCTCTGCAGCCCCTCCAGCTGTTCAGCCTCCCTCCTCCACTTATGCCCATATTATTACGCTTGTCTAGGGACTTGGACCCTTCCTGGAGGCAGAGAAAGGGAAGGAACTCACCAAACCTGTTTCCTTCTTGCCTTTTCTCTAACTGGCCCAGGCTTGCCTCCTTCATCTTGCTTACACATCTCTGGTGAAGATAATCTGGGTCACCGAACAAGGGTGGATGAGAAAGGATAGGGGAAAGAGGAAAGTCTAGAAATAACTGAGCAACTCCGTCCGCATCCTGTAGGCCCTTGTCCATCTCTCCAATCTCATCAAGACCACGTACTCACTCACTGGGCCCCAGCCATGCTGCCCTGGTTGCTGTTCCTCGGACACACTGGGTTTATTCTGCCTAGCTCAGAGCCTTTGCTCTTGCTGTTCCCCCTGGTTATCTGTACACACCTGCTCCTTTCCATCCCATAAGAATTTGCTCCAATACCCCCTCTTCAAGAAGACCTCCCCCTTCTCAGCTTAAGTAGTACCCCCCACCTACTATCACACACAGTTTTGCTTCCCTCATAGTGCTTATCTCTATCTGAAATGGTCTCAACTCTTTTATTTTTCTTACTATCTGTCTCCTCCCATTAAAGTCAAGTAAAGCCCAGTAAATCTGAGGGCTTGCTTCATCACTGTACCCTCAGTGCTAGAATATAGTGCATACTCAATAGAAATCTGTTAAAGAAATACAATAAGACACAATCCCTACTCAAGGAATTAAGGACTCCCAGTGGGACAAACAGTAATTAAAACGAGGCTGGGTGGGTGCGCTGGCTCATGCCTGTGATCTCGGCACTTTGGGAGGCTGAGGCAGGCAGATCACCTGAGGTAAGGGGTTCGAGACCACCTTGGCCAACATAGTGAAACCCCATTTCTACTAAAAATACAAAAAAATTTAGCCAGGTGTGGTGGCATGCGTCTGTAGTCCCAGCTACTCAGGAGGCTGAGGCAGGAAAATCACTTGAACCTGGGAGGCAGAGGTTGCAGTGAGCAGAGATTGCGCCACTGCACTCCAGCCTGGGCGACAGAGCGAGACTCCATCACAAAATAATAATAGTAGTAATTAAAACAATCACTAGGACAGGGTATATATAAGGTGTAGAGGAATTGGAAAAGCAGAGTATTCACAATAGTTCTAGCTAACATTTGTTAAGCACTTCCTACACTCCAGGCACTGCTCTAAATATTTAGTGTGTTATTATCTCACTTAAAATTCACAACAGCTCTGAAATATATAAATTATCAGCAAAAGTCAGGCATGGAGAGGTTAGTAATATTTGTCCAAATTCATACAGCTGGTAGGTGGAAGGGCTGGGATTCAAACTCAGAGCTGATCACGGAAGTTTTCCCAAAGGAGCAAGGTCTGATCTTGTGTCTGGTGGAGCTGCCCAGACTGGCCGGGCCAGGATAGAGCATGCTGTGTCCTGGCAGAATGAACAGGCGTGTTCAGGTACACAGGCATGGAAAAGCAGGATGCTCAGGGGATGGATGATCTCATAGACATAGTGTTCAACACAAGCAGACAGACACTAATGACTCCCTTTGGTTCAGAAACAGACAACACTAGGGCAATAATATTTCAGGAGGTTAACAATTGGGAGAGGGCATGAGGAAGGCTTCTGAGGTGCTTGTAATATTCTGCATTTTGACCTGGAAGGTGGTAATAAGGGTATGCCCACTTTGTACAAATTCATTAAGCCATACAATTAAGATTTGTACACTTTATAGGATGCATGTTTTATATATATGTGAAATTTATTATACATTCTTATGTTATGTTTCTATTTTTTTATTTTTTGATTTGGAGTCTCGCTCTGTAGCCCAGGCTGGAGTGCAGTGGCACGATCTCAGTTCACTGCAACCTCTGCCTTCTGGGTCCCAGTCAAGCAATCCTCCTGCCTTAGCCTCCTGAGTAGCTGGGATTACAGGCACGCGCCACCATGCCCAACTAATTTTTGTATTTTTAGTAGAGATGGGGTTTCACCATGTTGGCCAGGCTGGTCTTGAACTCCTGACCTCATGATCTGACCATCTCAGCCTCCCAAAGTGCTGGGATTACAGGCGTAAGCCACTGTACCCAGCCTATTTTTTATTTTTTTGGAGACAGAGTCTCATTCTGTCACCCAGGCTGGAGTGCAGTGGCGCAATCTCAACTCACTGCAACCTCCGTCTCCCAGGTTCAAGCAATTCTCCTGTCTCAGCCTCCCGAGTGAGCGATCTGGGCTCACTGCAATCTCTGCTTCCCGGGTTCAAGGGAAGTTGGGATTACAGGCATGCGCCAACATGCCCAGCTAATTTTTGTATTTTTAATAAAGGCAGGGTTTCATCACGTTGGCCAGGCTGTTCTCAAACTCCTTACCTCAGGTGATCCACTCCCCTCGGCCTCCCAAAGTGCTGGGATTACAGGCGTGAGCCACTGTGCCCAACCTTTCTATGTTTATTTTCTTTTGACTCAGCGTCTCACTCTGTCACCCAGGCTGGAGTGCAGTGGCACGATCTCGGCTCACTGAAGCCTCGACCTCCTGGGCTGACCGAATCCGCCCACCTCACCCTGCTGAGTAGCTGGGACTACAGGTGTGCACCACCATGCCTACCTAGTTTTATTATTTTTTGTAGAAACGGAATCTCGCTATGTTGCCCAAGCTAGCCTCGAACTCCTGGGCTCAAGCGATCCTCTTGCCTTGGCCTCCCAAACTGTTGGGATTACAGGTGTGAATCACCATGCCTGGCCAAGAACAGGATTTGATGTATAGAAATTTGACATGAGAAGATGGAGCTACCTGCAGAGAGAGGGTCAAAAGAACAAGATCCAAGGGATAGCTGAGGAAAGGTCACTCACTGAATCTTCCCCTAATTAAGCAGATTCAGATTCAGACACAGTAGCATTTACTGAGTATTTACAGACCTGGGGTGCTGTGCTAGGGTAACCCTGCCTGAGAATAAGCCAGGACCAAGACAAGTATAGGAGCTGAAGCTCAGAAAGGTGGCATGACTTGTCTGACATCACACATCTAAGTGGTGGAAGTTATTGTGGCTAGAAACCGTCCATTTGCGTTTCTAAGACAGGGCTCAAAACAATAAGTATTGGCCCCAGTTGGAGGTGGAGTTTTGGCTCAGAGGAAGTGAAGGGGAGGCCCTGGCTGCTCTGGCGGTGTTGGTGGCTTCCTGCCCAGGAGACCACACCCAGCTTCAAAATCACCATTCTGGGTAGTCAAGTTGTTGCTAGGCACCCAAAGAGGCCCCTGAGCTTTGCAGAGCCAACTAAGGGCAGCTAACCTCATCTCCTGCAAGGTCAGATGCAGAACAGAGAAGTGAAGCCTTCCCTTTGTAGTTTTAGTTTTTGTTTTGTTTTGTTCTTATCTCCATCCCTGCTCCTTCCACAGGAATTAGTAGTCTCATTCCTTGTTCCCTCCACAACATAGCACCTAGGGGTCACTGATGAACTGTAGGTATTTGCGTTCGCTAAAAGGAAATACCTTAAGAAGCAGCAACCGTGGCCGGGCGCAGTAGCTCACGCCTGTAATCCCAGCACTTTGAGGGGCAGAGGCGGGTGGATCACGAGGTCAAGAGATCAAGACCATCCTGGCCAATATGGTGAAACCCCATCTCTACTAAAAATACAAAAATTAAAAATTAGCTGGGTATGGTGGCACGTACTTGTAGTCCCAGCTACTTGGGAGGCTGATGCAGGAGAATCGCTTGAACCTGGGAGACAGAGGTTGCGGTGAGCCGAGATCGTGCCATTGCACTCCAGCTTGGTGACAGAGAGAGATTCCATCTCAAAAACAAAAAAGAAGGAGCAACCATGTCTCCCACAAAAGTCAAAGTGCTCCTTGAGGATCCCCCAGGTGCAGGCCCTGTGTTCAATGCAAAGAACAGAGAGAGTCTCCCTCTTCATGGGGCTCACAATCTGCCTGGGAACACAAACTAGATGCTGCACTGCAGTGTGATGCTTAGAACGGGGCATCGCACATAACATCTGTTTGCTGCATGAGCAAGTACCAAGAACTAAAGCTAAACTAAAGTGTTGTAGGAGCTCACAGGAGGGCTTCAAGTGCTAGTTCAAGGCAGAAATCAAAGGCGGCTTCATGAAGGTGACCGTGTCAATCTGCATCATAAAGAATGAACAGTTTGGGAGGCCGAGGTAGGCAGATCACTTGAGCCTAGGGGTCTGAGAACAGCCTGGGCAACATGGCAGACCAACCTGAGAACAGCCTGAAACTCCTTCTCTACGAAAAATACAAAAAATTTGCTGGGCATGATGGCACACATCTGTAATCCCAGCTACTTGGGAGGCTGAGGTGGGAGGATCACCTGAACCTGGGAAGTCGAGGCCATTGCACTCAAGCTTGGGTAACGCGAATGAGATCTTGTCTCAAAAAAAGAAAACGAACAAATACAAGTAGGCTGGCAAAGATTCAGGGAAGGGTATTCCAGGCCAAGGGAAAATGTCCAATTGTCTAATACATGCGTGGCAGTGGGTGGAAAGAGAATGCTTAGAGAAAGAGTCAAGTCATTGTCAAGCGTGTTGTACTAAACTGTCTAGGGAAACTGACCACACGACACTCCTGGGAGGGCCAGCTGCATTTGAATTCTGCAGCCACCACCATCACTACCACAGTCAACTCCTCATGGCCCCCACACCCGCTGGAGCTGGCCTCCTCTCTGGCAGCCAGGGCCTGGCACCCACTCACTGC
Organism: Chlorocebus sabaeus; assembly: GCF_047675955.1. Classification (NCBI taxonomy): domain Eukaryota; kingdom Metazoa; phylum Chordata; class Mammalia; order Primates; family Cercopithecidae; genus Chlorocebus; species Chlorocebus sabaeus. The sequence goes on from NC_132923.1 coordinate 115,031,173, forward strand.
TCAGGGAGTAGCTGCCCAACAGCTGACATGTTTTTCCATGGCACAAGCCAGTTGCTAAGGATCTCGTATTACCTTGTGGTCCTAACACTGCTTTTTCCCAGCAGCCATCTCGCAGGAGCACTTTTCAATAGCTAGATGAAATTACTATCTTGTAAAACTTGCAGTCAAAATAATCACAAAGGAGAAATAGATATCTTAGAAATACAATATGGAAGTATTTCTACATTGCCCTCCTCCTTCCCCCGAGACTCACGGACAGAGTTTTTAGGGTTCTTTAGAAGTGAGGTCTAGATTGATTCAAGAAACAATGACAGACACAGGTGGTAACTGTGGGTAGTGCGGACTAGCTGCTTAGAGAAAGCACAGGCACCATCTCAGAGGTGTGGCAATAGAAATGGGGGATTCCTCTATTCCCGAATCCTCACAGAGCCCTTGAAACAGTAGAGCTGCTCTATTCTTTGACATTCAGGTAGTGTGACCCTGTGGCAAGGGCATGTGGCTAGGGCCAGATGAAACAAGAGATGAACTGTAGCTTCTCCACTTACTGGGTTTCTTTGGCACAAGGAATCTCATCTGTAAATTCACTTCCATAACAAAGAACTGTACCACGGGGTTGTTGGGACACAATGCTGGTTTCAGAACTTGAAAGTTGAGACCTGGCTCTGTCACGTACTTCTAAACCTCATTTGTGCCTCAGTGGTTTGAGTCCATACCTAAATCCTCTACCTTACACCTATTGCTGGAAAGTAAAAGGCTAAGTACAGCCAAACGGCTGCCAAAAAATTTTTTACCTTTTTTTTTTTTTTTTTTTCTGAGACAGAGTCTTGCTTTGTTGCCCAGGCTGGAGTGTAGTGGTGTGATCTCAGCTCACTGCAACCTCTGCTTCCCAGGTTCAAGGGATTCTTGGGTCTCTGCCACCCAAGTGGCTGGGATTACGTGCATCCGAAACCACGCCCAGCTAATCTTTATATTTTCAGGAGATGGGATTTCACCTTGTTGGCCAGGCTGGTCTCAAACTCCTGGCCTCAAGTGATCTGCCTGCCTTGGCCTCCCAAAGTGCTGAGATTACAGGCGTGAGCCGCCACATCCAACCAATTTTTTCAATAAAGTAAATCTCTGAATGTTGATAGCAAAAGGCCTCTAAGACTTACTGAGTAATGAAAAAATATGTACTAAACATGCATAATATATGTTTATGTAAATTCTAAAGGAATATATATGTGTATCTGCTCACATAATCTCTTTTCTGCTTACATATATATAATTTGTATTTTCTAGAAGGATACATAAGAAACTGTTAATAATGAGAAGAGGGCCTTTAAGTTTTCCTTTTATACCCTTCTATTCTCCTGGGCTTTTCTATCCATATGCAAATATATATTTTTATATATATCACATATAAATATACAAATTTATATAAAATATATAAATATTTCAATTTATATATAAACATGTAAATCTATGTATGTATATTCTGTTTTTGAGACAGAGTCTCACTCAGCCACCTGAGTTGGAGTGCAATGGCACAATCGCAACTCACTGCAGCCTTGACCTCCTGGGCTCAAAGGATCCTCCCGCCTCAGCCTCCTGAGAAGCTGGGAACTACAGGCATACACCACCACACCTGGCTAATTTTTAAATTTTTTTTGTAGAGACAGGTCTTGCTATGTTGCCCAGGCCGGTCTTGCACTCCTGGCCTCAAGTGATTATCCCATCCTGGCCTCCCAAATTGCTGGGATTACAGGCATGGCCTCTACTGACATTTTGTTTTGTTTTGAGACAGAGTCACTCTGTCATCCAGGCTGGAGTGCAGTGGTGTGATCTCAGCTCACTGCAAGCTCCGCCTCCCAGATGCACACCATTCTCCTGCCTCAGCCTCCCGAGTAGCTCGAACTACAGGCGCCCACCACCACGCCTGGCTAATTTTTTTTGTATTTTTAGTAGAGACGGGGTTTCACAGTGTTAGCCAGGAAGGTCTCGATCTCCTGACCTCTTGATCCGCCCGCCTTGGCCCCCCGAAGTGCTGGTATTACAGGCATGAGCCACCGTGCCTGGCCTCTACTGACATTTTTTAAAGCTAAAAGAAATACTTGCAGGACAGGTGTGATGGCTCACACTTGTAGTCCCAGCTAAGAGACCCAGGCTCCTAGAAAAAAGTCAATAGAAATTACCTGTGCAGTGAGATTATGAACCATTTTTTTTCACACTTTTTCTGTATCAAATGAATCTAAGAAATAGTTATTTTACATTGTAAAATAGAGATTTTTAAAAAGCAAAAGAAGGGCCAGGCACGGTAGTTCACGCCTGTAATTCCAGTACTTTGGGAGACCAAAGCAGGTGGATCACAAGGTCAGGAGTTCGAGACTAGCCTGGCCAATATAGTGAAATCCCATCTCTACTAAAAATACAAAAATTAGGCCAGGCACGGTGGCTCATAGCTGTAATCCCAGCACTTTGGGAGGTCGAGGCGGGTGGATCACGAGGTCAGGAGATCGAGACCTTCCTGGCTAACACTGTGAAACCCCGTCTCTACTAAAAATACAAAAAATTAGCCGGGCATGGTGGTGGGCACCTGTGAGCTACTCAGGAGGCTGAGGCAGGAGAATGGCATGAACCTGGGAGGCAGAGCTTGTAATGAGCTGATACTTCTCTTTCAAAATTTCATTAAAATGTCACTTCTACACCTTGACTGTCCTCTTTCCTCTGCTTGTAATTTTTTTTTTTTTGAGACAGTCTCACTCTGTCGCCCAGGCTAGAATGCTGTGGTACGTTCTCAGCTCACTGCAAGCTCCGCCTCCTGGGTTCACGCCATTCTCCTGCCTCAGCCTCCTGAGTAGGGCTAATTTGTTTTGTAATTTTAGTAGAGGCGGAGTTTCATCACGTTAGCCAGGATGGTCTCCATCTCCTGACCTCGTGATCCGCCCGCCTCGGCCTCCCAAAGTGCTGGGATTACAGGCATGAGCCACCGCATCCAGCCTGTAATTTTTTTTTTTTTTTGAGACAGAGTCTCCCTCTGTCGCCCAGGCTGGAGTGCAGTGGCCGGATCTCAGCTCACTGCAAGCTCCGCCTCCCGGGTTCACGCCATTCTCCTGCCTCAGCTTCCCAAGTAGCTGAGACTACAGACGCCCGCCACCTCGCCTGGCTAGTTTTTTGTGTTTTTTAGTAGAGACGGGGTTTCACCGTGTTAGCCAGGATGGTCTCGATCTCCTGACCTCGTGATCCGCCCGTCTCGGCCTCCCAAAGTGCTGGGATTACAGGCTTGAGCCACCCCACCCAGCCCTGTAATTTTTTTAAAAACAAAATCTTTTATCTTGGTGCTGTTTCAAAACGAGATACCAAAAGCAAGGCTAGTTTGACTCCAACACTTCTAACAATGTATTTTTAATACTTTTTCCTCTCTTCAAAAATGATACACTTCCTTAAAAGTGGGTTTTACATTTCCATTCTGTAGCAGTCGCAGAGGCACAGGAAGTACTCAACAAACCCCAGCAGAATCAACAAGAGTTCCAGCATGCAGCTGACCACTCCCTACACCAAAAGCTGTTTCTGAAGTGGCACCAAGTTTGCTAGAAGATGAACAGAGTTACAAGTCCCAGAGCCAGGCCACAGAGGCAGACAGTTTCCTCTGAACTCGGTTGTGCTGGGGAGGCAGCTGCTGTTTACCCTCCCTGTCACAGACACAGCTACTGCTCTATCTCAGCTGTCAGTCACAGAACAGGTCTCCACACACAGGAAAACAATGATGACCTCTGTTGCGGAAAAAGCAAAACACAGTAGTGTCAGGGAGCTTTACGGTAAGTTTTCTTGCAGAAAGGCAAGCTGTAGGACAAAGGTGATGGACGTGGTGAAACAGCCAATCAAACAGCTCTGTGTACAGGTTACTCACCTCTTATGACCCTGTTTGACCCCTTTCTCAGTTCTGTCCAATCTAAATCTTGACTTTGAAAACAAAGGCCAGGACTGTTCCTATTTCCCAGCACAACCACCACCACAGCCATAGTTCTTATCGCTAGCTCTCATCTACGCCTGATAATTATCTCACCTGTCTCCAATTGCTGACTACTAAGCGCTAACTGATTAATCACCACAGGACATATTTATTGAGGACCAAACTTTAATATTTCAAGGGCACCCCAAATAAGTTACTGGTGGGGTTACATAAGCTTTCATTCATGCCACCAAACCAAGATTCACGAATTCTGAAAGTTAAAGCTGATTGCCTCTTTGGATACATAAAAAAAATATATTAAAGCATGTCACAAAGTGCAAAAAAAGAGGCATCTAGCAGATGAAAAATAGGCTCTTGGAAAAGCCCAAAGCAGCAGGCTGATTGTCCTAACAAGGACAGAGAAACTCCATAGGAAATAAAGCTGCCTCAGCCAAAAAGAGATCCAAACATGGGTTTTGATGGATTCTTATTACAACCAGTCAAAGACAAGCTCAAAGAAAGTGGAAGTTCAGATTTCCCACAGGTGAGTTGAATCTTGCATCCAAGAGAACGCTTAGGTTGACGTCTCATATGTAGGCTGAGCAAGAAGCAAGCAGCAAGACTTAGCCAGTGATTCTGATTTCAGGCTGACATCTCTGTGCTTCAGCTCTGAGCTCCTCCGGCAGGACAGCCTGGAATTGCTCCTGCACCAGCATTCCCACAATCTGCTTCTTTATGTGAATATCAGGTCTCAAACACCGACCAGAAAGGTCCCGGAGATGCCTGAGGACATCCCTGGGGCCAGCTGCATCCTCACAGCCGCCAAACTTCCTGAACCTCTGGAGGCTTTCTAGCATGGTCTTAAAAGTCTTCAACAGAGTCTTCACTGAGGCTCTCTGGTGGGAGCCCAGAAGGCTCCCGTGGAATCTGGACCTGGAAAGCAGGTAGTAGGACAACTTCTGGCTCCTCGGCCCATCGTTTCACTGGGTAGTGATCTCATTTGATCATTCTGGGCGTCTGCATTTCTTTGTGTCTCTGGGTACACTTCAGTCTCCATTCTGGAACACCAAGAAAAAAAACGTTTCAGACTTCTAGGCACAAAGAGAAAAGTAAGAATCAGCAAAAACAGACCACAACAGCTGTTAAACCACTCGGATCTCATGGATCTGGTCCAGACCCAGGTTCCATCAGCCTTCCAATCTTAACAGGGTTTCTTAATAAAGCTACTAGAAACTCTATTTTTGTCTTCTTCTTGGTAGATCAATTAACACAATTGAGAAAACATGACAGTGGTTTAACAAAATAAGAAATGTAGGTTCTCAAAGCCGACTGAAGAATACTGGCCTTGCTAGAGAATCGTGCATTCATTTTGCCCCTCACTATGAAGTATTTTACATTATGTTGAAACAAGAATTGCATATGCACATGATTTGCTTGAGAGACGGCTTACAATCATGGGTGTTTGCTTCTTCCAACCATTTTGTTTTTTTTTCTTTTTTGCAGACAGTGTCTTGCCCTGTCATTCAGGCTGGAGTGCAATGGCACGATCTCGGCTTACTGCAACCTCCACCTCCCAGGTTCAAGCAATTCTCCTGCGTCAACCTCCTGAGTGGCTGGGATTACGGGCACGTGCCACCACGCCTGGCTAAATTTTGTATTTTTAGTAGAGAGAGGCTTTCAACAGGTTGGTCAGGCTGGTCTCAAACTCCTGACCTCGTGATCCGCCTGCCTCGGACTCCCAAAGTGCTGGGATTACAGGCGTGAGCCACCACGCCCGGCCCTTCCAACCATTTTATATACCATTTGCTATGTCTACAAAGCAATTTATGAAGAGGTGCCAAAAGAGGAGAATAAGGTCAGTTCATTAATATCTAATCTACTGACTTTCTACCTCCCTAGTCTATCTCTTTCATCATGATTAAAGAATAGCAAACATTAAAAAGTACTTCAAAGGAGCAGTGTACTATGTATGATTGCACCTGTGAATAGCCACTGCACTCCAGCCTGAGCAACATAGCGAGATCTCTTTAAAAAAAAAAAAAAAGAAAGAAAGAAAGAAAAAGAAAAAGAAAGCCAGGCGAGGTAGCTCACACCCATAATCCCAGCACTTTGGGAGGCTAAGGTGGGTGGATCACCTGAGGTCAGGAGTTCAAGACCAGCCTGACCAACATGGAGAAACCCTGTCTCTACTAAAATTACAAAAATTAGCCGAGCATGGTGGTGCATGCCCTGTAATCCCAGCTACTTGGGAGGCTGAGGCAGGAGAATCGCTTCAACTCAGGAGGCGGAGGTTACTGTGAACCGAGATCGTGCCACTGCACTCCAGCCTGGACAACAAGAGCAAAACTCCACCTCGGGGGAGGAAAAAAAAAAAAAAAAAGGTGGATCACTTGAGCCCAGGAATTCGAGACCAGCCTGGGTAACATGACAAAACCTTGTCTCTACAAAAAATACAAAAACAAAAAAATTATCTGGGTGTGGTGGCACAAGCCTGTAGTCCCAGCTACTAGGGAGGCTGAGGTGGGAGAACCACCTGAGCCTGGGAGGTAGAGGCTGCAGTGAGCCATGATCACGCCACTGTGCTCCAGCCTATGCAACAGAGTCCTTACCGCCCCCCCCACCCCCCCGCAAAAAAAAGAACCCAGGTTAAGATCAAGAATGAAGCACCTCTGATCAGTGTATGGGACTTGTCAAAATGCTAATAGAGTACAATTCCAACCCTTTGGATATTTGAGCGCTCCAGGATTATCAAACCAGCTACAGTAAGCAGGGGGAGGGGGTGGCCAAATTAAATACCTGTAAAATGCCAGAAAAAAAAGCCTTTGCTTCATTTGGGCTAGGGCCCCAGTTCAAAAAAGGAGTTATTTACAGGAAAACACATCCTATGTTAATTAACTTTAAAATAAGAGACAGTTCAAATAATAGAAATGACTAAATTAATTCTCACATTAGGGTACAGCCCCATGATGCAGTCACTTTTCAAGGGTTATCTTTTTTTTGTTGTTTTTTTTTGAGACAGAGTCTTGCTCTGTTGCCCAGGCTGGAGTGCAGTGGCACGATCTTGGCTCACTGCAACTTGACTCCCAGGTTCAAGGAATTCTCCTGCCTCAGCCTCCTAACTGGGACTACAGACGCGTGCCACCACGCCCGGCTAATTTTTTCTGTATTTTCAGTAGAAACGAGGTTTCAACATGTTAGCCAGGATGGTCTCGATCTCCTGACCTCGTGATCCGCCTGCCTCGGCCTCCCAAAGTGCTGGGATTACAGGCGTGAGCCACCGTGCCCGGCCCATCATTTCCTTTAATACTCTGTTCCCTCAAAGAACTAATCCTTTCCTGACATATAATACATAGCAGGAGAGTTGACATTTAAAATCCCGCCCACCTCAGAGAATCTCTCAAATCTGTTTCCTGGGCAACAATTGCCTAGAAGCCAGCAATCACTAACGCTGACTAGCTGCCATGCACCCAGCACCTAGTCACCCTTCTCTAAAGGTTCCCTGACCCATTTCTTAGGAGACTTTAATTGATTCTGGACCCAGCAGCTTGGATATTCTTGGGAGTACACCAATTCTTCTCATATTATCTTGGTTTTTGTTCAGTTAATAGGGTGTGCTCATCCCCCAAAGTAAGCTGTTACTAACCTAGGGTGGTGAGTAGGGAAAAGTAGAATCACTTAGGGGTGACTTGGGACTAAAATATTTCATACAAGAAAGGTTATAGGTGAAACACCGTGGGAAAGCAAAATCTTGGGAATAACCTAAGTGACCATCAACAGGGAAACGACTGACGTACAGTCAACCATTCAGTGGCGCCGCCATGTAAAAAATGAAGCAGGCTTTATGAGTACTGGCAATTAAAGCTGTCAATATTACAACATGACTAAGGTCCTGATCGATGTGTAGTATGACCCCCCCATCTGAGGAAATTAAACATACATACAAGCAAATAAAACCTGATATATCCAAATAATACATGGAAGGTTATCAAAGAAATCAATTGTATTTACTTCTGAAGGGCAGATACAGTAGAAGGGGGAACACTTTTCATTTTATATCTTTCTGTATTGGTTTCTAACTACACACATGTATTACTTTTATAACAACTCAAGAGGAAGAAAACTTTTTAGGTTTTCCCCTCCTGCCCAAAAACCTTTCTGAGTGAAAACCCCTAACCCACTTAGGAAAACACCCTTTTATCACTTCTTCTAGCTCCTAGCACCAAACGTCTTTACAACTCAGGTTTCTAGGAACAGTCTGTCAGTGGGCCTTTTTTATTTTTATTTTTGTTGAGACAGTATCTTGCTCTGTGGCCCAGGCTGGAGTGCAGTGGCACGGTCTCGGTTCACTGCAACCTTTCCGCCTTCTGGGTTCAACCAATTCTCTGCCTCAGCCTCCCAAGTAGCTGGGATTACAGGAGCCCGTCACCACACCAGGCTAATCTTTATGTTTTTAGAAGAGATGGGGTTTCACCATGTTGGCCAGGATGGTCTCGAACCCCTGACTTCCGGTGATCCACCGGCCTCGGCCTCCCAAAGTGCTGGGATTACAAGCGTGAGTCACCACGCCTGGCAGTCAGTGGGCCAATTCTTAAAGCTAGCTCTCAAGGATGAACCAGCACCACCATTTACCCGGCTTATAAATCCTATCAGCTTCAGAAGAGGACTTGCCAAACACACTTATCCTCACCAGTTAAAAACTCATTTTCTTTTCTCAAAAACCCAGTGAGAAAAAATAACTCCAAGCCAGGTGCAGTGGTTCATGCCTGTAATTCCAGCACTTTGGAAGCCCGAGGCGGGTGGGTCACTTGAGGCCAGGAGTTCAAGACCAGCCTGGCCAACATGGTGAAACCGACTCTACTAAAAATGGAAAAAATTAGCCAGGCGTGGTGAAGAGCAACTGTAATCCCAGTTACTCGGGAGGCTGAGGCAGGAGAATCGCTTGAACCCATGTGGCAGAGGAAGTTGCAGTGAGACGACATCGCGCCACTGCACTCTGGCCTGGGCGACAGAGCGAGACTCCGGCTCAAAAAAAGATAAAATAACTCCAGTGTACTGCGCCCTTATTTCCTGACATTGCGCCGAACGTTACACATAGATCCTCCTCCGTATGATCCTTAGTTCAGGTTAAATTCCTGATAAATTACTGCCCCAGGAGCCTCCACTGACATCAACTGCTACTACCATTTGTGGAATTCGCCGGCCAGACACCCCACACTGCATTCCCTCACAACTGATTCTCCCGATAGCCCACGGGGTAGACACTGTTATTTCCATTCACAGATAAGCAAAGTGAAGCTCGGAGGGAGGGGACTTGCCCAAGGCCACAAGGATAAAAGGGAGTGCGATGATTCAACCGATAAAAATAATCCCGGCTGTGGTAGGGGGAGCTGAGCCCGACTCCTCCCACTACGCGGCCGGGGCTCCGAAGGCCTAGCCCGGGTCCGGAAATGGGCTTCTAGGGCCCCAGGACGAGGTCCACCTCCAGAGCTGAGGTGAGGTCCAAGTCAGCCCGAGGGGCCCGCAGGTCCCACATTTCAATCATTTTTCTACCCCACAGGCAGGGACTCCCAGCTCCTGGGGCAGGCAGCCACTGTGGCCGCGAGCGAGCGTGCGCGGGGTAGGAAGGAGAAGGAAGGGGACAGAGGGAACGTTCACCTGCGCAAGTGCCACCTCGGAGGACGGGGGAGCGGGGTACGAGGGAAGATCAGAATAAGACCCTAACTCCCACAACTAACTCCGGGAAAAGGAGACCACCACTCCCCGAGCTTTGGAGCGCCGCGCGGGAACCGGAAATCGTCCCCCGCCCGGAAGTTAAAAGGAGGAGCATAGGTTGGAAGCGGGGCCGGGTCTCTCTAGCCTCCGGGGTGCTCCGCAGCTTCATGATTTTAACTCCTGGTGGTCTATTGACAGTCCTCAGTCCTTACCGTGTGGAGTTTTGGCTACATTCTAAGCAGCTTTTTTGCTCCGGAGACGTTCTTTGTCCTTTTGAGCCGCAGTTTGCCCAACTGCAAAATGGAAAGAAATGAAGCAGAAATTAAGATACTCTAGGAGCTCGCCCACAGCTGAGTCAGGGCCCCATTCTGAGGTTACACCCTTGGGCCTTTGCACCACTCAAAGGAAGGAAACCAAGAGAAAGAAGTGGCTGGCTGCTGTTTGGAGACAGTGGTTCTTGCATGGGCGCCCCGCGGAATCATTCCAGATGAGTCAGTGGATAGAGTCTATAGGTCCTGCCTCAGTGTACGCAAACAGCAGTGGGCATGTGGCCGTTGGAGGTTAATACAGCCTGTCCGGGGTGGGACTCTGTGTGTATGGGAGGCTAAATCTCAGCAGGACTTTTCCAGTTGCTACCAGACTACGCACTGTCGCCTGATGGTTAAGAACTGAAGCTTTACAGTGAGCCGAGATCGCGCCACTGCACTCCAGCCTGGGCGGCAGAGCGAGACTCTGTCTCAAAAACAAAAAACAAAACAAAACAAAAGATTGAAGCTTTAGCCGTGCGCAGTGGCTCACGCCTGTAATCCCAGCACTTTGGGAGGCAGAGGAGGGTGGATCACCTGAGGTCAGGAGTTCGAGACCAGCCTGACCAACAAGGTGAAACCCAGTCTTTACTAAAAATACAAAAAGTAGCCGGGCGTGCTGGCAGGCGTCTGTAGTCCCAGCTACTCGGGAGACAGACAGAAGAATTGCTTGAACCGGGGAGGTGGAGGTTGCAGTGAGCCGAGATTGCGCCACTGTGCTCCAGCCCGGGCGAGGGATCGAGACTCCATCTAAAAAAAAAAGAGAGAAAAAAGAAAAAGAACTGAAGCTTTGAAGTCATACTGATCTAGTTTGCATCTGATCACACAGGTTCAATGACATAGCCGGCTAGAGGAAGCAGAGATGCTAACCACTGCAGCCTCGATCTTAACCCTGCGGTGGAGGGATTGAGCTGTTAGAGAGAGGTACTCTGTTGTCTTATCCCTCTTTCTTTCCAGCTGGCATATCCGAATGGGCTGAGCTACGGAATTAAGAGGGACACCCCAAAGCCCCCATTGCTGGGTTATTGCTCCAGAGCCAATGTCCTTGGGGAAAGGAAGATATGCCCTTTGTCTACACTGCCACTGCTGGTCTGTAAACTCCTAGACGGCGGGCTGGTGGTTCACAAACCAGGACTCCTTGCTCTGGCCCTACTCCTACCTACCAGAATGACCGTGAACCCTTCCCCACTCACTCCTACAACCAGGTTTCCACCTCCTCTCTCAGCTTAGGTTTCCCTAACTGTAAAATAAGAGGGTTGGACTAGATTAAGGACTTCCAGCTCTTTCTCCCAACCTCTAAGGTTCCTTAGGAATCCTTCAGAAAACAGCAGGGGTTGGGAGAAGGATGCCACTTGAGTCCCAGAGCAACTCCAACTTTATAGGTACATTAATTTATGGGAAAATATATACATTTAGGCTTGTGTAAGATTATCATCCCAGGTAAAATTCGGCCTTTGTGCTTCATCTTTCCCCACCCTCCCGCTCACTCAGTTTGCTCCAAGAATACTGGCCTTCTGGTTATTTTGCAAATCTGACAAGCTCATCTTTTTTTTTTTTTTTTTTTTTTTGGAGACAGAGTTTCGCTCTTGTTGTCCAAGCTGGAGTGCAGTGGTGTGATCTCAGCTCACTGCAACCTCCACCTCCCGGATTCAAGCGATTCTCCTGCCTCAGCCTCTGGAGTAACTGGGTTTACAGGCGCCCACCACCATGCCCGTCTAATTTTTTGTACTTTTAGTAGAGACGGGATTTTGCCATATTGGCCAGGCTGGTCTCAAACTCCTGACCTCAGGTGATCCGCCCGCCTTGGCCTCCCAAAGTGCTGGGATTACAGGCAGGAGCCACCACACCTGGCCTTTTTTTTTTTTTTTTTTTTTTTTTTGGAGACAGAGTCTCATTCTGTCACCCAGGGTGGAATGCAGTGGCATGATCTAGGCTCACTGCAACTTCCACCTCTTGGGTTGAAGTGACTCTCTTGCCTCAGCCTCCTGAGTAGCTGAGATTACAGGCTTGCACCACCATGTCCAGCTAATTTTTGTATTTTTAGTAGAGACAGGGTTTTGCCATGTTGGCCAGGCTGGTCTCCAACTCCTGACCCCAAGCCATCCACCCACCTCGGCTTCCCAAAGTGCTGTAATTACAGGCGTGAGCCACTGCACCCAGCCTCATCTTCACCTCTTTTGCTGATCTCTGCTTGCAGTGCTCTTTCCTGAGATCTGTTCACCTGGGTTCCAGTTCAATTGTAGTGTCTCCTTTTCTGCCCACCTCCTCTATCCCCCCGACCCTGGGCACCCTTCCAATCCCTTTATAATCTGTTACTTTGCTTTTTTTTTTTTTTTTTGAGACGGAGTCTCGCTCTGTCGCCCAGGCTGGAGTGCAGTGGTGCGATCTCGGCTCACTGCAAGCTCCACCTCCCAGGTTCACGCCATTCTCCTGCCTCAGCCTCCCAAGTAGCTGGTACTACAGGCGCCCACCGCCACGCCCAGCTAATTTTTTGTATTTTTAGTAGAAATAGGGTTTCAACGTGTTAGCCAGGAAGGTCTCGATCTCCTGACCTTGTGATCCACCCGTCTTGGCCTCCCAAAGTGTTGGGATTACAGGCGTGAGCCACCGCGCCCGGCCTGCTACTTTGCTTTTGTGATTACCTATTTATTATCTATCTCATCCACTAGAGGCAGGGTCCACAAAGCCAAGGACCTTGTCTGCCCTGTCACCACCATGTCCCCAGTACTTAAAACTGAGCATAGGGGCCACGCGCAGTGGCTCACACCTATGATCCCAGCACTTTGGGAGGCTGAGGCAGGCGGATCACCTGAGGTCAGGAGTTCGAGACCAGCCTGGCCAACATGGCGAAACCCCGTCTCTACTAAAAATACAAAAATTAGCTGGGCATGGTGGCAGGCACCTGTAATCCCAGCTACTCAGGAGGCTGAGGCAGGAGAATTGCTTGAACCCAGGAGGCAGAGGTTGCAGTGAGCTGAGACCACGCCATTGCACTCCAGTCTGGGAAACAAGAGTGAAACTCCATCTCAAACAAACAAACAACAACAACAAAAAAAGCTGAGCATAGGCTGGACAAACCCTGAAAGAATGAATCAATGAGTGAGTAAAGGAACAGAGCAGCTGGGTGTGGTGGCTCACACCTGTAATCCCAACACTTTTGGAGGCTAAAGCAGGAGGATCCCTTGGGCCCAGGAGTTTGAGACCAACCAAGGCAACATAGTGAGACCCATCTCTACAGACATTTTTAAAAAATCAGCCTGGTGTGATGGTGCACATCTGTGGTCCCAGCTACTTGGTAGGCTGAAATGGGAGGATCGCTTTAGCCCAGGAGATTGAGGCTGCAGTGAACTGTGATTGAGCCACTGCACTCCAGCCTGGGAGGACAGAGCAAAACTCAGTCTTAAAAAAAAACAAAAATTTAAAATTTAAAATTAAAAAAAAAAAAAAACAATGGTCTGGGCATGGTGGCTCACACTTGTAATCCCAGTACTTTGGAAGGCTGAGATGGGTAGATCACCTGAGGTCAGAAGTTCGAGATCAGCCTAAGCAATATGGTGAAACCCCATCTCTACTAAGAGTTCAAAATTAGCTGGGTGTGGTGGTGCATGCCTGTGACCCCAGCCACTTGGGAGGCTGAAGCAGAAGAATCACTTGAACCCAGGAGTCAGAGGTTGCAGTGAGCCAAGATCATACCACTGCACTCCACCCTGGGCAACAGAGTGAGACTCCATCTCAAAAGATAAAAAAAAAGAGAAGGCTTGAATTTTATGACAAATCCAATCTGATAAAAACCACTAGGGATATAGTTGTAGTTTAACAAAATTAGGCTTATTAGCTTGATGTAGCAAGAGAGACAACACACCAGAGAAACTGTGGAGGGTCTCATCAAAGGAAGAAATGGGATTATCATAGGATTTGGGGGAGGCTGGAGTTCAGGTGAAATTGAAATGAAGCCATGTTGATAGGCCTAAAGCAAAGCTGGCAATGTGTAAAGGGGTTAACATCTGGCGTGGGCTGAGAATCAGATTCAGAGTCTTGTTTCCTTGGACACCACAAAGGTAAGACAAATATAGACTATTGTATCCAAAAACCCTTTATCTGAAGCTCTGCATCTGGGTAGAAAATCCAGGCTGTGTCTCTGTATCAAACCTGGCTCTTCTGACCCACTAAAGCAGCGTGGGATGTTCTGCTCTCACTGATGTGATTTCAAACAGCGAAGTTTCTGACAGTCTCTGATTTTAGAGAACGAGATTTCTTTTTTCTTTTTCTTTTTTTTTTTTTTTTTAGGTGGAGTTTCACTCTTGTCACCCAGGCTGGAGTGCAATGGTGCAATCTCGGCTCACTGCAACCTCCGCCTCCTGGGTTCAAGCAACTATCCTGCCTCAGCCTCCCGAGTAGCTGGGATTACAGGCGCCCACCACGCCCAGCAAATTTTTATATTTTAGTAGAGATGGGGTTTCACCATGTTGGCCAGACAGAGAACGAGATTTCTCAGCACTGTCTTTTTTTTTTTTTTTTTTCCTTTGAGACAGAGTTTCACTCTTGTTGCCCAGGTTGGAGTGCAGTGGCACCATCTTGGCTCACTGCAACCTCCACCTGCCTGGTTCAAGCAATTCTCCTGCCTCAGCCTCCAGAGCAGCTAGGATTTTAGGCACCCACCACCATGCCCAGCTAAGTTAGCCTCCCAAAATACTGGGATAGCACTATGTCTTTGATGTTAATTAACAAAAGAAAGTTTGACAGATTCACTTTTTTTTTTTTTTTTTTTTTTGACACAGAGTCTTGTTCTGTGTCCCAGGCTAGAGTGCAGTGGCATGATCTCGGCACACTGCAACCTCCACCTCCCGGGTTCAAGTGATTCTCCTGCCTCAGTCTCCTGAGTAGCTGAGACTACAGGTGCGTGCCACTACACCCAGATAATTTTTATATTTTTAGTAGAGACAGGGTTTCACCCTGTTGGCCAGGCTGGTCTCGAACTCCTGACCTCAAGTGATCCACCTGCCTCGGCCTCCCAAATTGCTAGGATTATAGGCGCAAGCCTCTGTACCTGGCGCAGATTCACATTTGATAGGAATTCCTTCGTGCCTCAATCATCTGAATGTGAAGGGCCTCAAGAGTGCCAATCTTTCCATCCCAGTGTGACCCCAGCTCCCTGGGCCCCACATCAGCCTGGCCTCCATTATAAAACTACCAAACCGAGTCATGATCCCCACACAGAGGGACGCAGCTTCCTAGTTGGACTGTGGGCTTGGCTGAATTAGGGTCATCTGCTTCTGCCCTACACCCAACATAGGATACCAGTAGGTGCTTGGGCCACATCCATTGAATCTAACTGCTGATGGGTTTTCTAAATGCAAAGAAAACGAAGTGGAAGGAATCATGGAAATGAGGTCCACTATGTAAGGTAAGTGGGAATGTGAGTGATTTTTGAAAAATCTATTTCCCAAAGTGGAAATTTCTAAAATGTGGCCATTAGTGACATTCTGAAAAAGGAAAATAAAATGGTATTGCTGACTCTTTTAAGATTAAAATAATAAATTATTGACGTTTTAATAATTTTAAAATGAGAATGAAATTGTTGATATGTAATTATTGACGTTTTAATGATTTTAAAGGGAGAATGAAATTGTTGGTATGTAATTAAAAAGCAAGAATTGCAATTGATCCCTTTTTTTCCTCTTTCTCTTTTTTTTTGAGGCGGAGTCTCGGTTTGTCGCCCAGGCTGGAGTGCAGTGGCACGATCTCGGCTCACTGCAAGCTCCGCCTCCCGAGTTCATGCCATTCTCCTGCCTCAGCCTCCCAAGTAGCTGGGACTACCGGCGCCCGCCACCACGCTTCGCTAGTTTTTTAAATTTTTAGTAGAGACGGGGTTTCACCGTGTTAGCCAGGATGGTTTCCATCTCCTGACCTCGTGATCCGCCCACCTCGGCCTCCCACAGTGAGCCCCCGCCCCAGCTTTTCTCTTTCTTTAAAGAGGCAGGGTCTTGCTCTGTGGGCTGTACTTGAATTCCTGGGATCCAGAAATCCTCCCACTTCAGCCCCCTGAGTAGCTGGAACTATAGGTCCTCACCACCACGCCCAGCTTTGATCCTTTTTCTTTCTTGGGAGTGGGGCGGGGACAAAGTATGGCTCTGTCACCCAGGCTGGAGTGCAGTGGAGTGATCTAGACTCACTGCAACCTCTGCCTTCCAGGCTCAAGCCATTCTCCCACCTCAGCCTCCCAAGTAGCTTGGACCACAGGCATGTGCCACCATACCCACCTAATTTTTCAATTTTTAGTGAAGATGGGTTCTTGCTGTGTTGCCCAGGATGGTCTCAAACTCCTGAGCTCAAGTGATCCTTCTGCCTCAGCCTCCCAAAGTACTGGGATTACAGGTGTGAACCCCAATGCCCAGCCTCTTTCATTTTTAAAGAGGAAATTGAAGGCAGGGCACAGTGGCTCACGCCTGTAATCCCAACACTTTGGGAGGCCGAGGCAGGCAGATCACGAGGTCAGGCATTTGAGACCAGCCTGGCCAACATGGTGAAACCCCATCTCTACTAAAAACACAAAAATTAGCCAGGCGTGGTGGCAGGCACCTGTAATCCCAGCTACTCAGGAAGCTGAGGCAGGAGAATCACTTGAACCCGGGAGGTGGAGGTTGCAGTGAACCGAGATTGCACCACTGCACTCCAGCCTGGGTGACAGAGTGAGACTCCATCTCAAAAAAAAAAGGGAATTGAAGCATTGACATTGTGCCTTCTTGAAAAATGGATTGCTGGCTTTTCGTGATTTAGAAATCAAAAGCAAAAAATTATTGGCCTTGACATTCTAATCATTATTTAAAGAATTAAGTTATTGACTATATGGGTTTTAAAAGACTTGAATTGTTAAGACTTGGAGATTTGAACAAAGGAAAATTGAACTGTTGGCAGTTTTAGGCAAGATTCCCTGACTCTCTGCTGCCCATGTGTGGAGAGAACTGGGTCATCACAGCTCCCAGCCTCCCTCTGAGGATGAGTAGAGGTCCCTTGGGGGCCCGATGGCCAGCCACATTATGGAATTACACATATCCCACTGCCCTTTACTCTGAAACTATTTTGGAGAATTATCCAAGGGTTCTTCCTGACTTATTGGGAGGAAGTGGACACTCAGCCTTTGCAACCCTACTGTGCCTTGGCAACACCTGACAGTTACATGTCACCAGGCACTGTCTGACTCAATAACAATGATTAATGTGTGTGGTTTCAGAACTTCCTCCCCACCTCCCAGCACCCCCATGATGCAGAAGTCTCTGCTCAGCTTGACTCTATTTCTTCCCTGCTCTCACTCTGTCCTTGCCATACCAGTTCTCAGGCTTTGCAAGAGCTGGAGTGTGCAGGCAGATCACCTGAGGTCAGGAGTTCAAGACCAGCCTGGCTAATATGATGAAATCCCGTCTCTACTAAAAATACAAAAAAATTAGCCAGGCACAGTGGCGTGCTCCTGTAATCCCAGCTACTCAGGAAGCTGAGGCAGGAGAATCACTTGAACCCAGGAGGCGGAGGATGCAGTGAGCCGTGATCACACCACTGCACTCTAGCCTAGGAGACAGAGTAAGACTCCATCTCAAAAAACAAACAGACAAACAAACAAACAAACAAACAAAAAGAGCTGGAGGGTAAAGGTTGGAAGAGAGTTGTAGAGGGCTGAGATGCCAGAAGTGGTTTAGGAGAAAAATGGGGCCAGTTTGTAATGTGTGGGGGCAGTGGACGGGAAAAGAAAAAAAAAGAGAGCATTTGAAGGAGTATTGTTGATACAATCACTTTGGAGAGCAATTTGGCAATTGGTAAAGTTGAAAATGAGCATGTCCTCCCAGTCAGCACAGCACGTCCATTTCTTGGAATATACCCTAGGGAAACTCTCCCACATGTGCACCAGGAGACATGTCCAAGGACATCCATTGAAGCACTGTTTGCAATCACAAAAAAAAATAGCTCTGCTTTAAATATCCATGTGCAAGGAATAAAGAATAATAAAAATTTAGGCAATGAGATATGCTACAAACAGCGGCAATGAACTAGAGATATATAAAACAGCATGGATAGATCTCAAAAACACATTAAGACCAGGCGGGGTGGCTCATGCCTGTAATCTCAGCACTTTGGGAGGCTGAAGTAGGCAGATCACTTGAGGTCAGGAGTTCGAGACCAGTCTGGCCAACATGGCAAAACCCTGTCTCTACTAAAAAAAAAAAATGTGTGTGTGTGTGTATATATATATATATATATATATATATATATATATATAAAAGCTGGGCACGGTGGTGGGCACCTTTAGTACCAGCTACTCAGGAGGCTGAGCAAGGAGAATCACTTCAACCTGGGAGATGGAGGTTGCAGTGAGCCCAGATGGCACCACTGCATTCCAGCCTGGGTGACAGAATGAGACTCCATCTCAAAAAAAAAAAAAAAAACCCCACAACATTGAGTGAAAGAAGCAATTTGCAGGACAGTCCATACAGCATGAAGCTGTGCATGTATTTTTAAAACCAAAACAATGCAATATATTGGTTTAGGATATTTATATATATGATAAAAATAGCACAGAGTAGAAGGACAAACACTAAACTCGTATTATCAGTCAGGATAGGTTAGGTCCATACCTCTGTGACAAACAACACCCAGTCTTGGTGGCTTATAACAGAGTTTATTTCATGGTTGGGCTACATGTCCATCAGGGGTTAGCAGAGGCTCCAGTTCACATCTCACTCTGGGACCAGGCTGACCAGCAACAACCAGATGTCATGGCAGAGGAAACGAGAGCCTGACAAATTGCTTTGTCTCTCAACACTTCGCCTTGGCAAGCCTAATGGCCAGATCCAACCTTTTTTTTTTTTTCCCCAGACAGACAGGGTCTCACTCTGTCACCGAGGTTGGAGTACAGAGTGTGAGCACGCCTCACTGAAGCCTCAACTTCCCAGGCTGAAACAATTCTCCCACTGTAGCCTCCTGGGTAGCTGGGACTACAGGCAGATGCCACCATGCCCAGCTAATTATTTTATTGTATTTTTAATAGAGACAAAGTCTCATTATGTTGCCCAAGCTGGTTTCAAACTCCTGGGCTCAAATGATCCTCCTGCCTTGGCCTCCCAAAGTGTTGGGACTACAGGCATGAGCCACCACATCCAGCCAAATTGATAAATGTATTATTATTATTATTTTCTTTAAGACAGAGTCTTCCTCTGTCACTCAGGCTGGAGTGCAGTGGCATTATCATGGCTCACTCAATCCTCAATGTCCTTGGTTCAAGCGATCCTCCTACCCCAGCCTCACAAGTAGCTAGGACTACAGGCATGTGCCACCATGCCTGGCTAATTTCTTACTTTTTGTAGGGACGGGGTCTCACTATGTTGCCCAGGTTGGTCTTGAACTCCCAGGCTCAAGTGATCCTCCCACCATGGCGTCCCAGAGTGCTGGGGTTATAGGTATGAGCCACTGTCCCTGGCCCAAACCCAACTTTAGGGGGGCAAGAAAGAGGTATCCTATTATGTGCCCAAAAGCAAAAGCAGTAATTGATGGATAAAAACCCTCTGTTCATCATGGTGATGACTTTTGGGAAGAGTAAAAAGGGCTTCCACCTTAACTGTGGAAACTGAAAATAAAACCCTAAGCCCTCTCAACCACTGAATGGGCCTCCTCTTCGCCAAGGGGACCCCAGAGAAACCTTAAAATTTGAGTTCCCAGCCATAACAGGGTGGGATGTCAGACACACCTCATTAGACTTCCTTTTGGTGGTGTAGACACAACTGACCAGCATTCATGTTAAAAAATTAGGCCGGGAGTGGTGGCTTATGCCTGTAATTCCAGCACTTTGGGAGGCCAAGGTGGGCAGATACCTGAGGTCAGCAGTTTGAGACCAGCCTGGACAACATGGCAAAACCCAGTCTCTACTAAAAATATAAGAAATTAGCCAGCTGTGGTGGCGCATGCCTGTAATCCCAGGTACACCGGAGGCTGAGGCAGGGGAATCACTTGAACCCAGGAGGAAGAAGTTGCAGTGAGCCGAGATCGCAGCATTGCACTCCAGCCTGGGTAACAGAGTGAGACTCCGTCCCCCACCACCACCCCCCCAAAAAAAACTAATGTTAAATAGAGATCATACAACTGACAGAACAGACTCTTGGTGGCAGTAAGATACCAAATTATAACAAGATCTGAGGTCATGCCAGATAAGGGTTAAGACTCCTACACTTAAAAAATAAACTATGTTCTAACTGCCACAAGATTTTTCTTTCTCTCTTTTTTTTCTTTTTTTTTTTTTTGGAGACAAGGTCTCAATCTGTCACCCAAGCTGGAGTGGTACAGTGGTGCAGTCACAGCTCACTGCAGCCTCAACCTCTCGGGCTCAAGTGATCCTCCCACCTCTACCTCCCAAGTAGCTGGGACTACAGGCATGTGCCACCACCCCCAGCTAAGATGGGGTTTTGCCATGTTGCCCAAGCTGGTCTCAAACCTCTGGGTTCAAGCATTCTTCCTACCCTGGCCTTCCAAAGTGCTGGGATCCTACTCTGGCCTTCCAAAGTGCTGGGATTATAGGCATGAGCCACCGCTCCCAGCTACCTGAGATTTTTCCTTTTCTCTAGCAGCTCAACAAGCAGTGGCCTTAAGATAAGTAATATTAAAACAACTGCAGCTCATCCACCACCAGACACTAACAGCCCCCCTGCTCCTGCTTCACAGCCATAACTACAGCTTTGATTGGTCAAGACACAGATTTCATTAACTTTCTCCTGATAAGAAGACCAGGGACCATGGACTGGTTCTGTCTTGCTTACAGAAGCTGCACTTGAGTGCCTTCCTGTTTCTGCTTCACCTTTTGATGTACAGGGCCTTGTTTTCATGCTTTAAAAGAAGAGATGGGGTCTCACTATGTTGTCCAGGCTGGAGTGCAATGGCTATTCACAGATGTGATCATAGTGCATTGCAGCCTTGAACTCCTAGCTTCAAGCTATCCTCCTGTCTCCACCTCCCGAGTAGCAGGGACTACAGGCACATGCCACCATGCCCGGCAGTAATGCATTTAAATGTTAAGTCTCCACCCCACAGTGAACATGGGACACATGTAACATGCATGTTTGTTCAGTACACATGTGTCAGGACCCCCTTTGTGAATATTTACAGCTCCTTCTTTTTTTTTGAAATGGAGTTTTGCTCTTGTCGCCCAGGCTGGAGTGTAATGGCACAATCTCAGCTCATTGCAACATCCGCCTCCTGGGTTCAAGCAATTCTGCCTCAGCCTCCTGAGTAGCTGGGATTACAGGCACCTGCCACCATACCCGGCTAATTTTTGTATTTTTTAGTAGAGATGGGGTTTCACCATGTTGGCCAGGCTGGTCACAAACTCCTGACCTTAAGTGATGCACCCACCTCGGCCTCCCAAAATGCTGGGATGACAGGCACGAGCCACCGCACCCAGCCCACAGCTCCTTCTATAACCTGTTGAATATGTATGTTTAGCCAACTCTTTCAGCTTAAGGCTCCCATTCCAATCCATCCTCCTTTGGAGTGCCTGTTTCTGGTCTCTGCGGGAGGCTACACTTCCCAGCCTGTCAGCATGGCCACCGTATAGGCTGTAACCCTTTATAAGATATTAAATCTCCTCTCCAAATTTATAGATCTTGGCCAGGCACAGTGGCTCACACCTGTAATCCCAGCACTTTGGGAGGCCGAGGCAGGTGGATCACTTGAGGTCAGGAGTTTGAGACCAGCCTGAGCAACATGGTGAAACTTCATCTCTACTAAAATACAAAAATCAGGCCGGGCACAGTGGCTCATGCCTGTAGTCCCAGCACTTTGGGAGACTGAGGTGGGTGGATCACAAGATCAGGAGTTCAAGACCAGCCTGGTCAATATGGTGAAACCCCGTCTCTACTAAAAATACAAAAATTAGCTGAGCATGGTGGCTTGCGCCTGTAGTCCCAGCTGCTTGGGAGGCTGAGGCAGGAGAATTGCTTGAACCCAGGAGGCAGAGGTTGCAGTGAGCTGAGATTATGCCACTGCACTCCAGCCTGGGCAACAGAGCGAGATTCCGTCTCAAAAAAAAAAAAAAAAATCAGCCACGCATGGTGGTGGGTGCCTGTAGTCCTAGCTACTCGGAAGGCTGAGGCAGGAGAATTCCTTGAACCTGGGAGGTGGACATTGCAGTGAGCCAAGATTGCGCCACTGCACTCCAGCCTGGGCGACAGGCTGGATCTAAAATATTATAGATCTCTTTTTCTAGTGGATGATTGTAATATACATTTTTTAGAATATGAAGCAAAATGTGAAATTTGTTAATTCTGAAGGGAGGATACCTGAGTATAGGTATATATTATTCTCCATATTATCTATATTAAAATAATATATATGTATTCTCTGTTATATCATTCTCTATGTTGCATCTTTTTCAGTTATAGCTGAAAGTATAAAGGGAGGCTACAAATGGGCCATTAATATTAAAGTCATTTGTGTGTGTCCTTGCTGGGACAATCTTTCCTTTCATGGTGTTCAAAGAGAAATATGAGTAAAGAGATTCCTTTTTTTGTTTGTTTGTGTGTTTTCTTTTTTGAGACAGAGTCTTACTCTGTGCCCAGGCTGGAGTGCAGTGTCACAATCTCAGCTCACTGCAGCCTCTGCCTCTTGGACTCAAGGGATTCTTCCACCTCAGTCTTCTGAGAAGCTGGGACTACAGGTACGCACCACCACACCTGGCTAATTTTTATATTTTTTGTAGAGATGGGGTTTTACCATATTTCCCAGGCTGGTCTCAAACTCCTGGGCTCAAGTGATCCACTCATCCTGGCCTCCCAAAGTTCTGGGATTACAGGTATGAACCACCAGGGCCAGCCAGACTCCCTTGTTTTATGTTGCTTTTGTCTGTGTAACGGCATTCTTTTTTTCTTTTTTAAGATGGAGTTTCAAACTCGTGACCTCAGGTGATCCACCTGCCTCAGCCTCCCAAAGTGCTAGGATTACAAACATGAGCTACTGCACCTGGCCAGCGTTCTTTCTTTCAAAACTCCACTGTTTGCTGGCCTCTGGGCTCGTGTGCAGCATTGTGTGTACCTGTGTGTGTACCTGTGTGTGTATACCTGTGTGTACCTGTGTATCTGTATGTGTGTCTTCTCCCCGCTGCAGCAAGGGCTCTCCCTAGGGTTGCCTGACTTGTCTCTATTTTTCCAGCCCGGAACTTGCCACATGTTTAATGAATGACCCTGGTATGCTCATGACATGGTTAGGCTTTGTGTCCCCACCCAAATCTCATCTTGAATTGTAATCCCCATAATTGCCATGTGTCAAGGGAGAAGGTAATTGAATCATAGGGCGGTTTCCCCCATGCTATTCACATGATAGTGAGTGAGTTCTCACCAGATCTGATGGTTTTATAAGGGACTCTTCCCCCTTTGCGCTCCGCACATTTCCTTCCTGCCACTTTGTAAAGAAGGTCCCTTGCTTTCCCTTCACCTTCCGCCATGATTGTAAGTTTCCTGAGGCCTCCCCAGCCATGCTGAACTGTCAGTCAATTAAACTTCTTTCCTTTATAAATTACCTAGTCTCGGGCAGTTCTTTATAGCAGTATCAACACAGAGTAATGCAGCTCAGTTATCTTTAAATAATGAGCCACTTCAGGGCAGGAACCATGTCTCCTTACCCCTCTGAGCCCTCCTCTAAAACAAGGAATAAGTGTTTGTTGAATGAATGGATAACCAAAGCCCCCAGCCCATCAATGGAAGCTGAACACATACTGTCCTTCCCACTCTACCATGAGCCTCCTGAGGGGCTGGCAGGGTCTGTTTATCTGCAGATTTTTTTTTTTTTTTTTTTTTCGAGACGGAGTCTTGCTCTGTCACCCAGGCTGGAGTGCAGTGGTGCAATCTCGGCTCACTGCAAGCTCCGTCTCCTAGGTTCACGCCATTTTCCTGCCTCAGCCTCCTGAGTAGCTGCGACTGCAGGCTCCCACCACCACGCCCACGCCCGGCTAATTTTTTTTTTTTTTTTTTTTTTTTTTGTATTTTTAGTAGAGACGGGGTTTCACTGTGTTAGCCAGGATGGTCTCCATCTCCTGACCTCGTGATCCGCCCGCCTCAGCCTCCCAAAGTGCTGGGATTACAGGCTTGAGCCACCGCGCCCAGCCTATCTGCAGATTTTTACCACATTTATATGCCTGCATTGTAAAGCTACTGACTTATGTGTGACTATATACTAAGGCGACCAACTTGTCCCAGTGTTCCTGGGACTTTCCCAGTCTTAGCATTAAGTGTCCAGTGTCTTAAGAATTCCTGAAGTTCCAGGCAAACCAGGATGGTCAGGTCACCGGAAAGCAACTCCCTTCTCTCCCAGCATCATTTTTTCCTCATCTTCATCTGAAAGGGTTGGACCTGGTCCTATCTCTGCATATGAGATCTAAGATTTTAGGAACAGGCCAGAGGGGAAGAGGTGAGTCAACAAAGAAAGATTCAACTTGGAATGTTCTGAGAGATCTTTATTCTTTATTCAGGATGTGGGATCGATCAGCACTGCCAGCTGGGCCTTGGTTCTAGTGGCTTGCTATGGTCTGGAAAAGTTGGGGGGATGGACAGAATAGTCAATTTAGGAGCACAGGTTCTGGAGCCAGATGAAACTAGGTTCAACTTCCAGCCCTGCTGTGTGACCCTGGGAGAGGGATTGACCTCTCTGAGCCTCAGTTTCCTCCTCTATGTAGTAGAGATAATGATAGAACTTACCTCATGGGGGGGGGTTCTTGATTAAATTGTTAACTAAGGTTCTCTCTACAATGCCTGGCACAAATTTAGATGGTATGTGTGCATATATATATATGTGTGTGTGTGTGTGTGTGTGTGTGTGTGTATCTATACAAACAGAAAATATATACTTTGGGTTTTTTTTTTTTTTTTAACAGAGTCTCACTCTGTTGCCCAGGCTGGAGTGCAGTGGCACGATCTCAACTCACTGCAACCTCCACCTCTTGGGTTCATGCCATTCTCCTGCCTCAGCCTCCCAAGTAGCTGAGACTACAGGCATACGCCACCATGCCTGGCTAATTTTTGTATTTTTAGTAGAGACAGGGTTTCACCGTGTTAGCCAGGATGGTCTCAATCTCCTGACCTCATGATCTGCCCACCTCAGCCTCCCAAAGTGGAGGGATTACAGGTATGAGCCAACGTGCCCGGCCTTTTTTTTTTTTTTTTTTTTTTTTTTTGAGACAGAGTCTTGCTTTGTCACCCAGGCTGGAGTGCAATGGCGCAGTCTCGGCTCACTGCAACCTCTGCCTCCCATGTTCAAGCAATTCTCCTACCTCAGCCTCCCTAGTAGCTGGGATTACAGCCATGCACCACCACACCCGGCCAATTTTTTAGTATTTTTGTAGAGACAGGGTTTCACCATATTGGCCAGGCTGGTCTCAAAATCCTGACCTTGTGATCCACCTGCCTCAGCCTACCAAAGTGCTGGGATTACAGGAGTGAGCTGCCGTGCCTGGCCTTATATATATATATATATATATATATATATATATATTTTTTTTTTTTAACATGGGTCTGGGAACCAAGATATTATGGTCTATAAATCATCACTATTACCATTTTTTTTTTCTTTTTCTTTTCTTTTTTTTTTTCTTTTTTTTTGAGATGGAGTCTTGCTCTGTCACCCAGGCTGGAGTGCAGTGGCACAATCTCAGCTCACTGCAACCTCCGCCTCCCAGGTTGAAGCAATTCTCCTGCCTCAGCCTCCTCAGCATCTGGGACCACGTGCATGCACCACCACACCCATCTAATTTTTTGTATTCTTAGTAGAGACAGGGTTTCACCATGTTGGCCAGGCTGGTCTTGAACTCCTGACCTCAGGTGATCCACCTGCCTCGGCCTCCCAAAGTGCTGGGATTACAAGCATGAACCACTGCACTAGGCCAGAAATGTTTTTTTAATGGAAGGCTTCATGAGTTTGCATATCATCCTTGTGCAGGGGCCATGCTAATCTCTGTATTGTTCCAATTTTGGTTTATGTGCTCCCAAAGCAAGCATTACTTTTTTTTTTTTTTTTTTTTAAGAGACAGGGTCTTGCTGTGTTGCCCAGGCTGGAGTGCAGTGGCACGATCTCAACTCACTGTAACCTCCGCCTCTTGGGTTGAAGTACAGTGGCTATTCACAGGTGTGATCCTACTACTTATCAGCATGGAAATTTTGACCTGCTCCGTTTCTGACCTGGGACAGTTCACCCCCCTTAGGCCACCTGGTGGTCCCCACTCCCAGGAGATCACCACATTGATGCCAAACTTGGTGCAGAACCCAATGGGTATAGCATACTACAGCCCAGAACTCCAGGGCTCAAGCGATCCTCCTGAGTAGCTGGGACTACAGGTGGGCATCACTGCACCCAGCTAGCTATTACTTTTTGTTGTTTTGGAGACGGAGTCTTGCTCTGTCACCCAGGCTGCAGTGCAGTGGTATGATCTCGACTGACTGCAACCTGCGCCTCCCAAGTTGAAGAAATTCTCTGCCTCAGCCTCCCAAGCAGCTGGGATTACAGGCACCCGCCACCACACCCGCCTAAGTTTTATGTTTTTAGTAGAGACGGGGTTTCACCATCTTGGCCAGGCTGGTCTTGAACTCCTGACCTTGTGATCCACCTGCCTCAGCCTCCCAAAGTGCTGGGATTACAGGCATGAGTACACCGAGCCCAGCTATTACTCTCTTTTTTTTTCTTTTCTTTTTTTTTTTTTTTTAAAGCTATTACTGTTATCACAAGCATTATTAATCCTCTCTGATCACCCATCCTCAGATGAAGCCTGGGGCCTGGACTCCCCGCTCTTGGCTCTCATCAGACTTTGTCATTATCGTTTATGTAATCACCTGTCCCCCAGCAGGCAGCCTCTGGTCTGGCCTGTCTCTCTATCCTCCCTGACAAGAGAGGACAAGACCAGAGGAGATACTTTATAAATACTTGTTGAAATAAGGAAGTTCAGCTGTAGTTCCAAGCGCCACTCAGAAGCCATCAAGTTCCCGGAGACACACTATATCAGAAAACATCCCCAAGCTCTTCTGGAATGTCCCCAAGGGCCCTTCCCCACTGAGCTTCTAGGATCCTTTCAGGCCCTCCCCAGGATCCAACGTTTCTCACCCATCACCTCTCAGAAGAGCCACCACCCCGGAGCCCTCCCGGCCGCCCTGCCCTCCTCACCTCCTCGATCCAGTCGATGAAGGCCGAGACTCGAGTGAACACCGTGGGCTTCCTTTGGGTGTTGCAGCCAAAGGAAGAAACAAAGCTGGTCACACCGTGGACCTGCCAGCCACCATCGTCTGTGGGGCAGTTGAGGGGTCCTCCAGAGTCACCCTGGAACCATCAGAGAGGGGTGAGTGGCTGAGTCATGTCTGAGGTTTATGGAACTGGTTCTGAACTCTAGGGATTTCAAGAAATTCCGACATTACTTGACCCCTCTAAACCTCAGCTCGCTCATTTTTTTCTTATTATTTTTTTAGGCGGAGTCTCACTTTGTCCAGGCTAGAGTGCAGTGGTGCGATCTTGGCTCACTGCAACCTCCATCTCCTGGCTCCCAGGTTCAAGTGATTCTTCTGCCTCCCAGGTAGCTGGGATTACAGGCACCTGCCACCACACCCAGCTAATTTTTGTATATTTAATAGAGATGGGGTTTCACCATGTTGGCCAGGCTGGTCTCGAAGTCCTGACTTCAGGTGATCCACCCACCTTGGCCTCCCAAAGGAATTATGGGTGTGAGCCACCGCGCCCAGCCAGCCGACTCATTTGTGATAGGGAATAGTAGTATCTATCCAAGAGCCTAGGGAGTTACATGAGATGATGCATGATCTTAGCACGATATCCAGTAGAGAAGAAGCACTCGATAAACGTAGTTCTTGTTGGCAGTACTATAGTTAATTATTAATTCATACTCAATTATAATACAATGAGGGGGCTGGGCACGGTGCTCAAGCCTGTAATCCCAGCACTTTGGGAGGCCAAGACTGGCGGATCACGAGGTCAGGAGATCGAGACCATCCTGGCAAACACGGTGAAACCCCATCTCTACTAAAAAAAAATACAAAAACTAGCCAGGTGAGGTGGCGGGTGCCTGTAGTCCCAGCTACTTGGGAGGCTAAGGCAGGAGAATGGCGTGAACCTGGGAGGCGGAGCTTGCAGTGAGCTGAGATCCTGCCACTGCACTCCAGCCTGGGCGACACAGCGAGACTCCGTCTCAAAAAAAAAAAAAAAAAAAAAAATACAATGAAGGTATTTGATAGTATTTTTTTTTTCTTTAACAGACAAGGTCTTGACCAGGCACAGTGGCTCATGTCTGTAAACACAACAGTTTGGAAGGCCAAGGCAGGAGGATCACTTGAGCCCAAGAGTTAGAGACCAGCCTGGGCAACACGGTGAGACCTCATCTCTACAAAAAATTTAAAAATTAACTAGGCATTGTGGCGTGCATTTGTACTCCTGGCTACTTGGGAGGCTGACGTGGGAGGATTGCTTGAGCCCAGGAGGGCAAGGCTAAAGTGAGCTGTGATGGCGTCACTGCACTCCAGCCTGGGCAACAGAGCAAGATCCTGTCTCAAAAAAAAAAAAAGACAATGTCTTGCTCTGTCACCCAGGCTTGAGTGCAGTGGCAAAAATCTTAGCCCACTGTAAGCTTGAACTCCCAGGCTCAAACAATTCTCCCACCTTAGCCTCTCAAGTATTTGGGACTACAGACAAGTGCCACCATGCCTGACTAATTAAAAAAAGCTTTTTTGGGCCGGGCGCAGTGGCTCAAGCCTGTAATCCCAGCACTTTGGGAGGCCGAGACGGGTGGATCACAAGGTCAGGAGATCAAGACCATCCTGGCGAACACGGTGAAACCCCGTCTCTACTAAAAAAAAAATACAAAAAACTAGCCGGGCGAGGTGGCGGCGCCTGTAGTCCCAGCTACTCGGGAGGCTGAGGCAGGAGAATGGCGTAAACCTGGGAGGCGGAGCTTGCAGTGAGCTGAGATCCAGCCACTGCACTCCAGCCTGGGCGACAGAGCGAGACTCCATCTCAAAAATAAATAAATAAATAAATAAAAATAAAATAAAATAAAAATAAATTAAAAAAATAAAAAAAGCTTTTTTGTAGATGGGCATCTCACTATGTTACCTAGGCTGGTCTCAAACTCCTGGCCTCAAGCAATCCTCCAACCTCAGCCTCCCAAAGCACTTGGATGATAGGCATGAGCGACTGTGCCCAGAACAATGATAGAATTCTTAATGTTTAATTATAACTTCAGAACCACAGAGTTGACCTGGCATTAGAGGTTATGGTACCAGTATCTCCTCCTGTGCTGACGCGGAAGCCTGAGGACCAGGGAGAGACAATGACTTGTCACAAGTCGTGTCAGTGTGTGAGCTGAGACTGCAACCCAGGGGTCCTGACTCCCAGGCCTGGGCTCTGTGTCTGGACTGCGCTGACTTCCTCCAAGTCCTGCCTGGCCTGGAGGCTGAATGGGGCAAGCAGGCAAGATCCCTCCTCCACCTTCCAGGCAGTTGGCCCCATTCCAAGGTCCTGCACACGCAGCACCACCCCGTGCAGGTAAGAGCTGACTCACGTTGCAGCCGGAGCGGATGTCCCCACCAGCACACACCATGGTCTTCTTCACGGTGGAACCCCACCAGTTCCACTTGGAGCAGTGCTCATAGTCCACCACGGGCAGCAGGGCCTGCTGCAGCTTGTCTGGGAGTGGTCCGTTGGCTACAGGGATAAAAAGCACCGAGTCAGGGGCCTGGGGGCACAGGGCTAGGAGCCCCAGAGGAAGGGGGCATTCAAGGCGCACAGCTCTTCCGCCCTGATGAAGACTCTCCTCCCACCCGCTAAATGGTCCTGCATGCTTTGTGCACAATTACATCCCCAGCACCTGGCACACAGGAGGCACCAAAACATGTGCAACTGACCACATTCATGTTTTGGAGGTTGGTAGGAGAAGGCTGCAGCTGGAGAGAAACGGGAGAAAAGTACAAGGTCCGGTCTTGGTGTTACCTTCAACCTGCAGCCCCCAAGCCCTGTCTTTCTGACACCGTCCCTGTGACCAGCTAGAGAAGTCAGCACGTACTATAGAGACGGCCCCAGCCGGTGATGTAGCAGGGTGTCTCGTTGGGAAGGATGTCACCAGCGGGAGGGAGTGAGGCAAGCTGGACGGCGTCTCCCAGCTGGGCGCTGCGTGAGAGCTTGATGAGGGCGATGTCATTGCTGGGGAAGAGGGAAGAGTCACAGGGCCTGGTCCTCCAGCAGGCCCAAGTCCTACCTTCCAGCTGTTGCTCCAGGCTATTCTACCTCTGAGATGCCCCAGCTCCTTTACCCTCCAAATCCACTCTTTCATCATCATCATCATCATTATTATTATTGAGACACAGTCTCGGTGTGTTGCCCAGGCTGGAGTGCAGTGTCACAATCATAGCTCATTGCAGCCTCCTGGACCAAGGGATCCTCCCGCTATCACTGCCTGAAGTGCTGGAATTACAGGCATGAGCCACTACACATGGCCCAAATGGTTCTTAAGGCTGAGCAATTTTTTTTATTTTTTATTTTTTGAGTCAGAGTCTCACTCTGTTGCCCAAACTGGAGTGCAGTGGCATGATCTTGGCTCACTGCAACCTCCACCTCCTGGGTTCAAGTGATTTTCCTGCCTCAGCCTCCTGAGTAGCTGGGATTACAGGTGCACGCCACCATGTCTGGCTAATTTTTGTTTATTATTTTTAGTAGAGATGGTCCTTAAAGACTCTGCTGGCTTCAACCCTCAGTGTGTGAGACCTGGACACAGGCTGCTGGACTCAGCACCCCCTCCCTGCATCCCTACTCAGAGTTGGAGCCTACTCAGACTTGGCTGTGGGTCATGGAGGGACGAGTAGAGGAGCCTCTGGGTTCCAGACTGGAGCATTCACTCACCCACAGGCCGCACACAAGCGGTTCCAGAGTGGATGCACAAAGAGGTCCTCAGAGTTGATGGGGATCACCTGCTCGGGGCCCTCCTTCACAGCAAGGTTGTAGTCGCCCAACACCACCTGGTAGGTCAGGGAGCTCCTGCGGGAGGAGGTGAGGTCAGTCTGGGCCTGACTGGCTCACCTCCCTCCTTCCCCATCATCACCCACTCTCTCCAGCTGCCTGGGCCACAGGCAGGGACAGGGTAGAGAACTCACGAGATGCAGTGGGCCGCAGTCACAACCCAGTCGGGGGCGATGAGGCTGCCACCGCAGGTGTGGTAGAAGCTTCCACTTTTCTCATACTGCAGGGAAACCTGGTGGCCCAGGAAGAGGGCCTGAGTGGGCTGGTCCCCACCACGAGAGTTGCCACCAGTGGCTGTATAGGTTGTGCACTGTGCAACTCTAGAGGGCGCCATTCGCACAGAAAACAAGAGCACACCTGAAATGTGCAGCGCACGACCTGCACAGCTGCCTGTGGCGGCCCCATCATTTTTCCGTGGGAGTCACATTCTGATTCTCCAAAGCCTCCCTCCACCAGGACTATGACCTCCCTGGGGACCCCAACGTTCTCTACCTTCTGTCTCCTGAGAGCCCTCGATGGCCCTCTGTTCTATCACACACCCCTTACCCCATCATTTTTTTTTTTTTTTTTTTTTGAGCTTTGCTCTTGTTGCCCAGTCTAGAGTGCAATGGTGGCGATCTCAGCTCATTTCAACCTCCACCTCCCGGGTTCAAGCGATTCTCCTGCCTCAGCCTCCAGAGTAGCTGGGATTACAGGCACCTGCCATCATGCCCGGCTAATTTTGTATTTTTAGTAGACATGGAGTTTCACCATGTTGGCCAGGCTGGTCTCGTGTTCCTCACTTCAGGTGATCTGCCCACCTCAGCTTTCCGAAGTGCTGGGATTACAGGCAGGAGCCACCACGCCCAGCCCCCCTGACTCTTTTGAACCTCAGATCTTTCAAGGCTTCTTGAGCTTTCTGAAGCACAGCTCACCCTGATGAGTTCTTTGCCTCTCTTCTCATTTCCTACACATTCTGATTTTCAAAAGCTCCCTCTAGACCAGGGTTAGCAAACTGTGGACCGTGGGCCACATCAGCCTCCTGGTCTGTTTTTGTAATAAAGATGTCCTGGAAATAGTCACATTCATTTCTGTATTGTTTGTGTCTGCTTTCATGCTACCATGGCACAGTCAAGTCATTAACATCCAAGTAACCTAAAATATTCACTCTCTGGCCCTTCGCAGAACAAGCCTGCTGACCCTCTCCAATAAAACTTCCCGCGATCATGGGAATGTTCTATATCTTTGCTGTCCAATATGGTAGCCACTAGCCCACATGTGACTATCAAACATTTGAAATGTGGCAAGCAGGACAAGCATGGTGGCTCATGCCTATAATCCCAGCACTTCGAGAGGTCAAGACGGGAGGATCACTGGAGCTCAGAAGTTCGAGGCAAGCCTGGGCAACATAGCGAGACCCCATCTCTACAAAAATATATAAAAATTAGCTGCACATGGTGGCGCATGCCTGTAGTCCTCTCTACACAGGAGGCTGAGGTGGGATGATTGCTTGGACCTAGGGGATCAAGGCTGCTGTGAGCTGAGATCACACCACTGCACTCCAGCCTGGGCAACAGAGCAAGATCCTGTCTCAAAAAAAAAAAAAAAAAAGAAAAGAAAAGAAAAGAAATATGGCAAGCACCGAGGAACTGAATTGTTAACATTATTTAAGTAAATTTCAGCTGGGTGCAGTGACTCACACCTGTAATCCCAGCACTTTGAGAGGCTGAGGCAGGTGGATCACCTGAGGTCAGGAGTTCCAGACTGGCCTGGCTAACATACTGAAACCCTGTTTCTACTAAAAATACAAAATTAGCCTGGCTTGGTGGCGCGTGCCTGTAATGCCAGCTACTTGGGAGGCTGAGGTAGGAGAATTGCTTGAACCCAGGTGGCAGAGGTTGCAGTGAGCTAAGATCGTGCCATTGCACTTCAGCCTGGGCAACAAGAGTGAAACTCTGTCTCAATAATAATAATAATTTAATTTAAAAAAAATTTTTTTGAGACAGTCTCACTCTGTCGCCTGGGGCTGGAGTACAGTGGCACGATCTCGTCTCACTGCAACCTCCGCCTCCCGGTTTCAAGCAGTTCCTCTGCCTCAGCCTCCCGAGTAGCTGGGATTACAGGCGTGAGCCACTGTGCCTGGCCTAATTTAATTAAATTTAAACAACCGCAGCACATCAAGTCCAGCCTTCTGAGCTTCCCTCCACTGACCTTACAAGACCCCTTACTCCCTTATTGCTTTCAGACCTCATAGCCCTGTTGTATCATCCTAGGAATCTAGAAATGAGTCTCTCAAAATTTCAGTTCTTCAACACAGTGCCTGAAATTCCACCATCGGTGTGCCAACTCCTTGAGTTAAGCATTACCTTCACCCGCGATTCCACTTTTGAGTTGCAAATAGCCCAGTGAGGGTTACAGATGGAGTGGGCAAAACCTCCCTGTGAAGTAGATGGTCCAAGGGCTGCCTGGTTTTTGGAAGCTGAAGTGGACATTGCAAAGGGAGCAATGGTGTCAAGGCTGGATGCCACACCATTAGAGCTTAGGGTCCAGAGCCCATGGTGGGAATGAGGACAGCTGGTATTGCTCTTACCTGCCAGGGCCAGCTGTAGGGGACCGCATCCTCACCATTGACAACGCGGCTGGAAGGGTGAGAGGAGGGTTGGCCATAGCCTGAGACTAGAGGGGAGAGGAGAGCTGTCAATCATCTGAAGGGTCCCAGAAAGCAAAGAGGAGGCCAGTCAGGGTCCCAGTCCAAGTTGTGCCTTCAACGGGCTGTGTGGCCCCATGCAAGCCTCTTTTGCCCTCTGGACCTCAGTAACTACACATGAACAGTGAACATTTAAACTAGAGCAGGGCTTTACAGAATCCCAGGAGTCCAGGGATAGAGATTAAAATGTGGCCTCCTTCATAGGGAGGATTGAAGAGGTTGATACACTTAGAACAATGCCTGGCCCTCGATGAGCCCTCAAAAAGTGACAGCTATTGTCATACAGAGTGGAGGCTTTAAAGAAGGACTTCCTGGGGTCAAAGTGCAGCTCTGGGCAGTGTGTGGTGGCTCACACCTGTAATCCTAGTGCTTTGAGAGGGTGAGGCAGGAGGATCACTTGAGCCCAGGAATTTGAGACCAGCCTGGGCAACATAGCAAGACCTCATCTCTAGAAAAATAAAGTAAAATAAAATAAAGTAGTCAGGTATGGTGGCATCTGCCTGTAATCTCAGCTACTCAGGAGGCTAAGGTGGTAGGATTGCTTGAGGCCAGGATTTTGAGACCAGTCTGGGCAACAAAGCAAGACCCCATCTCTACAAAAAAAAGCAAAAATAAAAACATTAAGTGCAACTCTGCCTTTTGTTCTATGATAAGCTACTTTACTTCCCTGAGGGTCGGTAAAATGGGGATAATGATAATACTGATCTCATGAGGCTGTTGTGAAAATTACATGAGAAAATGTAAGAAAAACCCTAAACATTCTGCCTGGCGCATAGTAAGCACTCAATCATGTTATCTGTTACCATTATTGTCAGTCAAGGGAGGCTGCTTGGAAGAGGTGGCCCTCAGCTGGAATGTAATATGGCAGAGAGATGAGGAAAATGTCAGAGCATAGTATATGGAGCCAGGTAGTGGGAGTGTGAGAGGCGTTGGAGTGGTAAGTAGAACAATGGAAATTCAACCCAAGACGTCCAACCGCAGAGCCCAAACTCTTAACTGTTTGACCTTGTTTACTGCCCCCATCAAGGACTTCCACTACAGCCCTTCATGGTCTTTCTCCATCCACGGCTCCCTCCACTCTCCTGCTCCATCATAAGCTGAAAGCCCCCGTAGTCATACCCCCGGGTACAAGCTGAGACCCCCTTCTGTGGAACCAGGCGTAGGGTGTCATGGGACTCAAAGCGAGTGGTAGATTTCAAGGATTCCTAGTCTAGGGCAGCCCAGAGAGCACACACACAGGTTGGGGTCTTACCAAAGGCCACAAGGAAGAGGGAACTGAGAAGCCGAAGCATCGTGAGTTTTGCGATGATAAGAAAAGGACACAGAGCCTGGGGCTCTAATATAGGGCAGAAGGTGAGCAGGGGGGCTGCTTGGGCCCTACTCCCAGAACAGGTGGTGGAACTCCAGGTCTCCCATGGTCCAAGGCCACAGTCCTCACCCACTGCAGATGGAGGAGTGACAGCCAAAGGAAGGACCTAGTGTTCCCTCCAACAGGTGGCTGCACAGGTGGCGTGGAGTGGCCAACTGATAACAGGGGTTCGGGAAGAAAAACTCATGTCAGGACAAGACTTCCTCTTTCCGAAAGAAGAGGGTTAAATCCTGGTTCTGCCATCTCCAAGCTCTGCGACTTTGGGCACATGGCTTAACCTCTCTGAGTCTCAGTTTTCTCATCTCTAACATGAGATTCATGTTAGTACCCACCTCTACAAAAAATTTTTTATTGAGCACTTTTTCTCTATATATCCGGTGCTGTTCTAGGGGATACAGCTGTGAAAAATACATGGTCTCAGCCCTTCTAGAGTTTGAGTCTAGGCCAGGAGCGGTGGCTCACACCTGTGATCCCAGCACTTTGGGAGGCCAAGGCCGGAGGATCACTTGAGGTCAGAAGTTTGAGACATGGTGAAACCCCATCTCTGCTAAAACTACAAAAATTAGCCAGGCATGGTAGTGGGCACCTGTAATCCCAGCACCTGTAATCCTAGCTACTGGGAGGCTGAGGAAGGAGAATCGCTTGAACCCGGGAGGTAGGGAGGCAGAGGCTGCAGTGAGCCGAGATCATGACACCACACTCCAGCCTGGGCCACAGAGCAAGACTCTCTAAAAAAAACAAAAACAAAAACAAACCAAAAAAACAGAAAAGAAAGTGAAACATGGGTGATTGGGGTAGGAATGGGAATAAGTCATTTAGATGGGGGGACAGGGAAAGTGATATTTGGGCTGAGGAGGTCACATCTGACGGAGTCCTGAGGATAAGTAAAAGCCAGCCACGGGAATCCCCGAAAGAAACGCACTCTGAAGGGAGGGGACAGCAGGTGCGAAGTTCTGGAGGCTGTAATGGGCTTGGCTTGTTTAAGGAAGGGGAGGCCAGTGTGACAGGAGCTTGGTAGTCAAAGTAGAGAGTGGTGGGAGCTGAGGTCAATGAGCAGGTGACCCTGAAAGCTGAATTCGTGGGTGATCCAGCAGTTTCACTCCTACGTCTACACTGTGAGAAAATCTTACACGTGCCCCAGGAGGTGTGGATGAGATTGTTTGCCACAGTCCCTGTTCTCAAACCTCAACAGCAAAGACCTAGAAACAACTCCCACGTCCATCAAGGTTCGTACGTGAATATGTGTAGCACATTCACACAATGGAGTATTATTTTTTTATAGTGGTGCGATCTTGGCTCACTGCAACCTCCACCTCACGGTTTCAAGTGTTTCTCCTGCCTCAGCCTCCTGAGCAGCTGGGATTACAGGCATGCACCACCACATCAGCTAATTTTTGTATTTTTAGTAGAGACGGGGTTTCACCATGTTGACTAGGCTGGTCTCCAACTCCTGACCTCTGGTGATCCACCCACCTCGGCCTCCCAAAGTGCTGGGATTACAGGCGTGAGCTACTGCGCCCGGCGAGACGGGGCAATTTCAATGGATGCCTCCTGGAGGAAAGTCAGACATCTTGCTGGGCAGGTTTTCTTTTAGGAGTGACCCCCCTCCAATCACACCCTAGCCACTCTGATAGCCTAGGTTCGTGGAACGTGTGTGGATACAACGGAAGCAGCTGTGAAAATTCTTCATACTGTGATAAAAATAGCCATGCCCTCCCCTGCCCTCTGTTCCCTATGCGCCTGGACATGTTTATTTACTCAGCTTGAAAGCTCTGAGCCATTCTCCAGACCCTACCCCGGGGTAGAAGGAGGGAGAGGCCCAGGAGGTGGCTGGGGAGAGAGAGGGGTAGGTCTGATACGCCCAGATTCCACTGCAGAGTGTCTGAAACCGACAGGGCCTAAAACGCAATCTAATCCAACCACTTCTGTCTGACAGAAGGGAAAATGATGACCCAGAGAAAAGCCAGGACGTGCTGAAGTCTCCCTAGTTTGTCACTGCTTGGCCTGGTGAAGGGTTAGCCCAAAGGCACAGGGAGGGTCCACTCTCTTTCCCCCAACTTCAAGCAAGAAGCCTTCCCAGCTTCTTTTTTTTTTTTTTTTTTTTTTTTTTGAGACAGAGCCTACTCTGTCTCCCAGGCTGGAGTGCAGTGGCGTGATCTCAGCTCACTGCGACCTCCACTTCCTGGGTTCAAGTGATTCTACTGCCTCAGCCTCCTGAGTAGCTAGGACTACAGGCACATGCCACCACGCCCAGCTAATTTTTTTATATTTTTAGTAGAGACGGAGTTTCACCATGTTGGCCAGGGTAGTCTCGATCTCTCAACCTCATGATCCTCCCGCCTCGGCCTCCCAAAGTGCTGGGATTACAGGCATGAGCCACCGTGCCCGGCCCCTTCCCAGCTTCTTAACCAGGTGACCTTGAGCAAGTCCCAGCCTCTCTGTCAGTTCTGCTGGGTCCCCAGGGAGAGGGGCTCCCTGAGGCCGACTGTCCCATCACAACCCCTATCCTGGTTGGTCACTTCAAGGCCTTATGGACCGACACTGTCAGTTGCACAGCTGATTAACTCTCCGAGGGTTTTCTGGCCTAGGAGTAGCTTGAGTGAAATCTCTGAACATGAACCTCCTGCCAACAGCTGCTCCCCAAGAGGGAAGACGAGGGATTAGAGCTACTTTAGGCCTCAGCCGGAAGCAAAGCAAGTCATTTCTTGAATGGGAGGTGGAGGTTAGGTCAGAGAGTATGGAAACTTAGGAGGTCAGTCTGGAAAAGAGAGGGAGGGGAGGGAAGCTGGGGAGGGGACGAAGGGGAAGCCGGTGAGCCTTTTGCTTGGACTGGGAGAGTTCCATTCTTTCTAGTTCCCACCCATAGGAAGCTCTTTGAGGGTCAAAACTTTGTCTTATTCCTCTTCGGATTCCCAATGCCTAGAAAGGATCCTGGCACATGATAGGTTGTCAACCTATCATGTATTAAAGGATAGCATGTATTAAAGGAGGCAACAAATGAATGAAGGAAGCAAAAGGACTCTTCAAACGCCCTCCTTTTCCTACCTTGAAAGCATGTTTGAGCCTGACATTCATGCAGGGTGCACCTGGAGGGTGTCCCCTCTGTGTGGCCTGGAAAAGCGAAGCAGCGTCTGGATGGCGTCCTGATGGGCAGCATTCTAGAGATATTAACAGATGTTTGATGATAAATGGACCCACTAGGATGGAGCCCCCATGGGGCGGGGGGTTTGTGTGCTTTGTTCAGTGCTGTGGCCTCAGCTCCCAGAATATAACCCAGTGGGCACTCAGTGAAGAACTAAATGTCAGATGGGATTGGGAAATATGAGGTCAAAGTTCGAATTGTTCTTTCCTACAGGACTTCTCAGAGCCTTTAATATGCCAATGTTTACAGTGAATCACACCCACTGGTCTTAAGTCCAGGACTGTGGTGCCTTATTGCCCTGCAGTTTCTGTGAAAATAAGATATTCAAAATCTAAGCTGTTGGAACTTTAAAATACTTTAGACTTCAGGGAATGAGATATGGGACCTGAGTAACGTAAACAATAAGTCGTAACTTTTGTTTGTGTTATCAATTAGCTTTTCCTCACCCACATTGTTTTATAAAATGTTGTAAATGACTAAACGGTGACAGGGCAGACTCTTTCCCTCTTAACTGTCAATCTTCATTATAGATTAACTTCCTTCTTTTCTCTCTCAAACAAAGACTCCCTGATTATCCCATTATCTAAGATAGAATGTTAAATACACAAATTGGAAAGGAAAATAAAACAAACTGTATGGAAAAGAAGACAAATTTTAACTAGCTATATTGTTGTAACTCATAAACCAGCCTGGTATGGAAAATGTTATAGTCCTACTAAATTTCTTTGTTTTCTGCCTGTATGAGCAAGATCTTAATTTTTTTTTTCTTTTTTTTTTTTAATGAGAAGAAGTCTCGTTCTTGTTCCCCCAGGCTGGAGTGCGATGGCAAGATCTCAGCTCATTGCAACCTCCGCCTCCCGGGTTCAAGTGATTCTCCTGCCCTCAGCCTCCCACAGAGCCGGGATTACAGGCACCTGCCACCGTGCCGGGCTAATTTTTGTATTTTTAGTAAAGGCAGGGTTTCACCACATTGGCCAGACTGGTCTCAAACTCCTAACCTCAGGTTATCCACCCACCTTGGCCTCCCAAAGTGCTGGGATTACAAGCACCTGCCACTACGCTGGACTAATTTTTGTGTTTTTGGTAGAGAGGGGTTTTCACCACGTTGGTCAGGCTGGTCTCAAACTCCTAACCTCAGGTGATCCGCCCACCTCGGCCTCCCAAAGTGCTGGGATTACAGGCATGAGCCACTGCGCCCGGTCAATTTTTCTTTTTTCTTTTTCTTTTTTTTTTGTTTTTGAGATGGAGTTTCCTTCTTGTTGCCCAAGTTGGAGTGCAATGGCGCGATCTTGGCTCATCGCAACCTCCACCTCCCGAGTTCAAGTGATTCTCCTGCCTCAGCCTCCCGAGTAGCTGAGATTACAGGCATGTGCCACCATGCCTGGCTAATTTTGTACTTTTAATAGAGACGGAGTTTCTCCATGTTGGTCAGGCTGGTCTCAAACTCCCGACCTCAGGTGATCCACCCGCCTTGGCCTCCCAAAGTGCTGGGATTATAGGCATGAGCCACTGCGCCTGGCTCTTCTTTTTTGTTCTTTTGAGACAAGTCTTGCTCTTGTCACCCAGGCTGGAGTGCAATGGCATGATCTCGGCTCACTGCAACCTCTGCCTCCCAGGTTCAAGCCCTTCTCCTGCCTCAACCTCCTGAGTAGGTGGGATTACAGGTGCCCAGCTAATTTTTGTATTTTTAGTAGAGATGGGGTTTCACCATGTTGGCCAAACTGGTTTTGAACTCCTGACCTTGTGATTCGCCCACCTGGGCGTCCCAAAGTGCTGGGGTTACAGGCGTGAGCCACTGTGCCCTACCTTTTTTTTTTTTTTTTTTTTTAAGAGAGACAGTGTCAGCCGGGCGTGGTGGCTCACGCCTGTAATCTCAGCACTTTGGGAGGCCGAGGTGGGCGGGTCACAAGGTCAGGAGATTGAGACCACGGTGAAACCCCGTCTCTACTAAAAATACAAAAAAAAAATTAGCCAGGCGCGGTGGTGGGCTCTTGTAGTACCAGCTACTCAGGAGGCTGAGGCAGGAGAATGGCGTGAACCCAGGAGGCGGAGTTTGCAGTGAGCCAAGATTGTGCCACTGCACTCCAGCCTGGGGGACAGAGCAAGACTCTGTCTCAAAAAAAAAAAAAAAAAAGAGAGACAGTGTCTCACTGTGTTGTCTAAGCTGGAGTACAGTGGTGTGATGATAGCTCAGAGCAGTCTCCAACTCGGGCTCATGCTATCCTCCCACCTCAGCCTCCTGAATGGCTGGGTCTACAGGTTCACGTCACCACACCTGGCTCCAAAACCCTAACTTTTTTTTTTTTTTTTTTGGAGACAGAATCTTGCTCTGTTGCCCAGGTTGGAGTGCAGTGGAGTGCACAATCTCGGCTCACTGCAACCTCCGCCTCCTGGGTTCAAGAGGTTCTCCTGCCTCAGCCTCCCAAGTAGCTGGGATTACAGGCATGCACCACCACACCCAGCTAATTTTTTGTATTTTTAGTAGAGACGGGGTCTTACCAGGTTGGCCAGCCTGGTCTCAAACTCCTGACTTCAAGTGATCTGCCCTCCTCGGCCCACCAAAGTGCTGGGATTACAGGCGTGAGCCACCGCGCCCAGCGAGACTTGAACTTTTAACTTTGGAGCACTTACTCCTTTTCTCTGGAACTCATGTTTCTGGATGGCTATTCTCAGATTTTTGCTGGAATAAACTCTTAAAAACTGGATTCTGATCTCTTTGAGGACTACAGGTAAACATTCCCCAGCGACCAGCCCCACCTGTCTCAGATGGGACAGCAGTGTCAGGGATGGGGAAGGAGGCCCTGCAGGTGCCCCACCTGTCGTACAAAGAAGCCCCCATGGGAACCCAGGGCTAGGACAGTACGCGGGTATCTCTCGTCCCAGGGAAGGCATCACCCTGGCTGGGATCCAAGGAGGTTATTGAGCAATGGCAGTGGGGACAGGCACAGCCCTTTCCCCACAGCCAGTGCCATACCTTCCCGGTGTTACAGGAAAGGGGTCCCAATCCAGATGCCAAGAGAGGGTTCTTGGATCTTGTGCAAGGAAGAATTTAGGGTGAGTTCATAGAGTAAAATGAAAGCAAGTTTGTTAAGAAAGTAAAGGAATAAAGAATGGTCACTCCATAGACATGCCCATTTTTATGGTTATTTCTTGTTGATATGTTAAACAAGGGGTGGATTATTCATGCCTCCCCTTATTTTAGGCCATATAGGGTAACTTCCTGACGTTGCCATGGCATTTGTAAACTGTCATGGCGCTGGTGGGAGTGTAGCAGTGAGGACAACGAGAGGTCACTCTCATCGCCGTCTTGGTTTTGGTGGGTTTTGGCCAGCTTCTTTACTGCAAACTGTTTTATCAGCAAGGTCTTTATGACCTGTATCTTGTGCGGATCTCCTATCTCATCCTGTGGCCTAAAACGCCTTAACCTTAACTGACTGTCTGGGAATGCAGCCCAGGTCTCAGCCTCTGAGACGTACCTAGCTCTGTCACTCAGGCTGGAGTGCAGTGGCGCGATCTCGGCTCCCTGCAGCCTCCGCCTCCCAGGTTCAAGCGATTCTCGTGCCTCAGCCTCCCCAGTAACTGGGACTACAGGCACGTGCCACCATGCCTGGCTAATTTTTGTATTTCTGTGGAGACCTGGTTTTGCCATGTTCAGTCTGGTCTCGAACTCCTGACCTCAGGTGATCTGCCTGCCTTGGTCTCCCAAAGTGCTGGGATTACAGGCTGAGCCACCACGACCAGCCTGACTTGTGTTCTTATATAAAGGGGAAACTGGGACACAGAAAAACTGCGTAGAGGGAAGGTGGCCATCTACAAGCCAAGGTGAGGGAACAGAACCTTTGCTTATAGCCCACAGAAGGAAACAAGCTGCTAATACCCTGATTTCCTTCTTCTGGCCTGTAGGATTGTGACAAAATCAATTTCTGTTGTCGAAGCCACCCAGTTTGTGATACTTTGTTCTGGCTTCCATGGCATTAAAAGTGATGGCAAAAACCGCAATTATGCTTTTACACCAATCTAAAAATAGAGCATGAAATGGCTCCTCCAGGACAACCACATTCCAGATGAAGAAAAGGGAAGGGGAGAGCTTCACCTTTACGTGGTCAACCTGAAATTTGCATGCATCTCTTCTGCCACAGCCAGAAATCAGCACACGGCCTCACCTTGCTTCCTGGGAGACAGGCAAGCGTGGCTTCCATTCTGCACAGCCCCTGGTCCCTATAAAAAGTCCTCTTATCAAGCAGGGTGCAGTGGCTCACGCCTGTAATCCCAACACTTTGGGAGGCCGAGGCAGCCAGATCACGAGGTCAGGAGTTCAAGACCAGCCTGGCCAACATGGTGAAACCCTGTCTCTACTAAAAATACAAAAATTAGCCAGACATGGTGGGGCACACCTGTAGTCCCAGCTTCTTAGGAGGCTGAGGCTGGAGAATTGCTTGAACCTCGGAGGCAGAGGTTGCAGTGAGGTTGTGCCACTGCACTCCAGCCTGCGTGACAGAGTAAGACTCTGTCTCAAAAAAAAAAACGGCCGGGCGCAGTGGCTCACGCTTGTAATCCCGGCACTTTGGGAGGCCGAGGCGGGCGGATCACGAGGTCAGGAGATGGAGACCATCCTGGCTAACACAGTGAAACCCCGTCTCTACTAAAAATGCAAAGAATTAGCCAGGCGTGGCGGCGGGTGCCTGTAGTCCCAGCTACTTGGGAGGCTGAGGCAGGAGAACTGCATGAACCCGGGAGGCGGAGCTTGCAGTGAGCCGAGATCGGGCCACTGCACTCCAGCCTGGGCAACTGAGCGAGACTCTGTCTCAAAAAAAAAAAAAAAAAAAAGAAAGAAAGAAAGAGAGAAAGAAAGAAAGAGAGAGAGAGAGAGAGAGAAAGAAAAGAAAAGAAAAGAAAAGAAAAGAAAAGAAAAGAAAAGAAAAGAAAAGAAAAGAAAAGAAAGGGAGAGCCAATATTGGGGACAGCCACAGGCCTCTGCCACAAAATACAAATATTTTCAGATGCAAGCAACAGGACACTCTGCCTAAGTGAAACAATGAAGTTGTTTTTTCTTTTTTTTTGAGATGAGTCTTACTCCATTGCCTAGGCTGGGGTGCAGTGGCATGATGGGAACTCATTGCAGCCTCAACCTTCCTGACTCAGGCGATCCTCCCACCTCAGCCTGCTGGGACTGCAGGCATGCACCACCACGCCCAGGTAATTTTAAAATATTTTCTGTAGAGATAAGGTTTCGCTATGTTGCCCAGGCTGGTCTCAAACTATTGAGGTCAAGTGGTCTGCCTGACTCGGCCTCCCAAAGTGCTGGGATTACAGATCTGAGCCACCATGCCTGGCCACAAATAGGAAATGTACAATTTCACAGGACTTGACTTTAAGTGGAGAGGCAGGGGAGCTGAAGAGAGGTGCACCTGAGCTCAGGCTTAGGATTTCTGCCGTTCCCCGGCTCTGCCCCACACCGGCTGCTGGCTTCCTCCTCAGGCTGGAAGGCTGCCTTTGTCAGTCAGAGTCAAACTAGAAAACAGAAATCTCAAGTATTTGAAGTACAGGGAATTTAATCTGGGGAATTGGCTGCCTAGGTGAGGGAGGTGCAGAGAAGCCAGCAGGGAAGATGTGGGAACCCAGAGATGAGCACAGCTCCCTCCCAAGGTGGTAGGACAGAGAGAGAAGATGCTGGCAGCTGGACCCAGGAGCAGAGGTCACCTCGCCAAAGCTGGGCCCAGCCCAGGCATGTGTGGTGGGAGCCGTGGAGGAAGTGTAGGGAGAGAAGGAGCTTTTGGAGGACAGGAGGGAGGTTTCTCTTTCCCTCCTGCCTTCCAATCTCCCACTGGAAGCCTGCGGTCATAGGTGCCTGGGAAATCCAGCCTGCCCCTGCCCAGCCACGATACAGTGAGGAATAAATCTAAGGACTGGAGCTTCTCTGGGAGGGGAGCAGAGAAGTGGGGCTGGAGATTCCTGCAGGCCACAGGGGGCCTTTGAAGGGTTTTCCACAGGAGAACGTGATCCAGCTTATGTCTTGAAGCGTAATCTCTGGTTGCCGAGTGGGAAACGGTTTGAAGAGGGGCCAGAATGCCATCAGGGAGGCTAGTGTGGGTTTTGCAGAGGTTCTCTAGGTAACCAGGGTGGGGGCAGTGGAGGAGCGGATGGGCTGAGGTCGAGGGAGGTTTTCAAGAAAGACAAAATCTGAGTCCAGGCGCGTGACTCACACCTGCAATCCTAGCAGTTCGGGAGGCTGAGGTAGGTGGATCACTTGAGCCTAGGAGTTTAAGACCAGCGTGGGCAACAGGGTGAAACCGCATTTCTACAAAATAATACAAAAATTAGCTGGGCATGGTAACATGCACCTGTAGTCCCAGCTACTTGGGAGGTTGAGGTGCAAGGGTCACTTGAGCCCGGGAGGTCTAGGCTGCAGCGAGCCGTGATGGAGTCACTGTATTC
Organism: Chlorocebus sabaeus; assembly: GCF_047675955.1. Classification (NCBI taxonomy): domain Eukaryota; kingdom Metazoa; phylum Chordata; class Mammalia; order Primates; family Cercopithecidae; genus Chlorocebus; species Chlorocebus sabaeus. The sequence continues at coordinate 115,075,774 of NC_132923.1, forward strand.
CAGCCTGGACAACAGAACGAGACTGTGTAGAAAAAAAAAAATTTTTTTTAAAGAAATTCAGAAATATTTGGCTTTTGAAAATAAATAAATAAATACAATTTCTTTTCTTTTCTTTCCTTCTTTTTTTTTTTTTTTTTTTTTTTGGAGATGGGGTCCTTTCTGTTGAGCAGGCTGGAGTGCAGTGGTGCGATCTCAGCTCACTGCAACCTCTGCCTCCCAGGTTCAAGCAATTCTTCCCTCTTCAGCCTCCTGAGTATCTGGGACTATAGGCATGCACCACCATGCTCAGCTAAATTTTTGTATTTTTATTGGAGACGGGATTTCGCCATGTTGGCCAGGCTGGTCTCGAACTCCTGGCCTCAAGTGACCCACCTGCCTCAGCCTCTCAAAGTGCTGGGATTACAGGCATGAGCCACAGTGCCCAGCCATAAATACAATAACCTTTTTAAAAGAAAATTTAGTATTTTGTTGATTTAAAGAAAATTATCCTTGGTATTTTAGTGCGGAAATACATCAAAGCATGACTGTAACTATCTTAAAAGTGGATATTGTTACGTGGTGTCAGGACATCTGGACATCCTGCCATCGTCGGAGTTTGCCTTGCAGGAATTACTAAACCGCTTCCTTTGCCAGAAACATCTCATGGCCGTGAGTTGTGACTGGCTAGGAGTGTGTCTTGCTAGTTTGAAGATGCAGTTGATTTTATTATTTTATTATTTTATTTTATATTATTTTTTGGGACACAGTGTCACTCTGTCACCCAAGCTGGAGTGCAGTGGCACAATCTCGGTTCACTGCAAACTCTGCCTCCCGGGTTCAAGCGATTCTCCTGCCTCAGCCTCCTGAGTAGCTGGAATTATGGGTGCCCGGCACCACACCCGACTAATTTTTGTATTTTTAGTAAAGAGGGGGTTTCTCCATGTTGGCCAGGCTGGTCTTGACCTCCTGACCTCAGGTGATCCACCCGCCTCGGCCTCCTAAAGTGCTGGGATTATAGGAGTGAGCCACCGCACCCAGCCACAGTTGATTTTAAAATGGTGTCACCCTGACTCTGTTATTCTCTGTTTCCCTAACAGTGTCATCATGGACCCAGGCTCTTGCCATCTTTGCACTCCGCCAACCTCAGTGTGTTGCCCGCCCCGGGCTGCCTCCTTCATCTCCCAGGAGAAGACTCTGAGACAGGATTTGAGTGCAAGTGATTTATGTGGGAGGAGATCCCAAGAAGCACGTGTAGGGGAGTGGGGAAGTGAGACAGGGAAGAGAGGGAAGCCAGAACAGGGGACGTTCATGGACAACTGGCACCCGATCCCACTAGGGAGCTCGGAGTCAAAGCCTCAGAGCTACCATCTGAGGTGAGAATGCTGCCCATGCACCTTCCATGCATGCACCCAGTGAACACCTAGTGTGCACAGGTGAGGACTACTCACACGCACTTCTCCATAGCACCAGAGCACGCTTGTAGGCGAATAGCCTGCAAAAGTGACATCACCATAAAATGAAACTGCCGTGATAACCGATATCTGACTCCGGCGTACCACAGTGGTTTGCAGCAATTTTATTATTATTATTTTTATTTTTATTTTTTATTTTTTGAGACGGAGTCTCGCTCTGTCGCCCAGGCTGGAGTGCAGTGGCCGGATCTCAGCTCACTGCAAGTTCTGCCTCCTGGGTTTACGCCATTGTCCTGCCTCAGCCTCCTGAGTAGCTGGGACTACAGGCGCCCGCCACCTCGCCCGGCTAGTTTTTTGTATTTTTTAGTAGAGACGGGGTTTCACCGGGTTAGCCAGGATGGTCCTGATCTCCTGACCTCGTGAACCGCCCGTCTCGGCCTCCCAAAGTGCTGGGATAACAGCCTTGAGCCACCGCGCCTGGCCAATTTTATTATTTTTTTAAGACAAAGTCTCACTCTGTCACCCAGGCTGGAATGCAATGGTGCAATCACTGCAGCCTTGACCCCCCCAGACTCAAGTGATCCTCCCACCTTAGCCTCCCGAGTAGCGGGGACTATAGACACACACCATCACACCTGGCTAATTTAAAAAAAAAAAAAATTGAGGCCGGGTGCAGTGGCTCACGCCCGTAATCCCAGCACTTTGGGAGGCCGAGACAGGCAGATCACCGGAGGTTGGGAGTTTGAGACCAGCCTGACCAACATGGAGAAACTCCATCTCTACTAAAAATACAAAATTAGCAGGGTGTGGTGGCGCATGCCTGCAATCCCAGCTACTCGGGAGACTGACGCGGGAGAATTGCTTGAACCGGGGAGGCAGAGGTTGCAGTGAGCTGAGATCGCACCATTGCATTCCAGTCTGGGCCACAAGAGCAAAACTCCGTCTCAAAAAAAAAAAAAAAAAAAAAAAATTTGTACATACAGGGTGTCACTGTGTCACATAGCGCTGGGATTATAGGCATGAGTCACCATGACTGGCCAGCAAGTTCTTAAATTCTTCAGCAAGTTCTTAAGACAATGGCTGTAGCATAGATAACCCTTCATAAAAATGCTAATCATGGCCCGGTGTGGTGGCTCACGCCTGTAATCCCAGGCTTTGGTAGGCTGAGGCAGGTGGATCACGAGGTCGAGATTGAGACCATCCTGGCCAACATGGTGAAACCCTGTCTCTACTGAAAATACAAAAATTAGCCAGGTGTGGTGGTGGACACCTGTAATCCCAGCTACTTGGGAGGCTGAGGCAGGAGAATCGCTTGAACCTGGGAGGTGGAGGTTATAGTGAGCTGAGATTGCGCCACTGTACTCCAGCCTGGTGACAGCGAGACTCCAAAAAAAAAAAAAAAAAAAAAAAAAAAGCTAAACTGGACTCCCCAGTGGTCAAGAGCTTTAGAATGTCTGAGATGTAACCAGCTGCACATGTCTTTACCCTAAAAACTTGCTGTAAAAAGGATATTTTCTGGAGGGTGGGTACAGAAATTGCTTGCAATTGCTCGATGGTGTCGCTATGGATAGATCTCAAAAGCATTTTATTGAGTAAATGAATTTGCAACTTCTGTTTGCAAGTCCCTATTTTCTTTCCAATAAACTGGACTTGTCAGCCTCTTTCTTTGGCCTCTCAGCTCCCTCGGTCTTGCAGTGGTTTGCATAGGCCTGCTCACCGCAGGACAGTGATACACAAGCACAAACTCAGAATGTGCACCCCGGCACCCTCGTGTACAGACCCTTCCTGTGTACAACACCGGAGCACACACATCCATGGTACACTCACATTCCGGAGCACATATCCTGTCCCCCCTTCCCAGGAAAACAAACATACATCTGCTACTGCTTCTTACTCTGGCCTTTGGCTTGGGCCTGACAAAAGCTAGGGCATTAGATCGGGCGCAGCAGCTCATGCCTGTCATCCCAGCACTTTGGGAGGCTGAGGCAGGCGGATCACCTTAGGTCAGGAGTTCAAGACCAGCCTGGCCAATATGGTGAAACCCCATCTCTACTAAAACTTACAAAAATTAGCCAGGCATGGTGGCACACACCTGTAATCCCAGCTACTGGGGAGGCTGAGACAGGAGAATCACTTGAACCCAGGAGGCGAAAGTTGCAGTGAGCCGAGATGGAGCCACTGCACTCTAGCCTGAGCAACAGAATGAGATTGGTCTCAAAAAACGAACAAACAAACAACAACAAACAAAAGGGTAGGGAGTTAAACATTTATGACAAGGACCGTAGTCTTAGAAGCCCCTAGAATAGAACTACTGGCAGAAGTTGCAGTGCACCAGGAGTTAGTGGGGAGCCAGGGCAGCCGCTTCCCAGAGTCACACTTGGACTCTCCAGCCTAGGATGCAACATCCCAAGGTACCAGCAAGGGGCGCCCGAGAGCCATGACTGTCTCCAGGTGTTTTCCAGGAAGTTGCCAGGTGTGAGGGTGCGTTTGTCTCTGGGTGCGTCTGAGGGACAGGGCAGATCTCAGAGCCTCCTTTTAGGGGTTGAGTTGAGTGTGGTGGGCACAGTCACCACCAATTCTGGGGACTGCCTCACTCAGTTTCCAATGCCCTGGCACAGAGCTGGTGCTCAGTGTGCGTTAGACGAGTGGATGAATTAACAAATGAATGAATGGATGACTGGGGAATGAAAAGAGAGGAGAGAACTCAAGAGAAAGAAGGTAAAAAGAGAAGGATGGACCCCAGAGATTAGAGGGGAGTTGGAGGAAAGAGAAATGCAGGGAATGGCAGGGAGGAGTCAAGGGGTGGATGAGTGACTTGGGGGCAGGGGGTCAGTCGGCCAGCCTCCAAGCCTTGGCCCAAGAGTCTCCCTCCCAGATGTCTCCCACTGCTGCCCTCTGCAATGTTCATCTTTCTAGGCTGGTTGGGACTGGTACCTCCTCCAGGAAGCCCTCCCTGAGCACCTCCCCGTTGGGACCAGTCCTACCTCCCACAGCTCTGCGGATTGTACCAGGGACCCTCTGCTCTGGCTGAAATGGGGGCAGTTGTCTCAGACAAACCCAGATTTGGTTTGAATTCCTGTTCAATCATAATTGTGTGATCTTTGTCAAGACACCTAACCTCTCTCTCTTTTTTTTTGTTTTTGAAACGGAGTCTCGCTCTGTCACCCAGGCTGTAGTGCAGTGGCACAGTCTCAGCTCACTGCAACCACCGCCTCCCAGGTTCAAGCGATTCTCCTGCCTCAGCCTCTCAAGTAGCTGAGATTACAGATACGCTCCACCACGCCCAGCTAATTTTTGTATTTTTATTAGAGATGGGGTTTCACCATGTTGGCCAGGCTGGTCTCGAACTCCTGGCCTGAAGTGCTCCACCAACCTCGGCCTCCCAAAGTGCTGGGATTACAGGCGTGAGCCACTGTACCCGGCCTGAGACACTTAACCTCTCTGTGCCTCAGTTTCTTCACCTAGGGTAACATCAATAGCTCCCTCACAAGGTTTCTGTGAGAATTCAAGGAGAGAAAGCGCTGAACACTGGGCTTGGCCCATAGGAAGCACTGAACAGAGGGCAGCACTGATTGCTCTCCTGTCCCAGAGAATCCCAAGCTTAAGTGCTCCGTCCCATTGTCAAGTTGTTTGCTGTAGTTTGGGTTCATAGCATATTGTCATCAGAGCCTGTAGTGAACAGCCCGCTCAATGAATGTATGTTCCCTGATAACACTCCTCTGTAATTCATTTTTTTGACATGTAAGAGAATATTTATTTCAGTGTTGCTTGAAATAATGAAACATAATTGGAAACAACTGGAAAGTATGCATATTGATGGGAGACTGGATGCATTGTGGTATATATAGAATGCGATGTTAAGCAGTGAAAATGATTAAATTAGTCATATGTGTCATTATGGATAGATCTCAAAAGCATTTTATTGAGTAAAAAAGCACATTACAGAATAATACATTCAGTAGAATGTCATAGTATGTGTAACATTTGAATCCACGAAGATCAGTGCTATGCCATATACAGCAATGTGTAGGAATAGGATAAATACGTGTAGCAAAGATAATCAGAGATTAGATGGTGCCACCCTCCAAGAAGAAAGGGTGTGAAGTTGGCCAGGGCTTCAGCTGTATCTGGAAGCTTAACTTGTTTTGAGCTCCTTGAATATGGTAAAGGAAGAGAATTCATGTGACACCGTCTCTGTTTTAATCCCTAAGCGTGAAATAGGATGAAGCAACTGAGGCTCAGGGAGGCGTGGCAAAGTGTCCACACTTTCGAAGCCCCTGAGAAGTAGAGGTGGGAACTGAACCCAGAGCTCCTGACCTCAGCGCCTTCCCTGCCAGGGCAGGCTGCTTGGAACTGCTGGTGGTGGTTTCAGAGGCAAAGAATGTACCCAAGTTGCTACAGCAGGGCAGCTCTGCCAGGCTGAGCAAGAACGGTGGGCTTTTTGGGCCACTGGGTCCAGGGCTCAGCCCATGTCTGGTAGGAGCTTGGGCCCAGGCCAAGCCCAAGGAAGGTTTCCGGCCTTAAGGTCTGTTTCCTGGCACTCTCCTGGTGGAGTCAGAGGTCAGGGCTGGAGCCAGGCTTGGGCAGGGTCTCCACTGCAGGAAGTGGAGGCCTTTGAGCCTCCAATCCAGTTTCCCTTTTACTTCCGCCACCTCCCTCACCTCTCCGGGCATCCAGGGGCACAGGCAGGAGGAGGTGCATGAGTGGGCACCAGTCCTAAGGAGATCCAAGGCTTCCTGTCCAGGAACCCCAAACCTTTCAGGGGCAGAGGCGTTCTGGTACACAGGCTGGCAATCATTCATCTGTCCTCTCCTCTTTCCATGAACCCACTAAGTGCCAGAGCCTGTACCAGGCCCTGGGGAGACAGCCCCTACCCTCTAGGGCCTCAGTGGCTGGTGGGAAGAGATTTGATATGTGAATAAACAGACAGCTAGTAGACAATACTTGTGTGGACTGAGGTCAATGAAAATTATCCAATAAAGTATGAGGTCTGGAAGGGCCACTAGAGACTGGCTAGTACGGCCCAGAGAAAGGCTGGGACTTGTCAATGTCATAGAGTGGTTCAACAGCATAGCACTGACAATAGAACCCAGGACTCCAGACGCAATCCAGGGCTCTTTCTGCTGCGTCCTACCCCTGCATTTTCTATTCAAGTGTATCATTGTGAAAAATTTCAAGTGAACAGAAAAATTTAAACAGAACCATGCCCCTTGGGACGCCACCAGCAGGCTGTGCCGCATCCTCTCAGTGATCATGGCTGGTGCCTTCCCAGTCTGAACAAGATGCTCTCTTTGTTTCCTGGGACGTATTTCATCTCAGGGGTAGAGGCTTCTTTCATTAATTTTATTACTATTATTATTATTATTTTTCTCACCCAGGCTGGAGTGCAGTGGCGTGATCTCAGCCCACTGCAGCCTCTGTCTCCCGGGTTCAAGTGATTCTTCTGTCTCAGTCTCCCAAATAGCTGGGATTACAGGCACGCGCCACCACACCCAGCTAATTTTGTATTTTTAGTAGAGACGGGGTTTCTCCATGTTGGTCAGGCTGGTCTCCAATTCCTGACCTCAGGTGATCTGCCCACCTCGGCCTCCCAAAGTGCTGGGATTACAGGCGTGAGCCACTGCAGCTGGCCTTCTTTCATTAATTTTAATTTTAATTTTTGTAAGATATTGTTTTTTGTTTGTTTAAGACAGAGAGACCCAGGCTGGAGTGCAGTGGCGCAATCTTGGCTCCTTGCAACCTCTGCCTCCCAGGTTCAAGTGATTCTCTTGCCTCAGTCTCCTGAGTAGCGGCAATTACTTGCGGGCCCCACCACACCCAGCTAATTTTTGTGATTTTTAGTAGAGACAGGGTTTCGCCATGTTGGCCAGACTGATCTCAAACTCCTGATCTCAAGTGATCTGCCCACCACAGCCTCCCAAAGTGCTGGGATTGTAGGCCTGAGCCACTGTGCCCAGCCTAAAAGAATTGCTTTTCAAAAAAAAATTTTTTTTGTAGAGTAAAGGTCTTGCTCTGTTGCTCAGGCTGGAGTGCAGTGGCGCAATCATGGCTCACTTGCAGCTTCGAACCCCTGGGCTCAATCGATCCTCCTGCCTCAGCCTCCCAGGGGAAATGGCTTTTACCTCACAGTGTTATTGAAAGGGGGTGCTTGTCTAAAGCATCCTGCCACCTTGGCCTCCCGAAGTGCTGGGATTACAGGCATTGGCCACCATGCCCGGCCAAGAGCTTCTTTAAGTGGAAGCTGGGAGGTGTTTTCTGACACCAAGCACTTTTTCATTTATTTGACATCAACTGGGTATGCAACAATTCAATTCATTTCTGACACTGTCTACCTGATTTTAGCATCAGATCCCACAAGTTAAAGGGCTCGGGGCTCAGCCCCACAAGACTGTACCCCTTCAGACACCAGCTGAAAGTCCTGGGGCCACCTCACCCCCCATAATTCCGACCAACCAGCTATAAATTGGAGACTCCCACAACCCGCTCCTCAGATTTAATAATTTGCTATTAATAGAACAGCTCACAGAACCCAGGAAAGTGATTTAATTACATCTACTGGTTTATGATAAAGAATACAAATAGCCAGGCATAGTGGCTCATGCCTGTAATCGCAGCACTTTGGGAGGCCTAGGTGGGAGGATCACTTGAGTCCAGGAGTTCAAGACCAGCTTGGGCAACATAGTGAGACCCCCATCTCTATAAAAAAGAAACAAAATTAGTCGGGTGTGTTGGTGTCCACCTGTAGTCCCAGCTACTCTGGAGGCTAAGGTGAGATAGGATGACTTGAGCTTGGGAGTTTGAGGCTGCAGTGAGCTATGATCATGCCACCGCACTCCAACCTGGGCAAAAGAGCAAGACCTTGTCTCAAAACAAACAAGCAAGCAAACAGACAAAGAGGGTACAATGAACAGGCAGCTGAAGAGGTTGGGAAGGGTCCCGAGACTGGAGGACACCATTACTGAGACCAATAGGACTGGAACAGGCTTTAGAGACCATTTGGTCCCCCATTTGGTCCTCCAAACTCCTCCTTTTCCAGTTGGGCAAACTGAGGCCCAGCTCATTCAGCAAATTAATAACAGAGCCGGGTCTAGAACCCAATTTTCTCAACTGTCAAATAACGGCGGCAACAGCTAGTATTGATTGAGAGCCTGCTACCTTAGGGATAAACCTGGTGGAGCAGATAGGATATTATCTTAGGTGAGGAAATTGAGTCTCAGAAAAGAGAAATAACTTACCCAGGGTAACCCAGCTGGTACATCTGGTACAAAGAAGAACCTCACTGCTAAATTCCTCTCTTGGGAAAATGACTCTTTTTTGTTTGTTGTTTTTTGAGACAAGAGTCTTGCTCTGTTACCCAACTGACGTGATCCCAGCTCACTGTAGCCTCGACCTCCTGGGCTCAAGTGATCCTCCCACCTCAGCCTCCCGGGGGAAATGGCTTTTACCTCACAATGTTATTGAAAGGATGTGTTCGTCTAAAGCATATTTGCAGGAAGGAACAAGTTGTCATCTGTTGCTCCCACATCTTAGTGGGGTTGGCAGAAGGAAGTCTGCTCCTTTGTCAAGGAAACCCCCACCACCCAGCCCAGCTGAGTCAAGAGAGCCAGGAGTCACTCTGCCGGGTACAAGAAAGAACGGGGAATGCTGGCTTTTCTAGTCAACAGCTGAAAGCCATCCATTTTTCAGGCTCAGCAGCCAGAGGGTGGGAGGCCTACGGGGGCGGTGGGAGCCCCGCAATAGGGGCGGGGGAAGAGAGAAGCTGGAGAAAGGTTTCCTGTGGGAGTAGCAGTCACAGAGCAGTGTGGCGAGGGCTGCAACTTTGCTGACAGAACATGACAGTCACAGAAGGTGAAGCAGCAAGAGGGGCTGAGCATTGACCCAGAAGCAGAGATTCAGAGTGAGGGGTGACAAAAGGCCATAACAGCCCCCTGGGCTCCCTGAAAAATAGCAGGGAAGGCTCTGGACTTCCCACAGCCCGCGGGATGGAGACTTGAGCCATTGTATCTGACTATTAAAGGAAAGGGGTTGGGCGCAATGGCTCATGCCTGTAATCCCAGTACTTTGAGAGGCCGAGGCAGGAGGATCATTTGAGGTCACGAGTTCAAGACCAACCTGGTCAACATGGTGAAACCCCATCTCTACTAAATATAAAAAAATTAGCTGGGCGTGGTGGCATATGCCTGTAATTCCAGCTACTTGGGAGGCTGAGGGAGGAGAATCACTTGAACCTGGGAGGCGGAGGTTGAAAGGTTGAAGTGAGTCAAGATTGTGCCACTGCACTCCAGCCTGGGAGACTCTGTCTCAAAACAACAACAACAACAAGTCCTGGTGTGCCATATATGCCAATTCCTGTGGTCTAAATATTTTCCTCATGGCTGATTTCAAGCTACCTGTGGTTTAACAGACACTCATCATATTTCAGAACATTTAACAATTGGCTCTTGCGGGCCAGCACACGGCTGCAGCCACTTGTAAGGTAATCAAGCACTCGGAAATGTGCCTGGGACACGGGGAGCACTTTGTGAACACTTGCTGGGATCGCCAGCCAGTCAAGTCAACAGTGTTCAGGAAGTCCCCTCTCTACCTCCACTTCACAGCATAGGAGATTGAGGTTTGGAGAAGTTCACCTGTTTGCCCCAGGTCACAGCACAAGCCACTTACTTGCCATCCTACCTTCCATGAACACTGTTCTCTCAGCAAGGTTGTACATAAGCCTGCCTGTGACCGTCCTCCTGCCCCCTCCTGACAGGGAATTTCCCAGGCCCCATCAAGATGGGAGCCCTGCTGCCTCCCAGATTGGCTGCTCTACCCGCAAAGCCCTCAGGTGGCTAGGAAGGCGGGAAGCTCTCGCTGGCCGGGACTCCTGCCAAGCCACTCCTGCCCCAGTGCTCCTGAGCTCAGATCTGCCCTGGCTTGTGCCTGCCACACGTGGGCTTGGGGAAGCGCTGTTTTTGGCAGCGGGTGACCAGGGGCCCCATATCCTTGAGGGTGTTAGGTGAGGAGGATGCGTGACTCACTGTGCTCTGGTGGGTATAAGGTTGCAGCTGGGGGAGGGCCAGATCCTGGCCCAGGAGAGATTTTTCAGTCCTGCAGGCAAGTTGGCTCAAAGCCAGGTATAGGCTCCAGTCACAGTGCCAACAGTTGCCTGAGGCTGGACACAGATGCCCTTCGGGCAGGGTGGAGGACTCTTGACTCTAGCTGTCCCTGAACTGACCTGGGTGTCACAAACATGTGGCTGCTGAGCTGGGCTTATAAGAACCTGAGTCCTGGGTGAAGGGATAAGGGGACACTTGCCACCCTCTCAGGCCCCAGGTCAGGAGAGAAACTGCTGAGGGGCAGGTGAAGGGTTAATGGGCAGCGCCTGAGGTCAGGGTCCTCAGGTCTCTGGAGAAGGGAGCTACTCCCCCGACCCAGGGGAACGCAGAGAATGAGATGCCCTGGAATTCCTGTGCTTGGGGTTGGGGGAGGGCCCCAGTGTTCTTGGTGAGCACTGGATGGGCAGAGGATGTTGCTGGGACTGTGGCCCTTGAGGGGTGGGAGCGGGGATAGGTGAGAAGGAAGAGAGCTGGTTGGCGGGGGGTGCAGGGGGAGGGCAACGAATGATGCAGAGCTACTTTTCAGCCAGTTCGTCCTTGGCAATGAAGCCAAGGATCCAATGCTGGAGGTGGTGGAGAGGGGCTAGGTGGGGTAGGGACGGGGGTGGCACTGTGGCTGGAGATGGCTGGACAGAGCACCCCACGACCCAGGACCTTCTGAGACTCTGGCATCTTCTCTGCAGCACTGGGAGCAGGGGCAGCTGGGCTTGGCTGGGGAGTGGAGGATGGGGCGAGTGGGGGATGGGACTGTCGCTGCCCACCATCCTGTCTCCAGGCTGGACCCCTCCCAGTGCTGCTCAGTTCACAGGGCCACTTCCTGAGTCCTCATTGAGTGGGAGGGACAGCCTACCCCCTTTTGCACTTTAGAAGGCCAGGTTCTCACTCAAGCCTCCTGGGCAGGCTTGGGCAAGTCTCTAACCCTCTCTGAGCCTCGATTACCTCATCTGGAAAACAAAATACCTCTTAGGGGTGCCGTGAGGATTAAATGGGAGGGAAGGAGGCTGAGAAGGGCCTGGGACCCACAGTGTCATGTTCTGTGGCACATGATATGTGTCTTACCAATGTTGGCTTCCCAGGGTTGAGCCTAGAAAAGAGGTGGGGCAGGCCTCTTCCCCATATCCTTCCCATCATGCGCCCCGGGCTTGGAGTCAGCTGGACTCCAGCCGGCCCAGCCTAACTCCAGCCCGGGCCCTAAGAGCCCAGGATCGAAGGCCAGAACTTCCCCTCCCCTACCGGGAAGGGGGGCTCCCGCTTCCCACTCTTGACTCCCAGCCCCTTCTGGCTCTGAAGGCCCCTGTGGCCCTCAGTGGGCCTGGAGGTTCCCCGGAGGTGGGAGGCCGCAGAGGGACTGTCCTGATCTAGGACACAGCCTGGCTTTCTGGGAAGATGGAGGAATAGCACAATCTTCCTGAAATAATTGTCCTGGAGCTATTTCCAGTGCCTCTTAGGCCAGAAATGGGTAGTGATCTTGATGCCTGGGACCTTCAGGGCAAGCATCCTAGAGAGGCCCAGCCCTCTTGCTGGGTGCCTGCCCACCCAGCTCCCCTGCCCGGAGCTGAACCAAGCCCTGGCTCAGGCCCCACAAGGGAACTGTAGACACTGCTTCCCTGGTCCACGGAGCTCCCTTGTACTCGTCTTCCGCCGGCTGTGGGCGGCCCTTCTGATCCCTCCTCCTGGCTCCCTGTTTCAGCAGCTGTAACTATCCAACCCAGGCAAAAGACTCCTAGTGACCGTGGACTGTGTATTGTGATGGGCCCACACGGGGGTTTCTATTACTAAAGAACTTTGTAATCCTGGATCTGGTCATTAGCGAACATCAGATAAACCCAAATTGGAAAACATTCTCCAAAATAACTGGTATGCACTCTTCAAAAATGTCAAGGTCATAAAAGACAAAGGTCGAAGGAGTCCAAGCAGTCGTAAGAACTAAACGCAATGCCTGATCCCGAAATGAATCCTGAATCGGGAAAATAATTGCCATGAAGGACATGAGAGGGACAATAGGTGAAATTTGAATATGGGCTGTAGATTTGATAATAGTACTACAGTGAAGTTCAGTGTCCTGAATTTGATCATTACGGTGTGCATATGTTAGAAAATGTACTTGTTGGCCAGGCACGGTGGCCACGCCTGTAATCCCAGCACTTTGGGAGGCCGAAGTGGGTGGATTACCTGAGGTCAAGAGTTTGAGACCAGACTGGACAACATGGTGAAACCCTGTCTCTACTAACAATACAAAAATTAGCTGGGCATAGTGGCTTGCGCCTGTAGTCCCAGCCACTGGGGAGGCTGAGGCAGAAGAATCGCTTGAACTTGGGAGGCAGAGGTTTCAGTGAGCCGAGATCACACCACTGCACTCCAGCCTGAGCGACAGAGTGAGACTCTATCTAAAAAAAAAAAAAAAAAAAAAAAAAAAAGTCTGGGCTCAGTGGCTCCCACCTGTAATCCCAGCACTTTGGGAGGCCAAGGCAGGCGGATCACCTGAGGTCGGGAGTTTGAGACCAGCCTGGCCAACATGGTGAAACCCTATCTCTACTAAAAATACAAAAAATTAGCCAGGCATGGTGGTGCATGCCTGTAATCCCAGCTACTTGGGAGGCTGAGGCAGGAGAACTGCTTGAACCCAGGAGGCGGAGGTTGCCGTGAGCTGAAATTGTGCCATTGCACTCCAACCTGGGCAACAAGAGCGAAACTCCACCTCAAAAAAAAAAAAAAAAAAAAGAAAAGAAAATGTCTTTGTTCTCCCAGCATGAGATTCACATGGAAGTAACGGGGTAAAAGATCCTGTTGTCTGCAACTTACTCTCAAAATAATAAGTCTGTGTGTAAGGGAGGGGGTGAAAAATATGGCAAAAGTATTCATAATTAGAGGATTTGGATGAAGAGTATATGGGAGTTCATTGTCTTATATGTTTTCAGTAAGTCAACATTATTCAAAATAAAAAGTACAACTGTATATATTCAACTTTTGAGGAAAGAAAATGATGGAGAGAGTATTTTCCTGGCACCTGTTTGGAAACCTCAAATGAGAATTTTGTTCTTTGGTTCAACAAATATGTACCGGATGCCTCTTATAGACCAGAGGCCCCAACGAGGGGCACTAGGTTTTGAAAGTTCTGAAATTTGCTCCCTAAGAGTCCGGAGATTGAGGCCGACCACTGCAAGCCGGAGTTATATTTGAGTTAGCATAGATCTTCCTTGCTCTTGGCGTCATTAAACACGAGAAAACCAATGGCAAACGCTGGAAAACAGTCACCCCACCCTTGTTTCAAAAATAGGGCCCATCTGTCCTGGCAGGCTTAAAGTGGCTCTGGCCCTGAGGCAGAGGCCTGACCAGGATGACCTCGAAGTCCCCTCCCAGCTCTAGGATTTCATGATTCCATGACATGGTCAGCAGTCCAGAGTGGCAGCATGAGGGCATCCTTCGAGGAGAGCAAGAGGAGCTCCAAATCATCTATCTCCTAAAACACAGAGTGAGAAGGGAGAGGCCCCTGGTGGCAGGTGGGGACCAGGCAGTAGGAGAGGGAAGGGCAGCGTCCTGCAGGGATTAGCCCTCCCTGGCCTCTTACTCTTTCAGAGGAGGAGATGGGGTGGGGTTGGACCAGGCAGGGAAGAGGCAAGGGTCTGGACATTCCACCCATATCAGACCCAAAAGACAAGGGCAGCTGAGGGGCCCGGGCTGGAAGGAGGGCAGGCAGCTGTTTGATGGGTAGGATGTGCTTAAACACTGCTCTCTTTTCACTAGGCAGACATGGAAAATCCGCATCAAGCTGGTAGCAGTAGGGGAGAGAAGCCAGAGCCTTCCTTCTGTCTAGTGGGGTGGGGTGGAGTGAGTCCTGGGGAGCCAGGGGACAATGGAGACAGGCACTGCCCCTGGCTGGGTCCAGGGTCAGGAGGTGGGGTTAAGTGGATGGGACATCTCTTTGGCCTGGTAAGGCCTTTGTCTCTGAGAAGTACCCACGTTTGGGCCAGGAAGAGTGGGAACCCCCATCCCTTCTTCCCTCGTGGGGTGGATGAGGAGAGTCTGTACTTTCAGAGAGGACCCAGGCCAAATTCCTCAAAAAGTTCTGATCTCATAATCCAGCCCCATCAGCGGGCTTATCACGCCACCTGGCCCTCACCCTCATTTGGGGTTCTTAAAGTCAGGATCCACTTACTAACAGGGTTACCTAGAGCCCCTACTTCTCACCAAGGCCCCCGTCTAGGCAGGCAGAGCAGGTGTGGTGAGAATTCATCCTTAGCAGGCTATAGGGGAGGCCAAATTCACCCTGATGATGTGACATTGTCTGTCAGGGGTCAATAGACAAACCCAAGATGCTACCCTGACCCCACTGCTTACAAGCTGTGTGATCTTAGGCCCGTCCCGTCATCCCTCTGAGTCTCAGTTTCCCCATCAGCTGGTGATAGAATAGTAACTACCTCCTTGATTTGTAGCAGGAATTAGAGGAGTTGGCCCACAGGGGATACCTAGTGAGGAGTGCAGCACACAATGTGTATAGCATCGCATCCATGCTAAGATACAGTTTCTAGTATCAGGGTGCATTGTATGGTTGATGGTTAGCATTTTGATATGACTTCAAAAGAAGGTGTGTCTCTGCTTGGAATTTCACCATTAGAGATTCAGTCCTTGGCTTCTGTGGTCTTCTGGAGTACCTGCTTCAAGGGGGAATGGGAATTTCCAAATGTGGGCTAAAGCTAAAAGGAAAAGAAGGTACTGCCCCACATCTAGGTGGGCCCCTTGGTCTCAGTCATCACGATGATCTGGCCTTATGCCCCATCTCTTATGCTTTCCCTGATGCATTATGAAGAAGAGGCTGTCAGTTTTCCAGTTTGAGAATCCCTGGGCCTGGGAGGAGGACAGGGAAAGGAGCAGGGCATGGACCTCTGGGGGGCAGAGGGAACACCTGGAGAGAAAGCCTGGAGGGTGGCAGCAGGGAACCCAGTTGAGCTGAACTAACTCTGTCCCTGCCAGGCCCCGATAACCAGTAACCAATCTCCAGACACTGTCACTGCTCAGCCACGAAGCTTTGTGAACCCCGCCAGGATGATGTCTGGATACCAGGCGAGCCATTCCAACACTGACAGCCGCTTGGGCCATCCCAATAACACATCCTTTCCAGCCCGAATTCCAGGCTGGACCAAATGCACCCTTCTGAATGAGGCTAAGAGCCTCAAGTGCCTCCATACCCAGCGTGGCTCTGGCTCGGAGTCCAGCAGCTGCAGCAGCTGCTCTGAGCAGCCCTTCAACCCCAGCCCCACTAGGCTTCCGCTAGGGAGAATCTGCATGGGCCGGCCCTGCTACTCCAAGTACACAGAAACAAGTCACCTGGTAAGCCCCAAGGTGGCCAGAAAGCCCGCTTTCCAGGGCAGCCCCTGCTGCCTGCTCTGTAGGGATTGTCCCTCGGACTTCTCCAGCCCCACCTTCCTGGACCAGCTCATCAAAGGCATCAACTACCTGGACCGATCCCCCAATACCTGTAACAGCTGCCATAAGACATTGCAGAGCCTGCCAAAGCTTGCAGCCAACCACCTGGAAAGGGCTGCCAGCTCCCTCAACCTAGACCACCAAGACCACCCCTTGCCCCAAAGTTACTCCCGAAGTTATACCTGCATGGTTCTGTCACTCAGGGGTGCCAGTGCCCTGCAGTGCCTGGACGACTCCGCCAACATGAGTTATCCGCGCAGGTCTCATTGCAAGAACTTCACCACTGTGCTGCCGCGAGGGCCGCGTACAAAGCTGCCTGAACTCCCTTTGCTTGGCAATGGGCTGTTTGCCTTAGGTTGTCTGCCCAAGGTCTGGGAAGCAATCTGCTCAGGCTGGTGTGCCCCTGAGCCCATCTCCAAACCCCCAAGCTGGTGGTGACACCGACACCAACCGTGAAATGGACACATGCCCCTCAGGCTACAGTTGTGGAAAATAAATCGTCTGTGGCAAAATACTTGTTCTAAGACTTTGTTGGAGGGGCATGGTCATTTACATCAGGGTTAAAAACTCAAGGGCCTCTGGGGCCAGGCAGGGAAAAGTGAAATGAGAGAATTAGGCTGGGCAGTAGCAGGGAGTGATAGAGACTGTGGCTGGGTGGAGAGGGGCTGCCTAGTCTAAACCCACCTCTCGAATGGGTTGAGGACTTTATAAGAGAATCCAGGGAACTGAATTTTTTTTTTTTTTTTTTTTTTGAGACTGAGTCTCGCTCTGTTGCCCAGGCTGGAGTGCAGTGGTGCAATCTCGGTTCACTACAACCTCCGCCTTCTGGGTTCAAGTGATTCTCCTACCTCAGCCTCCTGAGTAGCTGGGATTACAGGGACACGCCACCATGCCCAGCTAATTTTTGTATTTTTGGTAGAGATAGAGTTTCACCATGTTAGTCAAGCTGGTCTTGAACTCCTGACCTCATGATCTGCCCACCTCAGCCTCCCAAAGTGCTGGGATTACAGGCATGAGCCACTGCGCCCAGCCTCAGGGACCTGATTTTTATATGTCAGTGACAAATTTAAAAATGTCATGATGCTCTGTGGGCTGAACAAAAATACTTGCAGGCTAAATGTGAAGCCCACAAGTCTCAGCTTGGAATCTCTGGTTTAGATCCTGAATGGATCACTGAGGAGGTTGCTGGCCTCCCTTAGCCTCAGTTGCCCCATGTGAAGAAACGGACTGGCTGTGCATTCCCAACTGCTATGTGTATTCCTCTCTTTTCAGGATTGTTGATTTTAGCACAGTCCTATGTGAGCAGAAATGTAGAATTAATACTAATTAGAAGAACAATAACAAGCACTCATAGAGTACTTATTATACAGCCGGAACTGTTCTAAGTACTTGATATATGTTTATTCTTTTAAAGGTGTGATTTTCATGATCAGGGCCCAGGTTAGACACAGAATAAAGCTTCCTGGTGGCTGGTGTGAGAGGCGTTGGAACAGGCCACGAGGGATAGTGGCAGGTAGTTGGATGGCCCTTTTTGGGAAATCTCTGCAGAGTGGTTCTCTCTGTGTTAAGGGAGAGCTGGAAGGGTCAAGATGAGCTGATCCCCTTTTCCCACGACGCTGAATTTCTTGCTGGGAATATCTGGGAAAATGTTCCCTGGGCCACCAAGAGCTCCAACTGAGCTCCTTCAGAGACCCAACTGAGCCTCGTGCTGGAACATAGAGCATTCAGCAACCCGCCATCCTGCTGGCTAAGGGACCCTGGAGACGGGGATTCCAGCCTAGTCCCACCACTAGCCTGCCCTGAGATTATCTTGGATATATCACTTCTCACTCCAGTCCTCGGATTCCCCATCTGTAACAAGGGTGCAGTAGCTCTGATGATCTCTAAGGGCCCTTAGACTCTGATGTTTCTGAGTGTCTCCTCTTGGTCCCAGGCAAGACCTGGAGACTCTCAGGCTGAGGATTGAGAGTGCCTACACTCAAGAACTCAGGCCTTCTGTACCCTGAGCCATCTTCTCAGGCTACCCAGGGGCCATTTCAGGCCTCAGCGCCCATTTCTATATGGTGATAAACTTCAAGCTTCAGGTCTCTTATTGCTTGAGCTCTCCTCGTAACCCTGGCAATGTGAAGGCCAATAGCAGCTCAGACTTCAGAATGGGGCTGACCTTGAGAGAATGCAGAACCTGGAGGCCCACCAGGTTCCATGGTGTTTGGAGGCAGTGGCCAGTCAGAGAAAGTGACAAACCTGAGTATCCCCACCATGAGGTCACCACAGTGGTCCCAGGGCAGGAGGAGGGAAAGGGCCAAACTCCTGGCCCACTGAATTCACCCTCCCTTCTATTCCATCTCTGGAGGACAAGGGCAATCCTCCCTGGGCCCATAGTGTGGCATGTGGCATACTCCTTTCTCTGTTGCACCCCTTCCCTCCTCAGGCAGAAGACTTCGGCCTTAGTCTGGTGGGTTCTCATCTTGCCAATGACCCATTCCCCAGGTGAACATTTGCAGGAAAACAGCTTGTTAGAATCCATTTGGCCTAGTTCAGGAGACAGTTCAAGGGTGTCCTGACTCCCAAAGCCTCTGTCTGGCCATCCAAAGCCACCTTTCCCATTCCAGGGCTGTATTTTCCTGGTTCTCAGAGGCCTCAGAGCGGTCTGTCCGTGACTCTCCTGGAGATGCTCACCTCCAAAACGGTGCACTTTCTCCCAATGAGAGTGTAGGATCCTTGCCTAGGGTGCTGCCCTTAAGGTCTCCAGTATCTAGTCCACTTCTGGCTCGTGATAAGGACTTGAATATTAGATTAATGTTGATTGCAGGCCTTGCGCTCAATAGGTGCCCAGTAATAATAACTAGTATTATCCTAAGGATGATTGCAGGGTCTCATGCAATGGATATTCAATAATTAGCAATAGTAATGATGACAGCTAACATTAATTAAGCTCTTGTTTTTTTGTTTTTTGCTTTTTTCTTTTTTTCTTTTTCTTTCTTTCTTTTTTTTTTTGAGATGGAGTCTCACTGTCGCCCAGGCTGGAGTGCAGTGGCACAATCTCGGCTCACTGCAAGCTCCGCCTCCCGGGTTCACACCATTCTTCTGCCTCAGCCTCCTGAGTAGCTGGGACTACAGGCACCCGCCACCACGCCCGGCTAATTTTTTTGTATTTTTAGTGGAGACGGGGTTTCATTGTGTTAGCCAGGATGGTCTCCATCTCTTGACCTCATGATCCGCCCGTCTCGGCCTCCCAAAGTGCTGGGATTACAGGCGTGAGCCACCACACCCGGCCTTTTTTTTTTGAGATGGAGTCTCGCTCTGTTGCCCAGGCTAGAGTGCAGTGGCACGATCTTGGCTCACTGTAACCTCCACCTCCTGGGTTCAAGTGATTCTCCTGCCTCAGCCTCCTGAGCAGCTGGAATTACAGGCATGCACCACCACATCAGCTAATTTTTGTATTTTTAGTAGAGACAGGGTTTCACCATGTTGGCCAGGCTGGTCTCGAACTCCTGACCTCATGATCCACCTGCCTCAGCTTCCCAAAGTGCTGGGATTACAGATGTGAGCGACCATGCTCGGCCTGTTTTTTTTTTTTTTTTTTTTTTTCATTTGTTTGTTTTTCTGAGACAGTGTCTCGCTCTGTCGCCCAGGCTGGAGTACAGTGGCACAATCTTGGTTCATTTCAACCTCTGCTTCCCAGGGTCAAGTGATTCTCCTGCCTCAGCCTCCTGAGTAGCTGGGATTACAGGTGCCCGCTACCATGACTGGCTAATGTTTGTATTTTTTAGTAGAGACGGGATTTCACTGTGTTGGCCAGGCTGGTCTCGAACTCTTGACCTCAAGTGATCCACCCGCCTTGGCCTCCCGAAATGCTGGGATTACAGCATGAGCCACCGCCCCTGGCTGCACAGCAACTCTTTAAGGATGGTACCATTATCCTTATTTTACAGATGAGCAAACTGAGGCACAGAGTGGTCAGGTATAAATGATTACGATGAAGATGATTAAAGTGCACAGAACACAGTGGCTTTTCAGAAAATGTTTGGTATTAACATTACAGAGTACTATATGCATAATAGGTACATAATAATGTAATTCTCTTCACGGGGACAACATCTTGCAAGCAGAAGGCGTTCTGCAAATGCACACAGTAGGTGCTCAATGAATGGTAGATATCATTATAGAGCCTTGTACTGAGTAGGTGCTCAAATGAGGTTTTCTCATTCGTTGGGGATTGGATTGTATCCCAGAGAGACAGGATCTTGGCCCTTGGCCCAAACTGCTTCTCAGGATAGATACTCTCTGTTCACAAATCCCTTCCACAAGTTATTCAGCCGGAGTCCAGGGAAAATAAGCCTGTTAGGGAAGGTCCTCTGCGCCACATGGCCATGCAGAGGCCACAGGAAGCCTCCTGGGTCTACAGTTCAAGCCATGCATCTGCAGGGTCCGTGTAAACAGGAAGCAGCATGCTGGCTGCAGACAATGCCACAGCCTGCTGTACTGTCCCCCTTGTGTTCAGGAGTGGCCTTGGTGTCCCCGTGGCAGGGAGTGGCCAAGGAAACTCTTTCACACCTGCAGAAGTACGTCACCCATTGAGCACTCACACTGTGTGCCAGGCATGCTGCCGAGGCCTGAAACACAAGCTCTCAACCCTCCCCAGCCTGCCAGGCTAGGTTGCAGTGCCCCATTTTGCAGAGGGGGAAACTGAGGCTTAGTGAGAGGAAGTGACTGCCCAAGCACCTACAGTTGGTGGCAGAGCTGGGATTTCAACCCAGGGTTCTAACCCTCAACCAATGTCCTTTTCATCCAAAGTATAGCTTCTTTTTATTTATTTATTTATTTTTATTACAATAGTTTGGGGAAGAGGTGGTGTTTGCTTAGCTGGATAAGTTCTTTAGTGATGATTTATGAGATTTTGGTGCACTCATCATCCAAGCAGTGTACACTGTACCCAGTGTGTAATCTTTTATCCCTCACCCCCCTCCCATCCTTCCTCCTACCAAGTCCCCAAAGTTCATTATATCATTCTTATGCCTTTGCATCCTCACAACTTAGCTCCCACTTTTTTTTTTTTTTCTTTCTGAGATGAAGTCTCACTCTTGTTGCCCAGGCTAAAGTGCACTGGCGCGATTTCGGCTCACTGCAACCTTTGCCTCCCGGGTTCAAGCGATTCTCCTGCCTCAGCCTCCCCAGTAGCTGGGATTACAGGCACCCGCCACCACGCACAGATAATTTTTGTATTTTTAGTAGATATGGGTTTTCACCATGTTGGCTAGGCTGGTCTTGAACTCCTGACCTCAGGCAATCCACCCGCCTCAGCCTCCCAAAGTGCTGGGATTACAGGCATGAGCCACCATGCCCAGCCAGCTCCCACTTGTAAGTGAAAACATATGATGTTTGATTTTTCCATTCCTGAGTTACTTCACTTAGAATAATGGTCTCCAACTCCATCCAAGTTGCCGCGAATGCCATCATTCCATTCCTTTTCATGGCTGAGTAGTATTTCATGGTCAAAGTGCAGTTTCTTTTCTTTTTTCTTTTTCTTTTTTTTTGAGATAGAATCTTGCTCTGTTGCCCAGGCTGAAGGACAGTGGCGTGATCTTGGCTCACTGCAACCTCTGCCTCCCAGGTTCAAGCGATTCTCCTGCCTCAGCCTCCCAAGTAGCTGTAATTACAGGCATCCACCACCATGCCTGGCTAATTTTTGTATTTTTTAGTAGAGATGGGATTTTGCCATGTTGACCAGGCTGGTCTTGAACTGCTGACCTCATATGATCCACCTGCCTTGGCCTCCCAAAGTTCTGGGATTACAGGGTGAGCCGCTGCGCCTGGCCCAATTTCTTTCTTAGTATTTATTAAACAAATTCAAAGAGAAAGAGGAGTAAACCTTGGTCTCCAAAATATGTACTAAATTAGAAAAAGCAAGGATGGTATTTAACATGGGTTTGGGCTGTCCTACAATACCAATGTTCTGAACAGGGCAGAGTAAACCTGGAACACGCTCTTTCCAGTAAATAGGAAACAAAGGGAGAAATTTCCTCGAAGGTCATCTATGGTATCAGTTGCCCAATCCAACGGTCTCTGCATCATTTGGTATCATTGGGTATAACTGCATGACATTAAATTTTTTTGTATATTTAAAAAAATCTGGTGTGGTCCTTTTCAAACAGACAATTTGATGTCACTTCTGTGATTCTAGAAAATAAAAGCAGCTTTTTGGCTGGGCATGGTGGCTCGAGCCTGTAATCCCAGCACTTTTGGAGGCCGAGGCGGGAGGATTGCTTGAGCTCAGGAATTCAGAACCAGTCTGGGTGACATGGTGAAATCCCGTCTCTACTGAAAATACAAAAATTAGCCAGGCGTGGTGGTGTACACCTTTCATCCCAGCTACTTGGGAGGCTGAGGTGGGAGGATTGCCTGAGCCTGGGAGATAGAGGCTGCAGTGAGCCGAGATTATGCCACTGCACTCCAGTCTGGGAGACAGAGGGAGACCCTGTCTCACAAAAAAAAAAAAGAAAAGAGAAATTGAAAAGAAATGCAGCTTTTTTATTACCAAGTTGTGTGTGCCAGAGAGAGACGCTCATCTCATTCCTCATTCTCACTCCACCCCAAATCTTTCCTCATGGGCCTAACTCCCCTATGCCTCAGCCCTCCCCATCCCTTACCCCATTCCTGGACCCTCCTTGATCCCTTACTGCCTCTTCTGTCTTCACAGGACTGGTCCTGCTTGCTCTACCTAAGAAACAGAAAAACGAGGCCTGAGTGGCAACCTACCCATACCTCAAAATGCACCCGCACTCCCCCCGTCAGCTGAAATCTGCAGGAGCAGCAAAGAGCCTCGGCCGTGTGCCGTCCCTGAGCGGGTACCACCATTTTTGGCAAACTCTTTAACAGCCTCCCAGGCCCCTCCCAACAGGGCAGGAATTTCTGGTGAACAATTGAACAAAGCCGGGAACTGGGAGAGAGAAGGCACAGGACATTCCAAAAGGATTTCTCTCAAGCTCCAAAAGACAACATGCGGGAACACTGCAGAAAAGCTCACGGCCGAGCAAAGAAAATCATGAAAGGGACGGAAAATCCGTCTAGGAGGAAGGGCAGTGCAGGCTGCAGGAAGGAACAAGGGACTGGGGGTGGCCAGGAGGCCTGGGTGGAAGGCCTCTCTCTGCCACTTGTATCCCTGCGGAGGCCATTCCACCTCCCTAGCCTTGGATTTGTGGTCCTTAAAAACTGAGGGAGCTGCAAAGTGAACACACGGATCCACACACAGCCATTCATAGCAATGCCCTTGTGAATGACAAAGACCTGGAAACAGCCCAAATAACCAACATTTCCATCAGTCACATAATGAACGGTAGTATGTTGATGAGACACGATACCAAATGATTATCAGAAATATTGTGTGCAAAGGCGATGTCTTGTTTGTTTGTTTGTCTCGAGACAGTTTCACTCTTGTTGCCCAAGCTGGAGTGCAGTGGTATGATCTCGGCTCACTGCAACCTCTGTCTCCCGGGTTCAAGCAATTTTCTTTTCTCAGCCTCCCAAGCAACTGGGATTACAGGCGCATGCCACCATACCCAGTTAATTTTTTTGTATTTTTAATAGAAATGGGGTTTCACCATGTTAGGCAGGCTGGTCTCAAACGCCTGACCTCAGGTGATCCGCCCACCTCGGACTCCTAAAGTGCTGAAACTACAGGCGTGAGCCACCGCGCCCAACAGCAAAGGCAATGTCAATGCTATTCAAAGTAGCTGGCCCAGGAATTGTTCATGGGCATCATCCGTCACAAAGAGCTTGCACCAGAATATAAATCTATGTGCTGCTTCCAATATGCAGGCAAGAATGGTCAGGAAAAAAAAAAAGTGTCAACTGAGCTAAACTGTCACTAAGCTGTGCTTATTGAAACCGTTGATATACACCTGGAGCAAACTCCTTATCTCATCTCAGACTGGTAATAAACAGTTTGGGGACTGGCACCACAGACTCATTTTTAAGTAGCTCTGTTCCTTCCTGACACATAGAACGTGTTTATCTAAAAAATATTCAGTGAGAAAGGCCATGCACGGTGGTTCACGCCTGTAATCCCAGCACTTTGGGAGGCCGAGGTGGGCGGATCACGGGGTCAGGAGATCGAGACCATCTTGGCTAACACGGTGAAACCCTGTCTCTACTAAAAATACAAAAAAGTTAGCCGGGCGTGGTGGCGGGCGCCTGTAGTCCCAGCTACTTGGGAGGCTGAGGCAGGAGAATGGCGAATGGCATGAACCCTGGAGGTGGAGCTTGCAGTAAGCCGAGATCGCACCACTGCACTCCGGCATGGGCGACAGAGGGAGACCCCATCTCAAAAAAAAAAAAAGTTTAGTGAGAAAAGCAAGACATGAAATCGTACATATGCATCGAAACGTATACAATGAGATCAAATGCATAATGTCTACACTGACGAGGGAAGGGAAAGGAGCATTTATGGAGCTCTAACCATGAACCCCGCACAGAAGTCTTCTATAGCTGAAGTAGGGGCTAGCAGGCAGGAATGCGAGGGCGTGTACGGAGCCTAAGAATTCCAGCCTGGCTGGAGGGGAGGGGAGGGGTGGGAGTGGAGAGCCACGAGTGCAAATTCAAATTATAAAGACCATCTACGGTCAGCTCAGGAGCCAGGCTCTGGGGCAGCATTCGCAAAGTGTCATGAGAAACCCCAGCCCTCTAAGATTTTAAAAGGATTTTCCATAAAATCCACTGGGTTGCGTTCTCAAAGAGGTTGAGGAAGGCTGGATTAAATACAGTTGCACAGGCGACTTCGCTGGAGGCCTGTTCAGAAACCTTCCTGCTTTGGTGTTCCTTGAGATGGTCAAAGTGTGGGAGAGAGTGCAGGGTACCCAAACTTCTTTGACCAAAGAACCTCTTTTTCAAAGAGCATCTCAGATGGCAGGTGACAGTGTGGGGTACAGTGTGGGGACCCTGCCTTGGGCCTGGGACCCCAGTCCAAGAAAGTGATTGATAATGATGAAGGGTAGTGGGGAAACAGCAAGTTGGGGCAGGGGGTCAAATCCAAAGGCACTTTCAGAAGATTCACGCTTCTGCCTGAGCTGGGAGAAGCACACTTCTGCCTGGCCAGAGTTGAGAACAGCTCACGGGGAGGCAGAATGGGTGTGGTTGAGAACAGGAGTTCTAGAATCAGACTGACATGGGCAGGAATCCTGGTTCTACCTCTTACTGACTGCATGACCTGGGCAAGCTGCTTCATCTCCTGGGCCTCGGTTTTCCCAGCTGGAAAGGATGGGGGATAATACAATATACTGCCTTGCCTGCTTACTCCCCAGGGTTTATCTTTGTTCCAAGCACAAACCAGAACAGGGACATTTACACTGTGTGCCATGTTTGAACCAACTTACTCGTTCTTTCATTTAAGTAACAATTATCCAAATGCCAGCTCTGTGCCACACACTGTGCTCTTCACAGGGGATATAATCAGGGCCAAGACAGAAACAAGACCTGCATGCCCTCTGCCTTCATTATGCCTCATAATATTAAATGATCTTCCAAATAATTACAATGGTAAAAAATGCTACAAGAAAAGCATGGCGGGGGGACTGTGGGAAAGTGTGGTGGGGAACGCGACCTAGCTTGGGAGGTCAGAGAAGGTTTCTATGGTAATGTGATGTTTGGACTCAATCTTAAGGGAGAGTACAGTGAAAGGGGGATGGGTGTTAACTGGGAAAAGCACTTAGGAGAAGGAACAGCATCTGCAAAGACTATAGTGGGGAAAGGATGTGGCTGGATTGATGGTCAGGACTAGATCATGCCAGGCCTTGTGGGGTCCCTGCCCTCTCCATGGGAACTTTTGCTGCCTGCTTAGACCCACGTCCTGCCTCCTCTTCCTCCTCTTCTTCAACACTATGTTATTCTTTCCTCTCCTCCATCTCAACTCTCTTTCACACCAATTTCGGACTCTCCATTTTCACCCAAGGACATATTATTACTCTGTTAGCATTTGTTTTCCCACCTGGGCATGGAAACTCTTGTGGGTAGTGTTTCGTTTCATTATTGAATGAATGTAGGGACACAGTTAGCCTTAAAGTGCCTTCATTCATATTAGCAAAAAGTACCTATTCTGGGCCGGTGCAGTGGCTCATGCCTATAATCCCAGCACTTTGGGAGGCCAAGACGGGTGGAACTCTCGAAGTCAGGAGTTGGAGACCAGCCTGGCCAACATGGTGAAACCCCATCTCTACTAAAAATACAACAATTAGCCAGGTGTGGTGGCAGGTGCCTGTAATCCCAGCTACTTGGGAGGCTGAGGCAGGAGAATCGCTTGAACCCACGAGGCAGAGGTTGCAGTGAGTTGAGATCGTGTCACTGTACTCCAACCTGGGTGACAGAGCGAGACTCTGTCTCAAAAAAAAAAAAAAGTACCCATTCTGGGCAGATGTAGCCCCACAACAGGGCCCATTACAGTTCCTATTTGCCCACTTGGCTGCATACCTTTGTTCAGTGAACAACCTGCCCAGCTGTCCACTGCAGCCCTGAATGAATGAATGAATGAATGCATGGACAAAGGAATGTGATTAAGATGAGTGATAAGCTCTCAGGCAGAGAAAAGATTTGGAATGGGAGTGGAAGCCAGGAGAGGATGAGTCTTATTGAATTTGGAGGAGTGGACAGGTAAGCCACAGACTCCAGCTGCTGGTTCCAGAACCCCCAACACCTATTCTCAGAAGTCAGGCTGTTTGACTGTTTCTGCCTATCCAAGTTCTTACAGTCTCTCCCTGCCTAGGGAACCTTATATGAGACTTGAGTTGTTTCCTCGAGTGTGACCAGCACCCTGAACTCTGTATACGCACAGAGAGATTATGGGCGCCTCCAAGGTTTTGCCAAGCACAGAAGGCCTTGTGCCTGCTCCTCTTCTTAGCCATATGAGGAGATAGCCAGGCTCTAGACAAAGCAACTTGAGAGCATTTGCTAAACATATCGAGGACTGCAAACGAAAACAGACCCAGCCAAATCCCTTAGTGGGAAGGAGAGGACGCAGAATAAATAGGTGGATGACCAATCCTCCGCTGCCGGAGCCGCCCTGGAAGACTTTCTCAACATGCCGTATTTCCCTGCTTTCTGCCTGTCAGCCCAGCTCCTTCCAGTCCCCAGTCGGCCTTACCATCTCTTTCCTCAACCCCTTTGAGGAAGCAAGACTTATAGCTCTGGGTTAGTCTTGACCAAACGTCTACAAAGGGTTGCTTGTTTGCCTTTTTTTTCCCCCTTTGCTCATGAGCAAATCATCCAAGAAGCCAAAGCTCTGATACTTAAAGGGCCCGAGGTAGGGAACAGACACTGAGGCAGCTCATGAAATGCGATTTGTCACGGATGCTGACAAATCCACGGACAGGCAAGGCCTTGGAAAAATCCTGCCACTAGGGCTGGCCACCTGCCAGCTCTGAAGTCAGTGGAGTTTTGAAGCCTTTCTCATCAGACAGGGAGTTTCCAAGCGCAAACCTGGTGTGCTCTCCCCTCAAACAGGAGGTCCCTGGGGTGGCTGTGGAGGCTGTTCCTCTATCAGACCTGAGCTCCCCAAGGGCCGAGTCGTGTCTCTCTCTTTAGACTGGGAACACACCAGAAATAGTAATAAAAGAGAAATGGCTACCACTTATTTCATGTTTACCATGTGTCTGAAACGGCTGTGTTTTTTAAAAGAAATCTATTAATTCATCTTAATTCTCATAACAACACTAAGAGAGAAGTCTTAACGTTATTCTCATTTTCCACATACAGAGACTGAGACATGGAAGTTGAATAATGTGCTCAAGATTGCACAGCTAGGTGGCGTGGAGGCAGGATTCTCTCTCAGACTGAGGACGATACCGGGACAGGGACAGTTCTTCCCCACACCTCCATCAGATTAAGAGTTTGCTGAGGGCTAAGATTGGGCATCCCTCCTCTGTCCACCCCTATCTCCCTGTGTGGATCAGAGATAGACCTTATTCAGTGCTGTGCCTGGAGCCTGGGTTGGGGCCGGGAGTTGGCCTGACTACTCTGGATGCAGTGTCTGTTCTTTACAACTCTGAGCTGGTCCCTCAGAAATATGCCCCACAGGGCAGAGAAGAACTCAATCTTTTGGAGACAGGGTATTTATCTGGGATGGGGGTCAGGATGCCAGTATTTTTTTAAACCCCCAGATGCCTGGATGAGAGGCTCCAATGTGCCTGGGAGCCTGCAGACCCCTATCACAGGGAACACAGCTTCCGGAGCCAGGCCTGGTGCTGCCCAGTGAGCTGGGCATTTCCTTCTGTCCACAGATCACCTCACTCCTGGCTACAAACCCAGCCATGAGTTTCTGGAACCTAGCAACTCTCGCAGGAAACAATGGAAACTTCAGTTTTATTCTCCTCCTCTATCATTACTCAAAAGGTTTTCCTCAGAGCTACACACACATAGTTTTCCTCTCCACCCATCAGCCTGGGGCTGCCCTGGAAATTTCAAGCAAAAGAGGGGAGCTGAGAGTAGGCAATGGAGAGGCCCGGGGACTTGGTGCTGTTTGCTGCTTGCCGCTGGGTGGGAGACAGATCATAGGGCTGTGATTTTCCCATCTACCAGAGCATCTGTGATGGGCTTTGGCAGGGTCTGTCTGTGTCTGGGCCTGGGTGTGTGAGTTGGTGTGGTTCTGGCTCTGGGGCTGTGATTTATGTAACTCAAAGTTGGTGTGTGAGTGATTTACATGGAAAATGGTGCAGGTGGGGCGGGTAGCTCAGTTCAGTACCCAGTGCCCACTATGAGGCACTGTGATTAGTGGGTGAGAACAGGTAAAAAATTCAGGCTGAGGCTGGGTGCGGTGGCTCACGCCTGTAATCCCAGAACTTTGGGAGGCCAAGGCAGGCAGATCATGAGGTCAGGAATTCGAGACCAGACTGGCCAACATGGTGAAACCCCCCATCTCTACTAAAAACAAAAAAATTAGCCAGGTGTGGTGGCGCACCTGTAATCCCAGCTATTCAGGAGGCTGAGGTGGAGAATCGCTTGAACCTGGAGGCAGAGGTTGCAGTGAGCCAAGATCGCACCACGGCACTCCAGCCTGGGGATAAAGCAAGATTCCTTCTCAAACAAACAAACAAACAAACAAAAAACAGGCTGGTTAGCGTTCAGGCAATGACGTGGGCCTGTGTGTGAAATGTGCGTGCCTGTGAGGAATCTGTGTGAAAAGGCGTCCTCCCGCTCAGTGACTTGTTGGGATGTATGCGTGAGTCTGTGTGACATGGGAACAAGCCTATGAGGGGCTCAGTGTAGTGTGAGGGCTGTCCCCTGTGTCTCTGGTAGAGGTGAGAGTCTGGAAGCGAGTTAAGTGTGCGTGTGAGCCGGTGAGGATTGTTCGTACTTGAGAATTGGGTCCAGAGTGTGAAAGTGTTCCCGGGTAGCGCACGAGTGTGTTCGTGCAGTAAAGTTATGATATGAAGATGTTCTTAGGTGTGGAAGCTGGCGTGCACGTGTGGCGCGGAGTGCCAGCTGCGTGCGTGTGAGTGTGGGAAGGAGATCCCGGGGTCCTCAAAAGCTGCGCGAGTGGAGTCGGCCGTGCCGGGCGTGCAGGGGCGTGGAAGTCGGCGGGGCGCGCGGGGAAGCGGGGGAGCCGGGGATCGGGGAGGAGAGAGCTACTGGCCCGGCGGCCCCATACCATGCCCGGGTCCCGGGCCCCGGGTCCCCCGCCCCATCCCATCCCACACTCCAGGCCGGGTTTGGCGGGGAGCCGGGCCGGGCCGCGGCTTGCGCGGAGGGGGCTGGGGGCCCAGACAAAGGCCTAGTGGGCTGCGCGGCCGGCTGGGGCTAGCAGAGCCCGCGGCCCGGGGGCGGTCCGGGGGCGGGGCCTGGCGCTCCGGGTAGGGGCGGTCCGGGGGCGGGGCCGGCGCCGCGGGGGCGGGGCGGGCGGGGAGGAAAGGGGGCGGTGGAGAGCGGGCCGCGCTGTCCAGAGCTGGCCGGCGAGCGGGCGGCGCGGAGTGAGCGAGCGAGGGAGCGGCGCGGGCCGGGCCATGGGGCGGCGGGCGGCGGGCGCGCTGCTGCTGGCGCTGCTGCTGCACGGGCGGCTGCTCGCGGTGAGTGTGCGGGGCGGAGGGGCGGGGAGCGGGAGGCGGCGGGGCTGGGGCCGTCCGGGTCCCGCTCGCTGCGCCCGCCAACTTGGCTGGGGCGCCCAAGGCTGCGCGGCGGGGATTCTGGCCCGGGACGGCGGCGCCCGCCGGGGACCCCGGGCCGGCGCCACCCTGCGGCATGGGGCTAAACCACGGGGACCACCAGTCGGGACCCTGCGTGGGGCAGGGGGCGGGATTGGCCCGCGTGGGAGCCCGTGGGTCTCTCGGCCACGTTGCCAAGTGCCGGAGTATCGCTGGGCATGGTCCGGCCTACCATTCCTGGGGACCAGTAGGGGAAACTTTGAGCAGGGTGGGAACTTGGCAGGACGAGGGAACCCTTCTGTGCCAGCTTGGCAGAAGGGCCACTCAGTGGTGATGGGGACCCTATGAGTCTCGCTGAAACTTTACCACGACGTTTATCACCTGGGGGAGCTTGGAGCCAGGTAGGCACAAGCAAAACTTTTGGGACAGAGCTGAAGCTTGTGTGGAACACCCACGGGCCTTGGAGTCATACAGCCCAAGAGTTGAATCAATCCCTGCCTTTCACTGAGTAACTCTGTGACCTGGGGCAAGCTAGTTAACCTCTCGGAGGCCAGCCCCACGTGGGTCAAGGGAACTCAAAATACACGACCTCAAAATGCATAGCTGCAGGGCGCTGCTGGACCGGGTGGAATGAGCTGCAAAGTGTGTGGTGCAGGGTTGCAGTGCACCCTTGGGAGACCCGAGTTCCCCAGCTTTCCTCTTCGCAGGTCTCGTAGAGGCAGGGAGAGGCCTGCCCTTGCAGTCTAGTCCCCTACTCTGAGCTTAGGTGGAGGAAAAGGGAATTCTAGGTTCAGAAATCCGGAGGCTTAGAAGGCACTTGGCCAGTAGAGGCCCTGAGGACCTGAGTGAACTTGAGGAGGACTGGGCGGGGTCAGTGGGCAGGGAGCTAGTGGCAGATGTGGGTGGGGGCACATCTGAGGAGGCGAGCCTACCATGGGGAGCCACAGAGCCAACCCCACTCTCTTTGAGGTGCTCCTAGGCAGTCCGTGTACCTGCCCCCCTGTTCTCTGAGCCAAGAGAGGAACTTTTCTAACCAGGCTGGTGTTTACCCAGGGACTGCCTGCCTGGCCTCACCTTGCTGGCTTCGTCGCACCTCTGCCCTCCTGAGTCACTCGTCATCCACCCACCCAGACCTGGCTCCTCACTGCTCTTGCCCCACCCACCCAGCACTTCTCCTCCCCCACCCCCACTCTGGGCAGCCTCCTCTGTTATCCTCCTGTTTCAGCCTCTCACCCCGAAATATTCAGCAAGGCCATCCAGTAGCTCCCTGGTCTTGACCTGAACTTGCACTCCCAGCCCTGACTTTTACTTTTCCCAAGGCACCAACTTAGCACGTGGGATGTTTTCCGAGGCCCAATGGTCTTTCCTGACCTTCCCCCAGCTCTGTCCCCTGATGAGGGGCTCCTCCGTGCCTCCGGTAGGATGGCGATGGGTGGAGTTGTTTGCTGTGTGCATGAGGAATTTCCACAGACATTCCTGGACGGCGGCAGATCATCTCATTCACTTGTTCATTCAACAGATAATCACTGAGCGACATTCCATGGCAGTCACCGGGAGTACAGGGGTTCATTCTTTGGGCAGATATTTGCCATGCACCTACTGTGTGCCAGTGAACCAATGAACCTGATGCGGTGCTAGGGGCTGGGGTAGTGTGGACCAGCAAGGACAGGCCCTGTCTGTGCCTTCCCAAAACTCACAGGCTGGTGGACTGTAATTTAGACAAATAAACAGGCAGCTCCAATCCTGTGGGATTAGAGAGCCTTCTCAGCAACACATGGATGGTGGCTGTCCCACCCCAGGCTGCTGGTGGTGGGCTGGAAAGAGCTTGGCCCCTGAAGTCTCTTTATAAAATTCTTTTTAAAAAGTTTCTCAGGCCCGGTGCCGTGGCTCATGCCTGTAATCCCAGCACTTTGGGAGGCCAGGGCGGGCAGATCACGAGGTCAGGAGTTCGAGACCAGCCTGGCCAACATAGTGAAACCCCCTCTCTACTAAAAATACAAAAATTAGCCAGGTGTGGTGGCATGCGCCTGTAGTCCCAGCTACTCGGGAGGCTGAGGTAGGAGAATCACTTGAACCCAGGAGGCGGAGGTTGCAGTGAGCCGAGACCACACCATTGCACTCCAGCCTGAGTGACAGAGTGAGACTCCCTCTCAAAACAAACAATAAAAAGTTTTTTGGGGGCTGGGCGTGGCGGCACACGCCTGTAATCCCAGCACTTTGGGAGGCCGAGGCAGGCGGATCATGAGGTCAGGAGTTCGAGACTAGCTTGGCCAGCATAGTGAAACCCTGTCTCTACTAAAAATACAAAAAATTAGCCAGGCATGGTGGCACGTGCCTGTAGTCCCAAGTACTCGGGAGGCTGAGGCTGCAGAATTGCTTGAATCCAGTGGGCAGAGGTTGCAGTGAGCTGAGATCGTGCAACTGCACTCCAGTCTGGGTGACAGAGCAAGACTCCATCTCAAAAAAAAAAAAAAAAGAGGGCATCACACTTTGTTGCCCAGGCTGGTCTCAAACTCCTGGCCTCAAGTGATCCTCTCGCCTTGGTCTCCCAAAGTGTTGGGATGACAGGCATGAACCACCATGCCTTGCCTTCCCCTGAAGTCTTACAGACCCAAGGTTGAGTCTCAGGGCTGCCGTTTCTGGCTGTGTGATCTGGGGCAAATTCCTCTCTCAGCCTTAAAGTTTCCACATCTGTACAGTGGGGTTGAGGAGTTTGTTGCAAGTCAAAAATGAGATCAATTCCTAGCCCAGGGTCCCAGCACGCCTTGGACCCTCCTTGCCTGCTGCCCTTTCTCTCCTCTGCCCTTCAGTTCAGTCCGGAGCCAGTGGCGGATGGGGAAGGGTTGGGCACAGGAGCAGGGTGAGATGGGCCTTAGGGAGCTCAAGACCTCCCTGGGACGGGGGACAGGACCGCAGGAAGCTGGTCTGTGATTAAGTGTGGGTGTAATTTCAGCTATTGGGAGGTGAGGAGGCTTGCTGGAGGAGGGGGCTGGGCCTGGGTGACTCGGCAGGCCTTGGCCTGCTGACCCCTTTGGGGCGGCCCTGCAGGGGACAGGCGTCTTGAGGGAGCCGGTGGTGATTAAGGTGTTTTCCAGGGCCAAGGAGGGAAGTCGCTGAGATACCTGTTTCCTGCCTCAGCTGGATTTCCTCGCTGGGGAGGCTGCCAGCTGAACTGGAGGAGCCTCCCCTTCCTGGCGGTCCCTCAGCCCTCCCCTCCACGCAGCCAGCTGCTCTGTCCCCCGACACTAGCCTACTCCATACCTGCAGCCAGGACAGGATGGAGTTTTGAGTGTGTCCTGGACTTTCCTGGAGGGAAGGAGGGCAGGTTGCAGGTCTGTCTGCGGGGTGGAGGCTGGAAGGGGCGGAGATGGACCACCCCCCATTCTTTAGGCCCAGTTCCCCGTGTCTGGGGAGTTGTGGCCCCTGCCTGGTTTGGCCCGGGCCTGTTCTCAGGCTGAGTGCAGACAAGTTGGGATCTGTGGGTCTGAGGCCCTGCCCGGGAGACGGTGGAAAGAAGGTGGCAGGAGGTGACTGGGTTCAGGGCCTGGAAGACGTGTGAGCAAAGTAGAGAGGAAGGAGCTCTTGAGGTGCCAGGCTGGATGATGACAAAGTAATACGGGTACTTCATACTTACCCAGCACCCACTGTCTGCTCTGAATTTCTCAGTGAATCCTCCCATTCACCTGTGTTTCCTGCTCACCACCTCCCTGCGGTGCTCAGAATTAGGTCCCAGCCCCTGACTTAATATAGCCTACGAGGCCCTGCAGGACCCGGCCTCCTGCCACCTGCCCCTCTCAAACTCCTCCAGCTACACCGGTCTTTTCTTTTTTCTTTTCTATTGTTTGTTATTTTTTTTTTTTGAGACAGGGTCTCACACCATCACCCGGGCTGGAGTGTAGTGGCACAGTCACAGCTCACTGCCGCCTCAACCTCCCGAGCTCAGGTGATCCTCCCACCTCAGCCCCCTGAGTAGCTGGGACTACAGACACCCTCCTCTATGCCTGGCTAATTTTTGTATTTTTTATAGAGACAGAGTTTTGCCATGTTCCCTCAGGCAGGTCTCAAACTCCTGGGCTCTAATGATCCACCCCCCTCAGCCTCCCAAAGTGTTAGGATTATAGGCATGAACCACTGCACCCAGCCTTTTCTTTTCCAATGAATATACAAATTTAAAACAAATAGAGATGGGGTCTCATTATATTGCCCAGGCTGGTCCCGAACTCTTTAACTCAAGCTATCCTCCCACCTCGGCCTTCCGAAGTGCTAGGATTACAGGCATGGGCCACCTCGCCTGACCGTTCTTGTTTCTTGAGCATGTGAAACACACTCCCACCTTAGGGTCTCTGTGTCTGCTGTTCCTTCTGCCTGGAACACTTGTCCCTGTAATATCCACATGACCCGCTCCTCTCCTTCTTCAGGTCCTTACCACTCTGCCCATAATGGCTGTCTCCTTAAACTGCTTTATTTTTGTTCTCACAATCGTCTGACCTGTATTTGTCTGTATTTGTCTGCCTCCTCCTGCTCAGTTTAAGTTCCACGAGAGCAGGATCTCATCTGTTTTTGTCCACTGCTGTGTCTTTAGCACCTGGCAGGTAGTAAATGCTTAGTGAATATATTTATTGAATGTTTTAAGCTATAGCTACTAACCTGATCCCCATTCTCTAAGCAGAGGACATTGAGGCACTGAGAGGTTACGTAACTTGCCCAGTGGCTTACATATCCACACACTCAGAGATGCTATGAGCCAAGTTTTGAATTCAGATGAAGCTCTCCTAATCACTCCACCTACCGCCCCATGTGCGTGTAATGGGCAGTCAGTAGGTATTGCTGCAACTTGTCACTGATGTTGATTAAGAACTCTGGTCTCAAGTAGTAAAGGGGCTACCTCAGGCAAGGAATATCAGGGATTGGCTTGGGAACAGAAGCTCTTTGGTGGGGGTGTGCCTCAGTGTCCATGGGGTCTCCTGAGGATGCCTGTGCCTGGGCTGGGGAAGCCTAGGAACTAAACTCTAGGGTGCTCATTTTTAGGTTTGTTAATTCATTAGCGTCCTCTTCACATATTCCCTGGCACTCTACAGGGAGTGGAATTTATCCAGGCCTGAGTGGGCCAGGCTGGCCCTGCCCAGTGTGGGAGGTCAGAGGCCCCTGCCCCTGCCATGCTGCTGGTGGGGGAAGGGGAAGAGCACCCTCCTGGTTGTCCTGCATGGAGCCTGCACTGTTTTTTTCTGGCTGTTCCCTGGGGGCTCAAGGTTTGGCATGAGTCTGCAGAGCTTCAAGGGCTGCCTGGCCTTGGGGTGAGAGGCTCAGGAGGGAGGGCAGGAGGGCCTGCCCAGGCTATGGAAAGATCTGGAGCAATGATTCAGAGGCCACTTGGAGGCCAGACATGTGGGATCTGCACCCTCAGACCACTTGGGGTATATGGGAAGGGTTCCCAGCCCTGGCCTGTTGCCCCCCTCCCCTCCGCCCAATCCAGTCCCAGCTGCAAGGGGTCAGGCTGGAGGAGGAAGTGAATATGACTCGGTTCCCCGGCAGCTTCCCAAGGATCTGCTGGGCCCACCTCTCCCCGTCCCAGGGCCTACCCTGGCCTTTCCCTCCTCTCGCTCCTGCTCTTGCCAAGAAGAGGGAGGCTGCACCGAGGGTCCCGGCCCTGCTGGAATGTTGCCTCATCCTGGGCCTTGGCCTCTTTGGCCCTGCCACCCCCTCCTGCTCCCAGGGCCAGCTGCCCCAGCGCCCAGAGCTGGCTGACTGAAACCCAGAAGTATGTGTGGAACTCACTTCGCGGGGAGCCGCCGGCCTCACTGCCCAGCCCGGTGGCGTCAGGGCTGTGTCAATAGCAGCCTTGAGAGGGGTGTGGCTCGTGGCTGCTGGGGGTGGCTGGGTTGGGGGTGCTGTCATGAAAGCCCCGAGAACAAGGTGGCTCTTTGAGGCCTGGGAATGTGGGGCCTTTGAGTCTCGCTGCCCCCAGAACCACCCTCCCTTCCCTTCCATGATGCTCATCTGTGCCAGGCCTGCAGGGACCTCAAAGCATCCCTGGGGGCATCTGTGGCATCCTGAGATAGCTTTAGGACCAGCTCCTAGCTCCTGACCAGAGCCCATTCCCTGAGCCATGGAGGAGGGTGTTCTGTTGCTCTGGGTTTTAGGGGAGTATCTGGTGCACAAAGCCTTGCAGAGTGTATTGAATGAATGAATGAACAAATGATGTATGTGATTAAGCATTTGTTAAAATTCATTGGGCGCGGTGGCTCACGCCTGTAATCCCAGCACTTTGGGAGGCTGAGGCGGTGGATCACGAGGTCAGGAATCGAGACCATCCTGGCTAACACGGTGAAACCCCATCTCTACTAAAAATACAAAAAATTAGCCGGGTGTGGTGGCGGGTGCCTGTAGTCCCAGCTACTCGGGAGGCTGAGGCAGGAGAATGGCATGAACCCGGGAGGCGGAGCTTGCAGTGAACCGGGATCGCACCACTGCACTCCAGCCTGGGTGACAGAGCAAGGCTCTGTCTCAAAAAAAAAAAAAAAAAATTCATTTCACAAATATCTGTGGGTCATCTTCTATGTGAATTTATTTGTGTCTGACTGTGTTCTAGATCGTTATTTGTTTTTTTGTTTTTGAATGGTGTCTCACTCTGTTGCCCAGGCTGGAGTGCAGTGGTATGATCTCGCCTCACTGCAACCTCCGCCCCCCAGGTTCAAGAGATTCTCCTGCCTCAGCCTCCCAGGTAGCTGGGATTATAGGCACGCACCACCATGTCCAGCTAATTTTTGTATTTTTAGTAGAAATGGGGTTTCACCATGTTGGCCAGGCTGGTCTTGAACTCCTGACCTCAAGTGATCCACCCACCTTGGCCTCCCAAAGCGCTGGGATTACAGGCATGAGCCACCGCACCCGGCCTGTTCTAGATCTTGAGGTTACCTCAGAGAATAAAAATGTCAGATTCCTTTCTCTCATGTCACTTGCATTATAGCTAGTGCAGAAAGACAGACAATAAATGAAATACAACAGGTGGTGACAAGTGCTCAGAAGAAAAAGTAAAACAGGGAAGAGGGCAGTGAGTGATGAGGCGGGGTAGGGTGGGGTGGTAGGAAAAGCCTCTGATAAGATAAATTTGAACTGAAGGAGACCTGAAGTAAGTGAGCGGGTAAGCCTCGCGGATATCAATGGAAAGGGCATTCCAGGCAGAGGGCACAGCCAGTGCAGAGGCCCAGAGGTGGGAGTGTCCTTGGCATGTCTGTGGAAAAGCAAGGAGGCCCGTGGGGCTGGAGCAACATCAGTGAGGGGGAATGTGGTGGACACAGCAGGCAGGGGCGTGGCAGAGGGTGATTGGCAGAGCCTTGGCCATGGGAAGGACCTTGGATTTGCGCCTGAGTGAATTAAGAAGTCACTGAAGGGGCCTGGTGTTACATAGGATTGCTCTGGCTGCTGTGTGGAGAGGAGCACCAGGAGGGTCCAGGGGAAAGGCAAGGAGGCCATGACCCAGGACAGACGATGGGAGCTCGAGCCAGGACCACAGAGGTGGGAGGTGGTTGAATCCCCAGTACATTTTGAAGATGGGTCACCAGGATTTGCTAGTGGATTGGATGTGGGGTGAGATGGAAAGAGAGGAGTCCGAGATGCCTCCACAGTCTTTGGCTTCAGCATCCCGAAGGATAGAGCTGCCACTACCTGAGATGGGAGAACTCCAGGAGGAGCAGGCTTAGGAGGAAGATCAAGAATGGCAGGAGATGGAGTCCAGAATTCTCAGAACAGTTAATTTATTTTGTGTCTTCTCTTACGATCTTTTGTTTGGACATAAAAATTCTTTAAAAAAAAAAGAAAAAAAAGGGGCAGGTGGGCCAGGAGTGGTGGCTCACACCTGAAATCCCAACACTTTGGGAGACCAAGGTAGGAGGCTCACTTGAGCCCAGGAGGCGGAGGCTGCAGTGAACCATGATCTCGCCACTGCACTCCAGCCTGGGTGATAGAGCAAGGCCCTGTCTCTTAAAAAAAAAAAAAAAAAAAGAAAAAAAGAAAAAAAAGAATGGAAAGTGATGGAGGGGACAGCGTGGGTTGGGGTTGGACTGGCTCACATGCCTGGCAGTCATCCCCCTACCCATTTCCAGCCAGGAGCTCCCCCGTCCCTGCCCAAGCTGGGGCCTCTGCATTGGCTTGTGGTGTAGGTGGAGGGGATCTTGCTGAGTGTTCATTTGTGGAGTTGCAGACTCTGCCTTAGAACTCCACAGCCGGAGCTCATGGCTTATAGATTTATTCTTACCCCCTCATCTAGAGTGGAAGCTCCATGAGGGCAGGGACTTGGCTTTGTTCATTGCTGTTTGCCTGGTGCCAGGCAGATAGTAGGTGAACACGTTAAAAATTCGAATGAGGTGGCTCACAATCTGTAATCCCAGCACTTTGGGAGGCCGAGGCAGGCGGATCATCTGAGGTCAGGAGTTCGAGACCAGCCTCACCACCATGAAGAAATCCCGTCTCTACTAAAAATAATAGTAAAAAAAAATCAGCCAGGCATAGTGGCGCATGCCTGTAATCCCAGCTACTCAGGAGGCTGAAGCAGGAGAATCAATCACCTGAACCCGGGAGGCGGAGGTTGCAGTGAGCCGAGATCGCGCCATTGCACTCCAGCCTGGGCAACAAGAGCAAAACTCCGTCTCAAAAAAAAAAAAAAATTCAAGTGAATAAAGGACGGGTGCGGTGGCTCATGCCTGTAATCCCAGCACTTTGGGAGGCCAAGGCAAGCAAATCACTTGAGGTAAGGAGTTCGAGACCAGCCTGGCCAATATGGTGAAAGCCCATCTCTACTAAAAATACAAAAAAGTTAGCTGGGTGTGGTGGTGCATGCCTGTAGTCCCAGCTACTTGGAAGGCTGAGGCAGGAGAATTGCTTGAACCTGGAAGTGGAGGTTGCAGTGAGCTGAGTCATGCCATTGCACTCCAACTTGGGCGTCATCGGAGACTCTGTCTCAAAACAACAAACAAACAAACAAAAAAATTCAAGTAAACAAATTAATGGCTTTGAGGAAGCCAGCAGGCCAAGAAGGGCCAGGCTCCTTGCTGAGATTGGAAAGGGGCATGTTCTGGCCCCTGTACTTGGGAGCTGCCTGCCCAGCCATGCTCTCTGCAGGGCCCCAGAAGATGTGGGACAAGCTGGGATGTCCACTCTGCCATTTTTGACTTGTCTGTGTCCTCACTGATCTCAGAGCCCCTTCCCTGGGCACTATGGTCAAGGGAAAGATGTGGGCTCAAAAGGCCCTGCCTTCACATCTTGGCCCAGCCCTGACTGGCTCTGTGACCTTGGGCAAGTTGCTTTACCTCTCTGAGCCTCAGTCAACTGTGAAATGCGGAGGCCTGCTTCCTGGTGGTTGCGAAGTCTCAGTGCCTGGAATGCGGCAGGTATTTGACACTCTGTGATTGCACTAAGTCTTGTCCTGCTAAAGGCAAGGCCGGTGGAGTATCTGAGGCAGGGTTCCCAGGGCCCAGCTGGGCATGCCTTCTCTATGACCCAGGTCCTGTACTAGGCTTGTTGAATGAATGGCTGTGTAAAGGATTGTCCATTCCCTGGGCCTCTTTCTCAGTCTCAGAGCTCCGGGTGTAACTGCCTCTGATCTGCCACTGCCCCTCCTTCCTCTACCGAGGCCGCAGCTGTAGGACAGAGTCCACCCTTCCACCCTGATTGCTCCTTCCTGGACTGGGAGAAGGAGGGGGGCACACCCCAGGGTGTGGCCTGGGAAAGGCTGGAGCCTTTGGACGCCTTGTCCCCTTCCCAGATGTGTGCAGTTGGTAAGCTCTGAGCAACAGGAGATGTGGCCAAGTGGCTCCCATGGGTGCAGAAAGGATGTTCATGCATCCTGAGGGTAGCGACAGCGGGAGGGTGGGGGACGTCCTGGGACCCCATCCTAGCCCTATCCCCGCTCCGGCCTACACTGGAAGAGGCAGGACCTTGCCCGGGAAGCTCTGGGCAAACCTGTAGTTGGTCCTTACTTGGTGGGGTGTGGGGCTGCTGGACTCTGAATCTGGCTCCTGTGGGCTCAGAGAAACAGCAGGACTCAGGAGAGAGAGACACACAGGCCTGGCGATCTCGCCCCACCTCCTCCTATGCTTTGGGTTTGGGCTGTGGGTTAGAGATGTGTCCCCTCCCCACCAGGCGGGTCACACCTAGGTGTTTTTTAATGTTTGGCCTCTTTCCCCATCTTTCTCCCATTCCAGTCAGTGGGGAAGGGGAGGCCTGGCTGGGGCCTGAGCCTGGGGAGGACTTCAGAGGTGGCCTTGGGTCACCCCACAGATGCTTCTCCACGGGTGGGGCTGGGATTCCCAGCTGCCTCTGGCCCCTTCCCAGCCCACCTCCGGGTCCCTGCCCCCACCTCCCCACTCCCCGCGCCTGCCCATGCCTCTCTCCAAGGAAGCCAGCTCCGGCCCCCACCTCCTGCTCCTGGGCTCCCCTCCTAACTAACCCCAGCTGACTCAACTCTCTCCTTGTTTGGCGTTTCCAATTTTCAAATAGTTGGGAACTGGGATCATGCCTCTTCTTGGAACCCTCGCTGGGCTGGATGGATTGAAATTCTGGCCTCATAAATCCCAGCCCTAGTGGCCTCTACTCTATCATTTTTTTTTTTTTTTTTTTTTTTTTCAGACCAAGTCTCACTCTATCTCCCAGCCTGAAGTGCAGTGGTGCCATCTCGGCTCACTGCAACCTCTGCCTCCCGGATTCCAGCGATTCTCTTGCCTCAGCCTCCAGGGTAGCTGGGATTATGGATTACAGGCATGCACTACCACGCCTGACTAATTTTTGTATTTTTAGTAGAGTCGGGCTTTCACTATGTTGAATAGGCTGGTCTCGAACTTCTGACCTCAGGTGATCCGCCCGCCTCAGCCTCCCAAAGTGCTGGGATTACAGGCGTGAGCCACCATGCCCAGCAGCCTCTATCACTTTCGTAGCTCTTCATCCTCTCCTGCCTTTTGCCTTCCTGTGACCCTCAGGCCAGAGGAACAGAAACCCAGGAGTTTCCTGGGGACAGACCAGTCTCTTCCCTGTCCTGGGACCTGCAGGTTCTCCTCCCCAGTGGCCTCAGTCACATAGGTCGCCAGATAACGTTCCCTGCGTGCT
The DNA here is from genome assembly GCF_047675955.1 of Chlorocebus sabaeus. Classification (NCBI taxonomy): domain Eukaryota; kingdom Metazoa; phylum Chordata; class Mammalia; order Primates; family Cercopithecidae; genus Chlorocebus; species Chlorocebus sabaeus. The sequence continues at coordinate 115,116,904 of NC_132923.1, forward strand.
GACACCTTCCCATTAAAACTGCCACCCTCTTTAGAGCCAAGCCTCCCACTGGGCTCTTGCCAGGCATTATCTCATATAATACTCACAGCAATCTTTTGAAGTTGGTATTATATCTCCATTTTGCAGAACGGGAAACTGAGGCATCAAGAGGGGGAGTTGGGGGCCAGACTTGCACTTGTAATCCCAGCACTTTGGAAGGCCTAGGCAGGCAGATTGCTTGAGGCTAGGAGTTCGAGAGCAGCCTGGACAACATGGTAAAACCCCATCTCCACTAAAAATACAAAAATTAGCTTGGCCTGGTGGCTCATGCCTGTAGTCCCAGCTTCTTGGGAGCCTAAGGCAGGAGAATCGCTTGAACCTGGGAGGTGGAGGCTGCAGTGAGCCAAGACTGTGCCACTGCACTCCAGCCCGGGTGACAGAAAGATACTCTGTCTCAAAAAAAAAAAAAAAACTAGGGAGAATGGCTGGCCCTTCATCCACCCAGTACATGCCACACCTGGGAATGGACCCCAGGTTGTCAGACTCCCAAGTCGTCATTGTTTTCCCCAGTGGGTCCAGCCTGTTGTGTCCAGAGAGAGGAATTCTGGGAGGGCTGTGTGGAGAAGGTGGGTCCAGGCTGGCCTTGGCAAAGGGTTATAGGAGGCTGCATGTCTGCCACCTGGGCTTTGCCAGTTCCTGCTTCGCAGACTCGCGTGCCTTTTTGCTCTTTGACTTCCATTTCAACCCAGTGATAATGTTCCCCAGAGAGATGGATGTGGCCTTCCCTTTGACTGAGACCCCTGGGAACCCTGATTCTTCTCAATCAGGTCCCAAGCTCCCTGTGGGGCCTGCAGGTTTTGCTCTGTTGGGAGTTCAGTGAGTTTTCCTGAGCGGGGCCAGGTAGGAGCCAGCCCTGTGTCTCCCTCATACTGGGGGCTTGGGTGAAATACAAGGCAGAGAAGCACATGACTCAGCTGCCAGGTGAAATCTACATCCAGGTCCCGCCTTATATTGTTTCAACAGCCCTGTGCAGTGGAAGCTTCAAGAATCCTTCCATCCATCCCTCTGTCCACTCATTTGTTCACATATTCAGCTAGTGCTGCCTGAGGACCTGCTGTGTGCCTGAAATTGCGCTTATTGTTTTATCTGCATTATCAGTGCCCCTGTACAGCTGGGATTATGCCTCCATTTCCCAGATGAGAAGTAGCTCAGAGAGCAGGGAACAGCTAGGCGCAGAGGAAGGTGGATGCTGCCTTCAGCATCACCAGACCTCCTGGAAGAAGTTGGAGGCATGGTCCCTACTCTCTGGGTGCCTTGGATCTTGTTGGAGAGGCAGGACTCATAAGCTATAAGTGCCCAACACAACTCAAAATCCAGACAATAGCAGAGTGTCAGGGGAAGGAAAAGATTGATTGGGCATGAGTGATCTGGAAAGACTTTCTAGAGGAAATGGGGCTTAAAGAGCAAGTCTGATTTGGCTGGTAGAGGAGGAAAGCATTGTGGCAAGGGTCCAGGAGTTGTCCCCATTGTCCCTGGACTCACATTGTCCGCATTGTTGTTGCATGTGCAAGAGCAGGAAGACACTCGCCTGCTGCCAGAGTTGTTAAAGTTGGGAAAGAATAAGAGGAAGTCCCCAAGATAGCTGAGGTGACATTCATTGCTGGTGAGACCAGGGAGGCAAGAGGTTAAGGCCTGGGCATCCACTTGGTCACCAGCCAGCTACCATCCCTCCGCCCTGGGCCTCAGTTTTCCTACTCATAAAATGGGCTCCTTTCTTGCTTGTTGGCCACCTTCCAAGTCAGAAGAAAGGGACCCTGAGTTCTTGGAGAGAACTGTTCACTACCCCCAAGAGTTGGTGGCATTCCATTTTCTGCAGCCTGGGGTGGTAGACACCTCAAGGAGCCCACCACATTACCAATCCCATATCTTCCTTCATTGATGCCGTTGCTTCCTTCCCCTGACACTCTGCTTTTGTCTGGACTTTGAGTTGTGTTGGACACTTACAGCTTACAAATCCTGCCTCTCCGACAAGATCCAAGGCATCCAGAGAGTAGGGACCAATTTCTTCCAGTAGATCTAGTAACGCTGCAGGCAGCTTCCACCTTCCTCTGTGCCTGGCTGGCTATTCCCTGCTCTCTGAGCTACTTCTCATCTGGGAGATGGAGGCATAACCCCAGCTCCCAAGTGCCAGGCTCTGGGCTAGGGAAGATCTGGGAGATCTCTCGAGTCTTTGTGACTTGGTCTCAGCACCCATTGGTGAGTCTGTTTCCCTTGCAATGAACCTGTGGGAGGAGAGGACCTGGGGGCCAGCTCCCCTGGGCGAGGGCAGGGGGAGGGCCCACAGCAGCAGAGAGAAGAGCAGGCCAATTTTATTATGAGTCTCAGATGAGCTCATGGATGTGCAAAATAGCGAGGGCTATTTATGTTGAGTCTGGTTATTTTATTTTATTTTTTTGAGACGTAGTCTTGCTCTGTCACCCGGGCTGAAGTGCAATGGCATGATCTCGGCTCACTGCAACCTCCACCTCCCAGGTTCAAGCGATTCTCCTGCCTCAGCTTCCCGAGTAGCTGGGATTACAGGCGCCCACCATTAGGCCCGGCTAGTGTTTGTATTTTTAGTAGAGATGGGGTTTCACCATGTTAGTCAGGCTGGTCTCGAACTTCTGACCTCAGGTGATCCGCCTACCTTAGCCTCCCAAAGTGCTGGGATTACAGGTGTGAGCCACTGTGCCCGGCTGCGTCTGGTTATTTTCATTTAGGAGAAATGGAAGCTGCCCACAGAGCCCAGGTTTGGGGTTCCCTGGCATTGAGTGGGTTAAATGAGGGGTGCAGCCTTGGGGTGCCTGCTTTTCACTTTCCTCCCTTTTTTTCTCTCCCTGCCTCCTGGGGTCGGGGTGGGGGCGGGATGGGGGAAACAGATCAGCTCAAGCCTGGATTCGACTTGAGGACATGGGAGGAAATGGGAGGAAAGGGTTAATTAAGTCAGTCTGGCTTCCCACCTCCCTGGTAGGGGTCGAGGAGGGGGGGACTGGGATGGCTGGGGCAGGAATGTGTGATAAGATCAAAGCTTTCAGTCGGCCTGGGCCCCACCTCTGGTTTCACCTGAGCAATTGAAGGGAATTCTCTAGCTGGGAGGACTGTGGCCTCCTAGGCAGGGGGGTTTTAGGCAGGGCCACCTTCCTCCAAGAGGCCCCACCTCATGTTGGCTTCAGGTGCCTCCTCCTTCCCCCTACACCTCCCACTCATCTCCCAGAAGAACCACCTTGTGCCCTGACAGGTACTAGAAGCCCCAGGGGCCACCTTTACTTGGTACTTCAAATGGGGGGGATACACCCTCTCTAGCAACAGGCCTCTCTCCTGCCCTCTCCACTGCCCTCTCATAGTTTGGGTTTCTTTTTTTTTTTTTTTTTGAGACGGAGTCTCGCTCTGTTGCCCAGGCTGGAGTTCAGTGGCCGGATCTCAGCTCACAGCAAGCTCCGCCTCCCGGGTTCACGCCTTTCTCCTGCCTCAGCCTCCCGAGTAACTGGGACTACAGGCGCCCGCCACCGCGCCCGGCTAGTTTTTTGTCTTTTTTAGTAGAGACGGGGTTTCACCATGTTAGCCAGGATGGTCTTGATCTCCTGACCTCGTGATCCACCCATCTCGGCCTCCCAAAGTGCTAGGATTACAGGGTTGAGCCACCGCGCCCGGCCCATAGTTTGGGTTTCTAAGCCCAGGACCCTTGGTTTTAGAAAGACCAGGAGGTCCCTGGCTAAGGAGCTGAAAGGCTTCAGACAGCTCAGAAAAGAGCCCAGAGCCTCCTTGCTGTGGCTGTTAGCTCCCGTCCATCAATTCTGCACCGTTTCATTCTGCAGGTTGTACTTTGGGACAGTGTCGTGGGCAGAAGGCATAGTCCTGAGACCTGTCCTAGCTTCATCACTTATTGCTGTGTGACCCTGGGCTGGTGGGTTCGCCTCTCTGAGCCTCCTCTGTCAGGTGGGAATGGCAATTCCTACATTGCAGGGTTTTGGTGAAGATTAGAGATCATGTAAACAGCCTATAGCCAGAATAGGCAGTTGATAAATAACAGGAGCTATCATATTGCGATTTTATTTTTCCTCCTTCGAGAGGGCCACTGGTACTTGGTCCTAGATAAACCTCTGCATCTCAGTTCTATTGTGTGTCCCCCTGCAACCCCACCTGCCACCTCACCCCTGCTATGGGAAGGCCCTAAGTCCCAGAGTCCATCCTCTCCTCCAACACTGTTTTCTTACGGGATCTTCATAATGTTGGGAGGGGAGCAAGATGGGAAGGGGTGTGAGTGCAGGAGGCCGAAGGCTCTGTCAGTGCCCTCAGGGACCTTCCCTTGGGATAGCAGGTTGAGCCTTCCTGGAGAGCAGTGGTCCAAGCTTTCCCTCTCCACTGCCAGAGGCCTCACCAGGCCAGCTGGGCTACAGAAGTGGCCCCAGGAGGCACTCAGTGGGGAAGAGCGGATGCTGGGGGTGCCGCAGCCCGGGCTTCTGCCTGCTCTCGGTGCTGGCTCTGCCCTGGTTAATGATTACTCTGGGAGAGTGGGAGAGCAGAGGAGGGGGCCCTCCCAGCCCCCTTAACCACTGGTTGCACCCGAGGTATGTCAGTAGTCCAGTGTTCCCTGCTTTAATGTGGCAGCCTGCTCTGGGGTACGTGGGGCAGGGAAGCAGGGGCTTGCAGTCACATATTGACAGGCTGCTTGTGCACCTGGGGTCCTGGGGACAGTCTTAGGGCCCACAGGATCTAGCTGCAGTGTGAACTCTGGTATAATAACAGGCCCTGTGGTTTGGTGGCAGCTGTATGAACAGACCCTGCAATAATACACGAGGCAAGCAAGCCCCTTCTAGCTCAGAAAATCCTGCACTCCTCCTCTCCCGGGCTCAGACCCTGCACAGGAGTCCTGGTCTTTGGGGCAGCTGGTCTTGGCTTCCAACCCCCAACTCTGCCAGTTCTGGGCTGTATGACCTTGGGCAAGTCACTTTACCTTTCTAAGGGGCTGCTGCTTTATCTGAAAGAAGAGAATGCTAATCCCTACTTTGCAATGGCAGCAAGCCACTGGGAGGGAGGTATTTAGTTCACAATTAATACCTGGGGAATGGCAGCAATTGTTATATTACCATCATAGTTTTTGTTATTAGTAGAAAGGGAAATTGAATCTTCGTCCTGGGTAACGAGGGTGACAGTGGCCGTTGGGGATGAGCTGGAAGATTTACGGGGGGGGGGGGGGGTGGGAGGGGCAGGGGGGGGCGGGTGAGGAGGCATAGGCAGATCCCAGACACATATGAAGAGGGCATGTAGGAAAGGGCTGGAAGGATGAAGAGAACAGGGGCTTAGCAGAGATTTCAGGCACACTGGGCCCACCTTAGACCTCTCAGCCTGGATTCCTCCTTGGGCTGGGTCCTGCGGCTGGCGAAGGCCAAGAGTCGGGAAGGAGGGAGAACTGTTTTATTTTGATAACATTAAGGCATTTTCCCCTCCTGGCGGCTGCTATTTTGAGAGTCCCAGGGAGCAGGGGCTATGGTTAAATTAGGTAATGTTGCTCCAACAGGAATGTGTGAAGCAGTCGGGCTGAGGCTGCAGAGAGGACGGTCAGTTCACTCCATATAAAATTAAACTGCAGCTTGGAAAAGAGCAGCTTGGGCCACTTTATAAGGCGATGTGGGGGGAACCGCTGGAAGCAGCTGCTAGTGGAGTGAAAGTGATGGCCCAAGGCCTCTTTTTAGAGAGCCTGGGCCTCTGCCCGGAGGCCTGACTGACCCAGCAAGGATCCGGTGACTGGCATGAGGGGCAGGGCTGGGGTGCTTCAGCTCCACGCCTGTGGCTGCTACTCAAGGCGGGTGGGGTTTAGGGTGGCGTGATGCATGAGAGGGATGGCTCGGCAGACTTGGCCTTGAATCCTGCCTCTGCCTCTATCTAGCCTTCTGTGCTTGGGCAAAACCCCTCAGCGTCGCTGGACCTCAGTATTAGCAGCAGTGGAAAAGCAGTTCAGCCACCTGTGAGCCCAGCACTTTGGGAGGCCAAGGCCAGCGGATCACTTGAGGCCGGGAGTTTGAGACCAGCCTGGCCAACATGGTGAAACCTCATCTCTGCTAAAAATATGAAAATTAGCTGGGTGTGGTGGTGCACGCCTGTAAATCCCAGCTACTTAGGAGGCTGAGGCAGGAGAATCGCTTGAACCCGGGAGGCGGAGGTTACAATAAGCCAAGATTGTGCCACTGCACTCCAGCCTGAGCAACAGAGCAAGACTCTCTCAGGAAAGAAAAAACAGTTCCAGTCCCTTAGGAGAGTTTCTTTTTTTTTTTTTTTTTTTTTTTGAGACTGAGTCTCGCTCTGTCACCCAGGCTGGAGTGCAGTGGCGCGATCTCAGCTCACTGTAACCTCTGCCTCCCAGTCTCGCTCTGTCACCCAGGCTGGAGTGCAGTGGCGCGATCTCAGCTCACTGTAACCTCTGCCTCCCAGGCTCACACCATTCCCTTAGGAGAGTTTCTTATAGATCAAATCACAAGAAACAAAAGGCAGAGCTCACTTTTATGGAGGGCCTACTGGGTACAGTCATCCCTTTATGTCCTTATAGCTCCAAGGGTGGTCTAGACACTAGCAGTCCGGGCCTCAACTGGGAGCTTGTCAGAAATGCAGAGTTTCTGGCCCCCCTTGGACCTACTGACTCAGAATCTGCATGCCGACAAGATCTCCAAGTGACTCATGTGCTTGTCAAAGTTGGAGAAGGGCTGCTTTCCGTCTGCTGTCTCATTTCATCCTGAAAACCGCCCCTGGAGAGATGACCGCCATAGAAACTCCATCAATGATCATACTCTTCCCAGATTCTTCCCCTCTTCCCTTTTTTTGGTCCAGGTGGGGGTTCAGCGAAGAATAGGGTGTCAAAACCCCTGACAGGACTGGAGAAAGTTGAGAGTATTACCTGCTTTTGAGACTTTTTTTTTTTTTCTTTCTTTTTTCTTTTTTGAGACAGGGTCTTGCTCTGTCCCCCAGGCTGAAGTGCAATGGTGCAATCTTGGGTCACTGCAACCTCTGCCTCCCGGGTTCAAGCAATTCTCCTACCTCAGCCTCCCAGGTAGCTAGGATTACAGGTGCCCGCCACCACGCCCAGCTAATTTTTGTATTTTTAGTAGAGACAGGGTTTCACCATGTTGGCCAGGCTGGTCTCAAACTCCTGACCTCAAGTGATCCGCCAGCCTTGGCCGCTCAAAGTGTTGGGATTATAGGTGTGAGTCACCACCCCCAGCCCCTTTGAGAGTTAATCAGACTTTCTTGTCTCCTTTCACCTGCAGGCTCGGCACAGCCGGACAAAGGTCATTTCCCCAAAGTCGTTCCATGCTGCCTGTCTTTGGGGAAAAATGGGGGCTGGAAAGAGGTTCTCTACTGACATGGCCTGTGGGACGGGGAGCAGCCATTGATCTATGGATCAGAGGAGAGGGGAGGAGCCCAGTGGGGAGGAGAGTCAGAGAGGGGCAGCCCTGGGCTTAGTTAGGGTCCCCCCCACCTATCACTGGTACATGTGGGACTGATACAGTCTAGCAGCAAATATTTGGAGAACGCTGACTATGTGCTCAGCCCTGGGGAAGTCTCCTCAATTTCCCCTAATTCTGTAGACCTTTATTATTCAGAAAAAAACTCCACAACTGTTATTACAGTTTATTTAGTAGCTAGCATGTGCCACACACTATACTGAGCACTTGAGTTGCATTAGCTCTTTGATCTATTTAATTTCACCATCACTTCCCTCCTATATAAAATGAGGATAGTAATAAAAATACGGATCTTGTAGGGTTGTTATGAAGATAACTCAATGTTTGTCAAGTACCCGGCACATAGTGTTAAATAAATATAGTAAGTACAAATAATCTTCCAATAAGGTAGGTACTGTTATTGTCCCACCCCTCCTTTTCTTCCCCACCTCCGCCACAGAGTCTCACTTTGTTGCCCAGACTGGAGTGCAGTGGCACCATCTTGGCTCACTGCAACCTCTTCCTCCCAAGTTCAAGTGATTCTCCTGCCTCAGCCTCCCAAGAAGCTGAGACTACAGGTGTGCACCACCACACCCTGCTAACTTTTGTATTTTTAGTAGAGACAGGGTTTTATTATGTTGGCCAGGCTGGTCTCGAACTCCTGACTTCAGGTGATCTGCGTGCCTCGGCCTCCCAAAGTGCTGGGATTACAGACGTGAGCCACCGCACCCAGCCTATTGTCCCCATTTTACAGAGGTACAAATTGAAGTTCAGTGCAGAGAAGGGTCTGGACTCCTGTCCTGGGATCACAGGAGACTCGGGAAGAGCCATAAGAAATTGAGTCCCCAAACTTATAAGCCAATATTATCATTCAGTTCAACATAGTATTTGTTTGTTATCCCCTAGCTGCTGGACATTAGGAAGTATCTAAAGGTTTTATATATATGTATATATTTATGTTTAAAAGATGAAAAAAAAACTTAGTGTCTGTCCCCAAGGAGCTTTGGTTCCAGCAGGAGAGAAGAAACGTTAACTCAAGTGATTATGATTAAGACTGAATCTCTAGTGTTCCGAGGTACAAATGAAATCCACATACTTGTAGGGAGAAGGATGTCTTTATAGGGGTTCCAAAAAATCTTTAGAGTGGCGGTGGTGATTGAGTGGGCCTTGAAGGATGGATAGATTAGCTCGAGGGGCGTGGGAACAGCATTCCAAGAAGAGGGAACTGCATGACTAAAGGCCTAGAGGCAGGCAGATGTGCCCTGTGTTACCCTGAGTGGGTGTCGCCCAGTTCTTAGGAGCCTCAGGGGGCTGATAGGGTCAGGGTAGCCAGGTGGAGAAGGCCAAGCCCAGCTTTTTTGCCATTGAAGATTCCTAGTGTTCTTAAAGACATGGCTTCTCAACCAGCTGGGATTATTCCATCCCCATTCTGCCCTGTCTTATTTATTTGTTTGTTTATTTATTTATTTATTTATTTATTTATTTATTTATTTATTTTTGAGACAGGGTCTTGCTCTGTCACCCAGGCTGGAATGCAGTGGCACGATCATGGCCCACTGCAGCCTTGACCTCCTAGGCTCAAGTGATCCTCGCATTTCAGCCTCCCGAGTAGCTGGGACCACAGGCACACACCACCACACTTGGCTGCTTTTTGTGTTTTTCATAGAGATGGGGTCTTGCCGTGCTGCTGAGGCTGGTCCCAAGCTTCTTGGGCTCAAGCAATCCACCTGTCTCAGCCTCCCGAAGTGCTAGGATTACAGGCATGTGCCACCGCGCCCAGCCATTCTGCCCTTTCTTAGTGTCAAAAAATCAAAGACCTTTGTAAACAGGCGGTCAGAACTTCTGGTCAGCGTGTGATAACTGGTGTAGCTGACAGAATTCAGGCCAAAAGCAGACAGACTTAATGTCTTGATTAACGAGGCAGCCTTATCACCACACATGTTCGATTTCCGTTAGCTGTTTCCAGCGTTGACAATAACCATGGGTGGGGAGCGCTGTGGCAGGGCCAGGCCTGGTTCTGATTTTGCCTCTGCGGCCTACAGCTATGCAGCCTTGGCAAACCTCAGTTTCCTCCTTTGTAAAATGGAGATAGCTCCACCTCCAGGCTTGACCTAGGATCAATTATGGCATAATCTGCACTGTCTGATATGGTAACTGCTAGTCACACATGACTATTTCTTGCAAAATTTAAAATTAAATAAAGTTTTAAATAAAAATTCAGTTTCTCTTTTTGTTTTTTTGAGACGGAGTCTCGCACTTTTGCCTGGGCTGGAGTGCAATGGCGTGATCTCGGCTCATTGCAACCTCTGCATCCTGGGTTCATGCAATTCTCCTGCCTCAGCCTCTGGAGTAGCGGGGATTACAGACACACACCACCACCCCAGCAAATTTTTTGTATTATTTATTTATTTATTTATTTATTTATTTATTTTTTTTTTCTAAGATGGAGTCTCGCTCTGTCACCCAGGCCAGAGTGCAGTGGCACAATCTCAGCTCACTGCAAGTTCCGCCTCCCAGCTTCATGTCATTCTCCTGCCTCCTCCTCCCAAGTAGCTGGGACTACAGGCACGCACCACCATGCTCTACTAATTTTATTTTTGTGTTACTAGTAGAGACAGGGGTTTCACCGTGTTAGCCAAGATGGTCTCAATCTCCTGAACTTGTGATCCACCCGCCTCGGCCTCCCAAGTGCTGGGATTACAGACGTGAGCCACCGCACCCGGCCAAACTTTTTGTATTTTTAGTAGAGACGGGGTTTCACTATGTTGGCCAGACTGGTCTCCAACTCCTGACCTCATGATCTGCCCGCCTCGGCCTTCCAAAGTGCTGGATTACAGGCGTGAGTCACCATGCCAGGCCTTTTTTTTTTCTTTTCTTTTTTGAGATGTAGCCTTGCTCTGTCACCCAGGCTGGCGTGCAGTGGTGTGATCTCAGCTCACTGCAACCTCTGCCTCCTGGGTTCAAGCAATTCTCCTGCCTCAGCCTCCCTAGTAGCTGAGATTACAGGCGCCCGCTACCACGCCCGGCTGATTTTATTTTTAGTAGAGATGTGGTTTTACCATGTTGGCCAGGCTGATCTTGAACTCCTGACCTCAGGTGATCTGCCCACTTCGGCCTCCCAAAGTGCTGGGATTATAGGTGTGAGCCACCATGCCCAGCAAAAAATTCAGTTTCTTGATGGCACTAGCTGCGTTTGAAGTGCTCAGTAGCTATCTTACTGGATGAGTGCAGGCACACAACATTTCCATTGCACCAGAAAGTTCTGTCGGAAGCGCTGTTTATGTTAATTGCTGGGTATTGCTGGAAGGAGTTGCTGTGGTCATTATCGCTGGTCCCCTGTCCCATATTGAACCATTCCAGCTCTCATTGGTTCTTCTTGCTGCTCCTCTCTCTGCTGGGCCCTTCCTACTTTCTTCTCAGCAGCCTCTCACTCTCCCTTTGCCTGACGCCACCCGTAATGTTAAAAACTCCGTGACTTGCCTTCATCCAGCTCCTCTGCTCCTGTTATTTTCCCACGTGCTCCCTGCAGCCTGTCTGTGTATCTGCCCTTTCAGCTGCTGGCATCTGGAATCTCCGTGTCCAGGCTCTGAAATTCCCACTACCCATTCCCAGTGGGAGAGGGGGAGGAGGCCTCCCCTGGCAGTCCCTAGTCCCCAGCTACCAGCAGAGGTGCCGGCTGCCTGGGCCCCTCAGGGGGGCGGAGATGATGGTTTGTTGTGACGGGGGCAGTGGGCAGCCTGCCCGCTCTAACGCGCCCGTATCAGGGCGCCAAGCGTGCTGTTTGCACTTGGCTGGGCCCCGGGATCTGGCCGGGTGCCCGTGAGGGCTGGCCCGCTTTGGCACCCTTGGTAACAAAAGCCAATCATGGACCCTCCACCTGGTCAGGAACACAAGGAGCCGGTCCTGGGCTGGGCCCTGGGGTGAGGGGTATGTCTGACACCCAGAACCAGAGCACAGGGCAGAGGCTGTGGCTGTGGCTGGGCTCTGGGTGCTGAGTGGGACAAGGCCCAGGCAGGCATAGGTAGGATGTGAGCCCTTGGGGGTCAGGCAGGTCGTTGCTTGGGTGGTTCAGGGGGGCAGGATCTGCACCTGGCATTCACACCTGCCTGGGGAGGAACTTTGGCCTGAGATGCCAGAGAAGCTCAAGGTCACCTCCCAGCACCATACTTTCTCCTCCCCTTCCTTTTGGGCACATCATCTGCGAAGTGGATGAAACAGACATGTCTAGCCCATGAGTGACAAGGACATTGAGGCCCTACAAGGAGATGCAGCTGGTCTGAGATCACATGACCAGTCCCTGGAAGAATCAGAGCTTGGACTCAGACACCTGCGCTTTTCTCCCTTTCTGCCCCTCCCCATGGGAGCTCTGAGGAAAGTCGGATCTGGACACCTGGCTGTGGAGGGTCGGATCCTGGCCCTGCCAGATTCTCCTCCAGGGGATAGAGACAATTACACCTAGCTCTCAGGGCAGTCATGGGGGTTAGATAACCAGCCTCCTGGCTGTTTCCAAAACATTCTGAGGATCCTCCTGCCTCTGGGGTCTTTATAGGCACTGCTCCTGGTGCCTGGGTGCTCTTCCTCTAAGCATGTACCTGACTTACTCTGTCAGCGTCACCCTCCGTACCCAGGGAAATAGCAGCTCTCAACGGGCCACTCCCCGTCCCCTCACCCTGCTGTGCTTTCTTTTCAGCGCTCTCACCATTTGACATGTATATTTGGGGTATTAATTTATGGTCCATCTGTCTCCAACTAGAAGGTCCGCCCCATCAAGGGCAGAGAATCTTGTGTGGCTCACAGTACCTGCTCCTATAACGATTACTGTTTTTTCCCCTTCTCTTTCTAATACTTCCCAATACCTAATAGCCACTGTTTACTGGGCCCTCTCTACCCATCAGGTCCTGGGCCAAATGACTCACAGCTTAGCGCCACGAATTTCACAGGTTCCTGTCACAGGCTGCTGTCACTTATGTATTAGAGATGAGGGCGGAAGGTGCTGCAGTGCCTTGCCCAGAGCCACCCAGCTGGCAAGCAGCAGAGCCAGGCCTCCGGCCGGGTTAGTCCCACCCAGCGCTCACACTGTACTGCCTCCTGTGTTGGGTTAACGAGATCAGAGCCTTCATCCAAACTAGGGACTCAGAATCCACGTATGATGGGATTGGATGGATCAGAGTTGGGGGTAACTCTCAATCTTTTGGGGGTTTCCTCTTCTAGCCTTCTCCTTCTTCCCCGTGCCCAACACACGTTTCCTAGGATGGCTCCTTCCCTGGGATTAGTCAGTTAGTTACAGCCAGGCTCACTGCCCCAGAATGACAGGTACCCTTTGGTTGGGGGGACCCGGCAGCTAACCTGAGGCTTGGGGGTGGGGCAGGGAGCAGAGAGTGGGTCCAGGTTCCTGGCCATCCCTAGGCTGACTGAGGGCAGGTGGACAGGATGTTCCCTGGGGCAACAGACATTCCTGGTCGGAGGTGACAGGCAGTGGGGAGATTTACCATTTCCGGTAACCCGAGTCCCTGTGATGTCGCGTTCTCCTGCCAAGGACACGCATCCCTCGCTTGCCAGCCCTTCCTGCCATTTCCTAGACTGGGCCTGTCTGACTGGGGCTTGAAGATAGGCTGGAGAGACCAGCTCTGGGTGCCAGAGGTTGAGACTGAGGGCTCCGGCCCTGATTAGCACCCCCACAAAGTCCTAGCCCATTGCCGCCCTCCCAGAGGCCTCATCTGTGTAGCCGTTTATCCTGGCCTTTGAGAATCCTTGCCCCAAGGAGAGGAGGAGGTGGCTTCGTGAAAGGTGAATGACCCTGTGTTAGGAACCAAGAGGCTGGGTCCTGGATCTGCCTCTGCCATCAAGTTGCTGGGAGGCTCCTTTCTCTTCTCACAGCTGCCCTAAAGCACTGTTCTTAACACTCTGCATACATAATCCAGCTTTTTTTTTTTTTGAGATGAGCCTCACTCTTTCGCCCAGGCTGGAGTGCAGTGGCGCAATCACAGATCACTGCAACCTCCGCCTCCCGGGTTCAAGTGATTCCCCTGCCTCAGCTCCCCGCGTACCTGAGATTATAGGCGCGTGCCACCATGCTCTGCTACTTTTTATGTTTTTAGTGGAGATGAGGTTTTCACCATGTTGGCCGGGCTGGTATCAAACTCCTGATCTTAAGTGATCCACCCGCTTCGGCCTCCCAAAGTGCTGGAGTTACAGACGCAAGCCACTGCACCCGGCCGTAATTATTAATCCAGCATTATGGGGGTATGGGAGGCACAAAAATGAGGCTCAAAGTGATAAAGTCTCCCAGCAGCCAGAAGTGTCAGAGACGGGATTGAACCCAGGCCCTCCAAGTCTGGTTGGTTCCCCGTAACATGCTCACTTCCCTTCTCTGGGACTTGGTTTCCCCATCTGATAAATGAGGGTGTTGGGCTAGGTAATCCCTCCCAGCTCGGACAGTGCAGGATCCAGGAATGCGTTGGAACCTTTTGCAGGCAGGTCTCTCCTGTGTCTCGTTCTCCCCGGGGGTCTTTGGAGAGCTCACTTGCTTGGTGTGTGAGCTCTTGCGTGGATAGTCCTGGGGGAGAAGGAAGAAGTGGTACTTACACCTTATAAGTGCCCGACATTAGCACTTTGGTTGTCCTGTGGAATTCTTACAGCAGCCTTGTGAGGGGGTCATGTTTATTCCCATTTTACAGATGAAGAAACAGAGGCTCAGAGAGGTCATGTGATTTGCCCAGGGCCACACAGGTAGGAAGTTGCCAGGCTAAAGTGTCCAGTCAACAATTAACAGTGGTATGGGGTGGCATGTGCCCAACACACCTCTCCTAGGATGGCTTTGATTTATTAATAAAATATGATAAATATAGTAGTCATCCCAAAAAGCTATCAATGTGTCTCGGAGATTTGAATACCTCTGCATCCAAACTACATCTCCCAGGCTGCCTCTGACACTCATAAGTAGCCCAGAAATCCTTTTGTTCAGTGGTTTCTTGATTTCTGCTTTGGAAAGTATGGTCAGTTGTAATTATGGGTATGTGAGAGTTCAGAGGAGAGAGAGTTGCGTGGGCTGGATGGAGCGGACTGGAAAGGCTTGGCACCGAACTGGGAGTGGAGCTGGGCTGGCCAGCAGCTGAGGGGGCTGAGATGGGCTGGGTTGGGCCAAGTTCACAGCCTCCAGGGACGTTTCCTGAAGGGCCTGTAATGGGGCTGTGCACCAGGGAAACTGCAAGCCTCTTCAGGACCCCCTCCCTCCCGGCCCTGCACCTCCCCACGGGGGCCCTGGAGCAGGCCAGGCTCCAGTTAAGGCATGTTCAGCCCCAGGCCTTTGCTCTGGCCTCTCCACCCAGGCTTCCCAGGGAACTGGGTAAAGGGCTGCACGATGGGACAGTGGGGCCAGGCACCCTGAGGCTTTAGCAGTTGACAGCATGAGGACTGAGATGACCCCAGCCAGCCCGCCCGCCCCCTCCGCACCCCCACTCCCTGCCTGCTCTGGGGCCCTTGGCCCCGAGGCCTCAGCAGCTGTCAGCAGGGAAGGGTGACAGAGGAGGGCCAGAGGTGACTTCCCAGCCTGTCCCTTCTCCCCCTGCTTGGGCCAGGCCCAGAGCTCTCCCCAGCTGTTGTCAGCAGCTGCAGAGCTTTGTTCCCGAGCCAGCTCTGGGTAGCCCCCTCCTCCCAGCACATCTTCCCACCATCCTTCACAGCTGCTGCCCCTGGGGAGGGCCTGGGCCTAATGTGGGAGATAGAGTCACATCCTTTGGTTCCTTTGATCCTACCAACGACCTGAAGAATAGGAATTCATGCCCTTGTTTTTATGGAAGAGAAAACTGATTCAGAGAGGCCAAGCAACTTGCTTGAAGTCACACAGCTTAGTGGCTGACTTCAGGCTCCTGGCTCCCCACCCAGTGCTCTCCGACTGCCTTTCTTCAAAGTGCATTTGCGCAGGATGCCGGGGGCTTCAGGGCTCCTGGGCTTGACTCCCAGCTTGGCCATTTAGGACCTCAGGCGAGCTGCTTAACCAGCCAGTTAGGACCTCAGGCGAGCTGCTTAACCACCTGGACTGGAACTCCCATTTTCTTGCTTGTGAAATAAGATAATGGTACCGACCTCTTGGGATTGTTGAGCAAATTAAATGAGATAATTAACGTCAAGTACTTAGCATAAGGCTTGATGTGTTCTTTGTGCTCAAGCTGAAAGCTGGCAGTGTTACCATCGAGGGTATTAGCCACCTGTGTGCCTGGCATTCTGGGTGGTTCTACGGAGGCTACAGACACATTCCACAAATATTTGTATCAGTCAGTAAATATTGATTTGGCACCTACTGTGTGCCAGGTGCTAGAAAAAGGGTGGTGACAAAACAGACCAATTCCCATTCCTGCTTATATTCTGCTTCACAAGGTGGCTGGAGAGACACTACTCATCCTAACCATGGAAGCCTCTGGAGTGCTTTCACACACGGGGATTCACATCCACGTTTTGCGGATGAGAAAACTGGGACCAGAGAAGATCGATGGCAGAGTTGGGCCAGGACCCAGCTTTTCTGAGGGTCTCAAGCAGTGCTGCTGAGCACGGGAGGCAGCCCTGTGGGCGTCTTGGAGGAGGCATTTTACGCTGAATCTTACAGGGCCTCAGGGCCTGGCAGGAGAGGTGGGGAACAGTACAGGACGCAGCCACCACAGTCTGGGCAGGAACAATTTCAGGAAGGTCTTAAGGAGGGCAAGGCCTTTTGTTCCCCAGGGAGGAGGCCCAGCCAGAGCTTTAAATATCCTGGGCAGCCCAGAATAGCCCCCATTGTGTTGTTCTGCAGCTGGGGGACCCAGGGAGGAACCAGCATCGCTGTGGAGGATCCTGAGGGGCTGATGCTGGCAGATTCTGGAGGTGGGGCGGGGAGGTCTTCAGGCACTTCCCTATATGGTGCGGTGGCATTTCTGTGGAAGGCTTTTCCAGTCTGGCTCAGGCAGGAAGGCCTGCTTTGTGGGAAGGGTGGAGCAGCAGCTCAAGTTCTGCGTGAGCAACGTGCAGCTGAGGGGGGACCCTGGTGGGTGGGGGACTCCCAGGGACAGCTCCATGGCCGACTGAAGGTGCCTCTTTGTGCACCAGAGGTATGTGTGCATTGGCCCACTGGGTCCTCCTGTAGGTGGGCCTAGCCCAGGCCCTTGCCAGGGCCTCCTGGCACTGTCTCCTGCTCTAGCTATTTTGGGCACTGGCTGTGTTCGGGCTTGGGAAGTGATGGGTAATCTTGCCCAGACCAAGGCTGCTGGGGTGAAGTTGGTGAGGTACTGCCTGGACTGCCATCCCAGCTCCCTGTATCTTTGATCACTGTAGCCTCTGCCCCTGGCTTTAGCTTCAAAGGGTCATGGTCAGCAGACTCTGAGGGGGTGCCAACCCCACTGATGAGGCAGAGAAGGGTGCCAGACAAGCCTGTCCCCTGGGGCATTCCCTGCTCTCAGTATCAGAAATAGTTGTGCTTTTTCTAAGCAACTGGTTTGTTTTTACATTATGAGACATGGAATCTAGGGACTGGTCAGGTTTCCTTCTTCCCATTGGCTGCTGGCAAGCTCAGAACCATATGAGTTGTCCCTTCCTAGATCTCTGGGATTCAGCATGTGCTCTCTGTCTGCTTGCCTCACTCCAGGCTCCATCTGCCTGCCCTGCCTGAGTTTTTCTTACATACCTTTAGTTAATAAAATGTAATCCCCTCCTTTAACCCTGTTCCCTTTGCGGGTGGGACACAGCCGAGAATTTTGGAATCCTAATGTTTTACAGTGTCAGTGCTCGAAAATATCAAAGCCAGTGGAAGCTAAATAACTAAATAATGATATAACTAAAGATATTTACATATCTTTAGTTAATATTTTCTTGGCTGTTAAGTGCGCATCTTTGTAAGCTCTCTGCAGCCTTTTTGGAACAGGGCAAGAGGGGAGGTATAACTGAATAATGAGGAGGGCTAAAGGAGGGGATCACTCTGTGATCTGGCTGGGAGCCCTGTTCTCAGTCCCTGCCCTGAAGAGCACCAGCACCCCCTCACCTGCATGGTCCCCAGCCCTGGGAGTGAGCCCCTGCCCCGGTCTCTGCACTCAGCCCGGAACAAAGCTCTGTTTCTCTCTGGGGCACAGGTACCTCCAGACTTTCTGGAGGGTCCCTGCAGACCAGGTATGACTGGGTGCTGGGCGACCTTCTCTTTCACCTCCAACAGGACTTACCCCCTGAGAGAGCAGGCTGATGGCCAGGAAGGGAAGGCTCAGGCTGTGTTTGGATTTCTCAGGTGACAGATGTCAATCACCCTGAGGAGAGAGCACACACCCCTCCTACCACCAGCTAGCCTGCCGCCAGCCCGCTTTTCCTTCCATGGGGACTCGCGGCTTTTCTTATCTTCTTGAAGAGCCTCCCTTACAAAGCCCCTGGGTACTGGGGAGCATATCTTACATCTAAAATCTTACTTAAGGCTAGCTTGAGGGAAAAGTGGATGGTTGGCATGGTGTTCCCAAAGTGTGTTCTGTGGAACCCTAGTCTAGTGAGCTTTGCATAAATAAAGGGTTCCAAGTTAAGCAACTTTGGGAAACGCTAAATAGTTGCACGTGAGGCCCTCCCCCCAGCCCCCCAGCCCCATCATGTTGCTTCAGCCATTTAGGACTTAGGGAGGCAGCTCAGCTTTGTGTAACCAGCCTTTCCCAGATGTGTTTGTCTCCCCCGCGCGTATTCCCATCCCAGAGTTTTTGTGTCCGGGAAAGGACATTATCATGAATAAAGCAGACACGGAGCACTTCAGGACGAGGACCCCTTGCTCTGATTTCTAGCTCTGCTGTCCACAGGCCTATCTCAGCCATGGGCTTGGCCCTGTCTGCCCTTTCCTCTCCTTCCATACAGCAGATGAGGAAAGCCTGGCCTGGGGGCAGGGGGAGCCGACCTCCTTGGCCACAGCTGCCGGGCCGCCGTTCCAGCCTGTTTTTTCCTGTTGCCGATGCCCACGGGAGCAAGCGCGGAGTGGAGTCACTGAGGCCTGGCTGTCTGGCTGTGTTGCGCAAGGCCTTGGAGCCAGAGCTCTGGCCCCTACTTGCCTCCGAGGCCCCCACCCACCCCTCCGGGATGCTCCTCAGTGACCATGGGCAGCCTCTTGTCGCCCTGGAGACGGGCTTCCCAGCAGGAAAGTCCCAGGCATCATCAGTGGGACCGGGTGGTACGGAGTTCCTTCCGGGTGTGGAGCCAGGGGTCTTAGGTTCTAATCCTGTGACTATGGGCAAGTCAGCTCTCTGAGCCTCAGCCTCCTCACTTATAAACCCCGTTAATTAATTAACTACTTAATTGTTTTTAGAGACAGGGTCTCACTCTGTTGTCCAGACTGGAGTACAGTCGTGCAGTCATATAGCTCACTGCAGCCTCAAACTCCTGGCTCAATCAGTCCTCCTGCCTCAGCCTCCTAAGTAGCTGGGACTACAGGTGTGCACCACCGCAACAGGCTGATTTTTAATTTTTTTGTAGAGACAGGGTCTCACTATGTTGTCCAGGCTGGTCTCGAACGCCTGGCCTCAAGTAATCCTCCTGCCTCAGTCTTCATTAATTAATTCAACAGCTTTTTGTTTTTTTTTTTTAGATGGATTTTCGCTTTTGTTGCCCAGGCTGGAATGCAATGGCATGATCTTGGCTGACTACAACCTCCGCCTCCTGGGTTCAAGTGATTCTCCTGCCTCAGCCTCCCAAGTAGCTGGGATTACAGGCACCTGCCACCACAGCAGGCTAAGTTATGTATTTTTAATAGAGAGGGGGTTTCACCATGTTGGCCAGGCTGGTGTCGAACTCCTGACCTCTGGTGATCCGCCTGCCTTGGCCTCCCAAAGTGCTGAGATTATAGGCGTGAGCCACCTACCATGCCCAGCTGAAAGGTGACATTTGAGCAAAAACTGGAAGAAGGGGAGCGAGTGATGGAATATGTGGGGACAGTGTCCCAAGCAGGGGGCTTCGTGTGTTTGAGGACTATTGAGGGGATGCATGTGGCTATTTTAGAAGGCAGGGAGTTGGGTGAGCACAGTAGCAAAAGAGATTGGAGTGGGGCATGTTGGTGTGTGTGTGTGTGTGTGTGTGTGTGTATGTGTGTGTGTTTATGTGGGTGTGTGTGTAGACAGATTACATAGAACCTGGTTGGCCATGATGAGGGCTTTTCCTCTCACCCTTTGGTGAGTCAGGAGTCATGGGAAGTCCTAACCTGACAGGTTCAGGAAATGGCCATGGTTGTTAGTGGTGTCTCATGGCAACATAACTTTGTGGAACATTCCGCCCATCCTTCCATAGTCCTGGCACTGTGCAAGGGGCATTCATGAAATCTGTGGGCAGTGACCCAGGAGGGTATGGGCAGGCCCAACCAGGTTGGTGTGCCTTTGAAGCCCCACAGACATGCCAGGGCAGCAGGGCAGCTGGGAGCTGGAGAACCTGAGAACCAAGCCAGGCTGCTTGCAGGAGGCTGGCACGTGAACGCTGCAGGTGCTGCCGGCAGCCGAGTTGCCTGGCGGATAGTGTTCAACCCCCAGGGACCTTCTTGCTGGGCAGCCCAGGCAGAAGCTGTTCTCGCTTGGGCCACCCCCACTGCCTTGGCCACACCTGGCACATGGGTGAGGCAAGGGCATTTCCCAGTGGCTTCCTGGTTCCCTGTAAGTTGGCAGGCAGCTCATTCAACCACCAGGGGAGACTCAATCTTGGGTTGTCTGTGGCGGATGGAGGAGAGTGCAGGGACTCTGGGGGCGCAGGGGAGACTTGGCCTCTGCGACTAGCACCGGGTCAGCAGCACAACTGAAGGACAGCGCTTTTTTTTTTCTTTTTTTTTTTTTTTTTTTTTGAGACGGAGTCTCACTCTGTCGCCCAGGCTGGGGTACAGTGGCCAGATCTCAGCTCACTGCAAGCTCCGCCTCCCGGGTTCACGCCATTCTCCTGCCTCAGCCTCCGAGTAGCTGGGACTACAGGCACCCGCCACCTCGCCCGGCTAGTTTTTTGTATTTTTTAGTAGAGATGAGGTTTCACCGTGTTAGCCAGGATGGTCTCGATCTCCTGACCTCGTGATCCGCCCGTCTCGGCCTCCCAAAGTGCTGGGATTACAGGCTTGAGCCACCGCGCCCGGCCGGGATGGCGCTTTTAAATGGAAAAGCCCACTTGTGCCACCCTCTGACTCCTCTGCCACTCACACACGTGTCCCGCTGTACCAGGCTTCTTTCCGCCCCACAAACGTGCCCTGCCCTCTCTGGCCCTGGCCTCAGCGTGTGCCCTCCCCTTCACCTGGTCCACTCTTCCCCTTCTCCACTTTACTTAGGCGAAGTAATCTCTCAGGGCCCAGCTGAGTTAGCATTTCTTCTGGAAATCTTCCCCAGTCTCCCAGCCACCTCCCTAAGTGAGGGGACCCTCACCTGGTCTCTGCCAGCCCCTACCGTTCCCGTTCAGCACTCTCCTCGCATCATGTTGCCAGCGTGTGGTTCTATGGCCTGTGTCCCCCAAGAACGTGAGTTCTGTGTCTGTCCATTTCACATTTTGTCCCCTGGGCCCAGCACATAGTAGGTACCCAGTAAGTCAAGGTTGAAGTGACTTGAATTGAACCGAATGGGACAGATCTGATCGATTCTACCTTTTTTTACCGATGAGGAAGCTGAAGCCCCCCATCTAGAATGTGGCCAGGGTGGCCTGGACTTGGGGATGTCTGACAGCACAGCCTGCTCTGCCCCACTGGCTGGAGGTCAAGTGTTCTCGCCAGTCCCCTGCCTGGTCAGTGCCAGACCAGGTTGGGTACCCACCCCTAGCGATGTCATAGGAGCCTCCAAGGCAGAGACCACATGGGGCCTGCCTGGAGAAGGGCCAGGTAGATTCAGAGCTTGGGACTATGCCTCTCAAAGAGGTCACTGCCTCACACTTGCCTCTCCCAGTAGCCCCAGGAAGGAGGCAAAGCAGGGACCTTTTTTTGCTTCCATTTTATTTATTTTTATTTTATTTTATTTTATTTTATTTTATTTTATTTATTTATTTTTTGAGATGGAGTTTCGCTCTTGTTGCCCAGGCTAGAGTGCAGTGGTATGATCTCAGCTCACTGCAATCTCTGCCTCCTGGATTCAAGCGATTCTTCTGCCTCAGCCTCCAGAGTAGCTGGGATTACAGGCATGTGCCACCACGCCCAGATAATTTTTGTAATTTATAGAGATGGGGTTTCACCATGTTGGCCAGGCTAGTCTCGAACTCCTGGCCTCAGGTGATCCGACTACCTCTGCCTCCCAAAGTTCTAGGACTACAGGTGTGAGCCACCATGCCCGGCCTTTTGCTGCCATTTCATAGCGGAGAGAACTAAGTCTGGGAGGGATTGTTATACAAAGACAGGGGGTGTCTTAGAATGGATTTCAGGGCCCCTGTGACCTAGTCCGCTCCTTCTCTTTGGATGAAGTGTTATGGCCTCTGTTGTATTAATGGGAACTGAGGACTAGAGGTAATTCTGGCACTTTCAAGCTGTGTAATGCCAGGCAGGTCTCCTTCTGAAGTTCGCTTTCTTCTGTCAGGTGGGTTAATTTCCACCTCAGGACTGTTGGGCAGGTTCATTTATCTGGTTTGTCCATGAGTCTGCAAATTTATTAGTACCTACTGTGTGTTTTCTGTTGTGGGGTTGCAGCAATGCTCAAAACACATCAAAGTCACTGCCTTCTGCGTGGTGTTCGCATGGACTGAGATGGTGGGTGTGGATGCCCAGTGCATACAGTAGGGACTCACTAAAGTTAGCTGAAACGTAAAGGAGGCAGGGGCTTGTCCAAGGCAACATGGTGAGTGTGGGGCTGAGCTGGGACTAGAAACTCCAGACCCCAGCTTCCCGCCCTCTGGGCCTCCGCTGAAGGCCCTGACCTGCCCCAGCGCTCTGAAAAGCCCTGGATGGAATGCAGCTTTTCCAGGTTGCAGGCCTTGATAGGAGCTTACAGTGGGCAGGGGTCAGAGGTCAGAAGCAGGGCGCTGCTGGGAGCTGTGCCTCTGAGCTAGCCAAATACAGAAGCATGAACCCAGCAGAGGGGAGTCCTGGTTTCAGACTCCATTCCCATTGCCTTTGCTGTGTGACCTGGGGCAGGTAACTCTACCTCTCTGAGCCTGGTTTCCTTATCTATCAAATGAGGATGCCTCCAGTGTCTCCCTTGTGAGGTTGTGGTGGATCTGAGTGACGTAAGCCTTGTGAAGACCTTAGCTCAGCCCCTGGCACAAAGAAGCCCTGGATGCATGTTGGACCCTCTCCTTGTTTGGGGGGCTCCATACTCCTCCTGGCTGACTGGCTGGCGGAGTTCCTGCCACCTTGGGGGCCTCCGTGTGAGAAGCTGGCAGGCCGCCCGAGTGGCACGGGCAGCACAGGCATGCCAGAGGAGGCTGTGGCCACCTCCCTTCCGGCCCGGCGCCCCTCTCAGACTGCCAGGGGATTAAAGGCCTTTTGGCCTTTGTGTCGGGTTCTCCCGCCCCTGGCAGTTTGTACAACAAAGTGCTGCCCCAACAGATTCCTTCCCCTGTGCTGTCTGTGGCCTGTGGACAGGGCACTGGGTGGCCTGGGGGTGGGGCAGGGCACCTTGATCCTGTATCTGGGGCCTGGGTTGCAGCTAAATAGGGGAAGCACTTGTTTTGGGGTTACCTAGGAGCCTGTATCCTGGCAGAGGGGGACGGGGACCTTGTCTGGGTTCAGATCCCTCCCCAGAGATTTGGGGACCATGGGTCACATTGTCTGCTGGTTCCTCGGCAGGAAGCAGGGGAAGGGGCACGGAGGCAGAGCCCGTGGTGACCGTGGCAGGGAGGCAGGTGGGCAGGCAGTAGCTCCTTTGTCTCCCCGCCCCCGCACCGTCTCTGGATTTTGATGGGGTGAGCTCACTCCATCCCCACATGCCTGGAGCCTGGCCCTGGGCAGCTGCAGCCGCCCTGGGGACCATGCAGTGCTCAGACCTTCCTGCCTAGCTGTGGGGGCAGTGGGGGCTCAGTCCCAGGCCTGGGCTACAAGTAGGGTGGGGTGGGCTGGCTGCTGAAGGCATGTGAGGAATGTCACTGCAGAAGCCCAAAGCCCTGGGTTGGTCCCAGAGTCAGCCTCTGAGCAGGCAGACAACTTTGAGCCATGGGACCCAATTCTATTGCCCACCCCTTGCTAGGGTCCCACCCGCTCAGCCAGGCTCCTCCCTTCATCCCAGATCTGGAGGTGACCCCAGGCCTGAGCCCACACCTCTCACTCCCCATGCATCACCACTCAACTACACCTACCCCTCACCCCTACCCTGCACCCCCTGCGTAGTACGAACCCTAATGCTTATTAAGCAGTTACTGTATAAGTAATTCTAGTACTTATTAAGCACTTATTGTATAAGTAAACACCTCACTAAGTGCCTTACCTGCTTGATCCCATTACCCAGACAATCCTCTCTGAGCCTCAGTTTCTTCATCCAGAAAATGGAAATAATAATAACACAATAACACAAGGTGGACGTAGCCCACCTCTGGGATTAGGTGCCTCCCAGAAGCCTTCGCCTACAGTCCCGCCTGTGTTCAAGGAATGCCTGCCCACTGGGGGCCACCCTGCCTGCATCCCGGCCCTAAGCAATTGTTCTCAGCCTGTTAGAACAGTTCTCTGGCCTGGGCCCGGTTGAGTCAGCTGCCTGCGCCCCCCCAACCAGGAACTGGAGGGTCTGGAAAATCCCCCTCTCTGCTTAGCTCCTTCCTTTCTGGCTGAGGTCTGCCCCCTAGACCCCTCCTCTCCGGTTCCCCGTCTGACTCCAACACATGTCTGAAGTGCTGGGTTCCTCTGGGAGGAAGCCGGGCTCCCTCACAGCCGGAGACGGGCTGGAGGGCAGGAAACCTGGGTTCTATTTCTGCCTCTGACCTTGGAGCCGCTAATGGCCCTCCTTGGGACCTGAGGCACATGCTGCATGGCCCCAGGCTACTGCCAGCTCAGGCATCCCATGGGGCCGTCCTGAGAGCTGGTCGCTGGTCGGGTTGGGGATAGGGACTGGCCAACCCTGGGCTCCCTGGTATTGCTGTCTGCTTAGGCCTCATGGTCAGCCCAGAGGTCCAGCCCTGCCTCATTTCCTGGTGAGCAGAAGGCTTGGGGTGGGATGCCAGCTCCTCACCTGCGATCTGGGCAGATCCGTCTCCCGGGACTCACTGGGAAAGGGGAGCATTCATACCTCCTCAGCCACCTCCAAGGGTCACTGCCAACTCAGGTGATTCTAGGCTGAGGAAATGCATTACAAAGTGACGTGCCATGTGGCAGAGAGGTTTTGCAAGAGTGACTCCCAGTGATCTCGTTTCTGCCTCATTGCACACCCCTGGTCACAGAGGTGGGATAGCACAGTGGCAGCTGCTTAGGTATTGGAGCCCGAGCACCAGGGTTCGAATCTCAGCCCTGCCACATGCCAGTTTCAACAGGTAACCTTTCTCTGCTCTCTTTGCCCCCCTTCTCAGTGGAACTCCATAAGACCTCTAACCTGGTTTAGAAGTGCCTGGTGCCTAGTAAGTGCTCAATAAATGTTAGCTGTTGTTATTCCTCAAGCAGATCCTGGACTTTCCCGTTCTGGGTCCAAGGTCCTTCTATGGTCAAGTCTCAAGTTCCTTTTGGCTCTTTCTGGGAGCCTCTTTCCTGTCTGGTTCCATCTCCTCTCGCAGATGTGAAATACAGCTGCTGGAACCTTTTGATCTTCAGCTTTTTACAGATGAAGCCTCTGCTCTTGCTGACTTATTCCTTGCTATGGGCCCTGATCTGACCCTGGATCCTCAGACCCTGGGGTGGGGGCTGCAAGCAAGAGCAGACTGGCAGACGGAGGGGTCCGTACTCTGGGGTCCTGTGGTGGAGTGTGGGGTCCTTCTGTCCAAGTCCCGACGTGCCCTGGCTTCTCTTTCCCCTCTCCCTGCAGATGTGTGTTCCTGGCTTTCTTTCCATGTTGAATCTCACTTTGCTATTTCCTGTCTGGTCCCAAGGCCACCCCTGCCACCACTCCCTGACCAGCTCCCTGCTCCCTGGGAAAAGCTGTGGACCTTGCACATCACTCACCACTCGGTTTGCCTTTCTAGACGGCAGTGTCTAGGAGATGCCGGGAGTCTCAGTGCTCCAGGCATGCCCTCCATAACCTTGGTTGCAATGGGAGGGGGATTGGCATTGACGGAGCCCCCCACCAGGTTGGGAGGACCCCTCAAATCTCCTCTATCCAGAGTCAGTGCCCCTGCACCAGCCCTAGCCTCATGCCTGTGTTGGGTCAGTCAGGCCTGCTCCAGCCAGTGGGAACACTGCCCTGTACCCCACCCAGGGAAGGAGGCAGAACCCCTGGCAGGGGCTGGTCTTATGGTTTTAACCAGTGGCTGTGGGAATACCCTGGACATGCAAAATTATAACCACCCTCCTGGGATGGAAGAACCTGACTCACTGTCTCTGAGAAGGAGCCCAGGAATCTGCATTTCTCACCAGCTCCCGGAGGGTCTAAAGCACACTCCTGAATGCACATCCCACTGGTACAGCCTAGAAGTCCACAGGCCAGCACTCAGGAGGACAGGGATGGGTGTTTATGCACAGGGAGAGGGCAGGGAGAGGAGAAGGAACAGGAGGCAACATTTGCCAGTGGATTGTTGGGGGCAAGGGCTTTAGGCCAAAGCAGGAATAAGATGTGGACAATGCAGAGCCCCAGGGTCTGAGAGCACCGCAAACACAAAGATGAACAAATGGCACCCAGCCACCCCCCATCCAGGGAACTCACAGCCTGGGACAGGAGTTGCTTATAGATTGCCCAGAGGTAGGTAGTGCTTCTGCAAAGCAAGTCAGCTTCAAGGAGTGACTGGAATGCATAGGTGATGACATTTTTGTCCATTCATTTATTCATTGATTGATTCAAGTATTTATTGAGCACGGGGTGCAGAGAAGGTGGAGATGAATTCATCACAGCCCTTGCCTTCAAGGTGCTTCCATTCCAGTGGAGGTACAGACAATAACTTTGTGAGCCCAGGAGGGCCCAGAACCAGACTGGGGGTTGAGGTCACTGTGAACAGCAAGGAGTTAGGACAAAGAGAGTTTCTTGTCCTCCTTATTGAGGCATAAATACACACAACAAAATATACCCATTTTCAGGGTGCAGTCAGTAATGAGATGTGTATACCCAGTGAACCATTACCCCAGAAGGTTCTCTTGTGCCCCCTTCCCAGCCACCCCCAGCCTGCCCTTGGTCCCAAGTGACTACTGATCTTTCTGTCACTATGGATTAGACTTTCACCCCCAAGGTTCATATAAATGGAATCGTATAGTTTGTAGTCTTTTGTGTCTGGCTTCTGTCAGATCCACGCGTATCAATCAGTCGTTTGTTCCTCCTTATTCCTGAGTAGGTGGAGGAGGTGGTATTTAAGCTGATTTTGGAGGATGCATTGGAGTTCGCCTGAGAAACAAAGAGAGGAAGGGCATTCCAGCAGAGGGCCCGGCGTGAGAAATGCCAGAGGCGTGAGGGACATGGACTGTGGGAGCTGTGGGGTTGGGGAGGGAAGGGGGCCTGGCTAGCTCTTTGTTTTTTTCTCCTCCTTGGCCTTTGCTCTGGCTTGGACCTCACTACCTTGTCTAGCCCTTGTGGGTTTGGTTTTCAAAAGCAAGACCATTTCCTTCTGGCTTAAGGCCAGGGCAGGGCCTGAGGCCCTCAGGCCAGGCCATTACCAGTCTGTGCATACTTGTGTTTGTGGAATCTGGGGTCCAGCCATCATGAATCTGCACACTTGTGGGCCACGGGGTTCCCTTGGGCTCCCCTGGGTTTGTTTTCCTCTAAGTTATTTGGTAAAACTGCTTTGGAAACATCTGGATCTTGTCTAGGGG
This sequence comes from Chlorocebus sabaeus, assembly GCF_047675955.1. NCBI lineage: Eukaryota > Metazoa > Chordata > Mammalia > Primates > Cercopithecidae > Chlorocebus > Chlorocebus sabaeus. The sequence goes on from NC_132923.1 coordinate 115,144,144, forward strand.
AAAAAAGACACTCACTGCCCAGATCCACACCTGAGAAGGCAAGTGTTATGGCCGCTGGGGCCCTTCTGCTCCGGCCCACATAGTGCAGGCCCCAAGGTAGAGCTTATCCTGGGCTCAGCAGCAGCCTGAGGTCACGTGGAGTTGACACCACGACTCTCCCCATTCAGCCCAGATGCTGGGCTCTGCCTCCGCGCTGCTGGGCGCAGAGATGAGCCTGTCAGTGTGGCTGCATGTGCCAAAGCTAATTCTCCAACACGGTGGAATGTGTTCCCTGCAGCCTGGAGACGGGCAGGCCAGAGGGAGGCAGGAAGAGGAGCCAAACGGCCTGGGGAGGAGCTGCCTGGGGAGGCAACAGCTTTGAGCAGCTCGCCCTCGACTTCTGCCTGTGTCCCCACCCATGCTGACCCTGGCAATCCTTCCACCTGCCTGTGTTCCCCATCTGCGCTGGCTGAGGTCACCCTTTTACCCGCCCGCATCCCCCCCATCCACTCACTCATGTCCTGGGTGTCCCTTGCCTTCTCCCAAGGAAAAGGAGTCTTTACTTACTAAAGTGATTTACATTTTATTGTCTGCTTTATTTGAGGATTCATTCAGAATTTACAAGGTTGGGGTCTGAAGCCTCCGGGGGCTAATGGGACTTGGGGAAACTGAGTCAAAAACGAGTTCAGCCCCAGCCTGGCTCGCTGAGCCATACTAAGTCAAATTTAACCACTAGGGGGACTGGGGGTGGGACTCTGGGTCCCCCTGGAAGTGAGGGGAAGGACCATGGGGCTCAGTGGGAGCTGGACAGAGTGACTCAATCGGCTCTGTCGTTCGCTTACAGGTGACCCACGGGCTGAGCGCGTACGATGGCTTATCTCTGCCTGAGGACACGGAGACCGTCACAGCAAGCCAAATGCGCTGGACACATTCCTACCTTTCTGATGATGAGGACATGCTGGCTGACAGCACCTCTGGAGGTGAGCCAAGGATCCGAGGCTGGGAGCAGAGGGGTGGGGGCTGAGGCTGTGCTTCTTCCCACTGGTCTTTAAAGAGGCCCCATGAAGTTCCACAAGGTGGTTCCTCAAGAGATGGGCTGTGTGTGTCCTGAGCCCTGGTCCCCATGACCCCAGCATCCTCCACTTACAACCTGTGTGGCCCTGGGCTGGTCATCATTCTGCAGCCTGGGACGGTCAGGACCTACCGGGCAGGTGGCTGGCAATGCAGTGTGCAGGACGATCACGCATCCTGTACCCCACCTCCTTGTTCTCACCTGGAGGCTAGTCTGATCTGCCCGTTCCCACCCCAGCCACTGGACAGATAATTTGAGTCCCTGGAGTTTGGGGCGTCAGCCCACATATTCTCTCTCTCTCTCTCTCTCTCTTTTTTATTTTTTCTTGTTTTTTGTTTTGTTTTCTTTTTTTGAGATGGAGTCTCACTCTGCCACCCAGGCTGGAGTGCAGTGGTGCCATCTCAGCTCACTGCAGGCTTTGCCTCCTGGGTTCAAGCAATTCTACATCAGCCTCCTAAGTAGGTGGGACAACAGGCAGGTGGCACCACATCCGGCTGATTTTTGTATTTTTAGTAGAGACGGGGTTTCACCATGTTGGCCAGGCTGATCTTGAACTCCTGACCTCAAGTGATCCGCCTGCCTCGGCCTCCCAAAGTGCTGGGATTACAGGCATGAGCCATTGAGCCCAGCTGGCCCACACCCTCTGGGATGGAGGCTTCCAAGCCGACTTTCACAGGCCCCCTCCCTAGGCAAGGGGGAGGAGGGTGACCGACCATTCTGTGCTTCCTCAACCCTGCCCCACTGTATGCTAGGTGCCCAGAACAGTGCCTGACACTCAGTAGGTACTCAACAAATTGTTGTTGCTGATTACGTCTCTTTTTTGCTTATAGACGACCTGGGCAGTGGGGACCTGGGCAGCGGGGACTTCCAGATGGGTAAGTTGCTGCGGGCCTCCCGCAGGTCTCCCTCCTGCCCCCCAGGGAAGCCCTAGAGCCAGTCTCCTGGGTTGAGGGCCTCGAGGGCTCCTTGGGCCTGCCCTGGGGTACAAAGCAAGGAGAAGTGGGGGTGATCTCTTAACCTGCGGAGTGACAGTTGTGCAGACTGATTGGGAGGTCCCTGCAAGGCTGGTGTGGCCAGGTCCTGTGCTTGCCCATGCCACAGGCACAGGTATCAGGGCAATGGGCAGGTAAAGCCCAGTTCTGCTGGGGGCTGAGAGCCAGTCAGCTGTTCCACATTCAAAGCAATGTTCTCACCTCCCAGGGCAGCTCAACTGTTGAGTCCTTCCCCAGAGCTCTCCTGGTGGCAGAGAGCTGGGGGTCCCAGGCAAAGACAAGCAGAGCAGAGGGGCTCTGTGGAATTGGGCGTTCAGGCATCCAGCAGGGTGGGCAGGGCTCAGAGTGAGCCTGACCCTAGGCTTGGGAGAGAACCCTGCCTCCTAAGTGCTGGCCTGTGGACTTCTAGGCTGTGCCCATGGGATGTGCATTCAGGAGTGTGCTTTAGAACTTCCAGGAGCTCGTGAGAAATGCAGATTCCTGGGCTGCTTCTCAGTGACAGCGAGTCACCTGCTGGGAAGCAAGGGTTCCCAGCTTAGGGAGGCAAGGCTGGGCTCTTGGAGGGAGGAGAGGCAGCCCCCACCCTGGTCAGACTGGCCCAGCACTGGGATGGGGGCTCACAGTCCCCACTTCCTTCCACTCTGGGATACTGGGTGGAGAAGGACCTACCCCAGGACAAGGCCCTGTGGCTCTTTATGGTTCCTACTGCCCTCTCTGGGAGGCAGCTCCTGGGACAGTCTATGACCAGGGCCAAGGATGGAGCAGGTGCTTAGGTCAGACCAACCACTGGGCTGCCCCGTGGTATCCAAGACTGCCCTCACCCTAGGTAGGCCTTGGCCAAATCTGGCCTGGGCCTACTTCAGGGGTGGAGTCACCTCCCTTTAGCTGACATATCAGGGGCCTTCAAATGCCAGTGGGTGGCATCCTAACTGGGTCAGTGTAGACAGGAGGGTGGGTCCCTGGGTAACCTGGTCCTGACTGTGACCTCCCAGAGCCTGGACTTGGGCTCCGCCTGAAGGTTTTCCTCGTGTAGGTCTCCTCACGTAGGCTGCAGGATGCCTGGGAACTGGGCGGGGCTTGGGAGAGGGAGTGTCAGGTTGGCTCCAGGCACACAAACCATGTCCCATCCTGCAATGGCCTATGCTAATGTGTTCCTGGAGCTGCCTCTGGCCAAGCTGGGCTTGCCTCTGAGTCCACCCTGTCCATTCATGAACCATCTCCAGCCCCTCCCCCAGCTGGGCAGTCCTGGCCAGCCCACCTGCCCTCCCTGAGAAGCAGCTGTGAGGGCAGGCGAGGCCAGAGGGGAAGAGGTGGGGAACAGGGCACAACAGCTGGAGGGGCCCAAGACCAGGGTAGGTGCCTTTCCTCACAAGTGGAAACAGGTGGGGCCTCAGACCCTCCAGGCCCAAACCCTGCCTCCTGCCAGCTGCCCTTGGGGCAGGTCCAGGCAACTGGGCTGAATGGCAGTCAGGCAGGCAGCAGGTATGACTTCCTGATCCCGGGGTCCCAGGGTGCCCGCTCAGCCTTGACCAAGGGCAGCGCCCCCACTGCACCCATGAGCCAGGGCCATCCTGACCGTCATGGGGCCATGCCTAGGCTCTGGCCCAGTCCCAGACCCTGGACTCCAGCCCTTGAGATGGCTCTTCCCCTCCTCCCCCTGGGCATGGCTGTGGCTCTCTGGCTCAGCTCCAGCCCCCTGTGTGTCAACACCCATCCCTGATAGCCTCCCTCCCTAGGACCCCTTCCCACCTCTCCTCCCCCAGTTTCTTTCCATCTTCTGACCTGTCTCTTTCTGTCTTCCCCCATGCCCGTGTGTCCTGCTCTGACCCTTGTCTGCATGTCTGTGTGTGTTCCCTGTCCGCCCTGTCCTGGGCCCTCTTCCCCACTCCTTGGGTGTCTGTCTCTGCACCTCCTCCCTCTGCCTCATCCTGTTCTTCTCCCTCTCTCTGGCTCACCATCTCTGCCTCTGTCGCCCCCTGTCTTTCCCTCTCTCCCCTCTGCCTGTTCTTTTCTTTTTTTTTTTTTTCCCCGCTGCCTTTTTCTTCACCTTCGTCCTGCCTTTTGTCTCTCATTCTCCCCACCCTCACTTTCTGTGTCTGTCTCTATCTTTCTGTCTCTTTGTGTCTTCTGCTCTCTTTCATTGTCTCTGCCTCTCTCTGCTTCTCTCTGTCTCGTCTCCCTCGCTTGCCTCCTTCTCTGTCTCTACTCTGCAGGCTCAGGGCCGCCCCTGGGCCGCCCGCCCGTGGCTGGCATGATGGTCTCCGAGCCTGATGAGGAGTCCCCTCTCAGTAAGTGACCCAGGCCTGGGCCAGGTGGGAGTGCTGCTCTCCCTCTGCCTCCCTCCCCATCCTCTCTCCCCACTCTTCCTTTTCTCTCCTTTCTCCCTATTCTCTTCCTCCCCAACCTGCACTTTGCTACAAGTCACACAAGAGGCTCAGAGGCACCTCCCTGCGGAGTCCAGGGGCCAGGCCAGCCACTGCCCCTGCCCAGGACACAGCCAGGCCCACCCTGGGCCCACAGATCTAAATGCAGTGGACTGGGAGCCTGGCGTTCTTCCCCATGAGGTGTCGGTCGGGCAGAGTTGTGTGCAACAGCCCTGCAGGGAACCAGGCCCTGCATTCCAGAGGCCACTTGTGTCTACCCTGGCACAGGCCAATCCTGGGCCCACCCGAGGGATCCACAGGGACCCAGGACTGGAGTTCAGGGACCTGGGTATGTTGCAGGGAGTTCTGTTGGGCAGGGATGGGAATCAGGAGTTGGTGAGTAGCCTCCTCCAGGGCCAGGGCTGGTCAGGAGTGCAGCTCCCACTTCCACCCTGAGTGCACAGTAGCTGTCTCCCTCTCCCAGCCTCTGGCTCCGAGGGAACTCACCAGATAGGGTAAGAGGAAGGAGAGGACTGGCCAGAGAGCACCCCTATTCCAAGGCAGCCTCGCCCCTGCTGGCTGCACCAATGTCCTTGGCTCTGGAGGCTGGTTCTTTTTTTTTTTTTTTTTTTGGATGGAGTCTCACTCTGTCACCCAGGCTGGAAGGCAGTGCAGTGGCACAATCTCGGCTCACTGCAACCTCTGCCTCCCTGGTTCAAGCAATCCTCGGCCTCTTGAGTAGCTGGGATTACAGGCACGCACTACCATGCCTGGTTAATTTTTGTATTTTCACCATGTCGGCCAGGCTGGTCTTGAACTCCTGACCTCAAGTGATCTGCCCGCCTTGGCCTCCCAAAGTGCTCGGATTACAGGCGTGAGCCACCGTGCCCAGCCCGGGGGCTGGTTCTTAAAACAGAGGTGGCCTCACCTTCTGCCCCAATGCTCAGGCACCAGCTGCAGGGTGGGAGACGGAGGGTGTTCGCCTGGACCTGCCCTTGGTCTCGAAGAATGAAGGGGGGTGGGGTCAGGCTGGAGGGCCTGTGCCCTTCCCAGGCCCTAGTAGAAAGGGGCTTTGTGGAGCTCCAGCCCCCTTCCCCAGGAGCGGACACATTCCTGGGCAGAGGCCCGGCCTCCTCACCCGCTCTGGGCCATGGGGCTGAGGCCAGGGGCTTGGGTGGGGGGACTGTCAATGGGCCTCTGTGCCGGCTCACAAGGGGCCTCTGTAGCTGAGCCATGGTCCCCACACTCCAGCCCACAGAGCCCCGCCCACCCGGCACCCAGGAGCCTGGCCCAGCGGTTCAGGGCAGGCAGCGCCAGGGCTTTCTTCACCCGAGCCACAGAGCAAGAACGTCCTATGCACCTGCGGGCCTGACAGACAGAGTAAAGCGGGAGGAGGATGGGCCTGGCAGTAGCACAGACAGTGCCACTCCCTGCTCTGCCACCTACACACCGGATTTCAGATTTTTGGATTAGGGATGCTTAGCTTGTATATGACTCATTTGTCACTCTTATTCATTCATATTTATCACATACATGAATTCACAAACATTGTGAAACGTAATGAGTATAAAATATCTAGTATATAGTAGGTGCTTAAGAAACGATAGATGTACTTTGGGAGGCCATAGCGAGAGGATTGCTTGAGCGCAGGAGTTTGAGACCAGCCTGGGCAACATAGCAAGACCCTATCTCTATCAAAAGTCAAAAAATTAGACGGGCATGGTGGCATGCACCTGTAATCCCAGCTACTCAGGAGGCTGCAGTGGGAGGATAGCTTGAGCCTTGTAGGTTGAGGCTGCCATGAGCTGTGATTGTGCTACCGCACTCTAGCCTGGGTGACAGAGCAAGACCCTGCCTAAAAAAAAACAACAGATGCATGTGTATGTTCACGCCAGTTTGAGATGAATTTGTTCAGCCATCACTTTCGAGGAACCCGCTGTGTGCCAGGCACTCGGCAAGCACTAGGGATGGGGTCGTGAATGAAATCCCAGGTTTCCCCTCATCAAGCTTAGAGTCTGGTGGTAGAGAGGATGACAGCAGCTTTGATTCTCAGGTGCTTTGCTGTGTGCCAGGCACTGCATCTGAGTATAATGGCCTGGTGCATGTGAACACAGCATCATGCACTCCTCGCAGCCACGAAGGTGGTGCATGCAGTCAATATCACCATTAGGAAACAGAAACTCAGAGCCGAGGTCAGTGCCTGAGGCGCGGCTGGCCTTAGAACTCACGATTGTTACTGTGATGTGAAACCTGGCAGAATCTACACAGTACACGGTGGAAGGTGCTCTGCTAGGGAAAGCAGGGTACTGTGAGAGCCCAGGGGAGCGGTCCCTACCCCAGCCAGGGCAGATCAGGAAGATCAGGAGACAATGGCTGAGCCAGGTCCTGAGGAATGACTAGGAACTGGCCAAGGAAGGCTGGCAGAGCCTTTCCCAGTCACACACAGGTAATCCCTGTGCCAGGCCAGCCCCCTCTGGGAGCCACCCCTTCTTGTCCAGCCTTCCTCTGAACTGTGGGGGTCTCCTCTTCTGCACTCGCACGTGGTTTCTGGATCAGGCCATTTCCCCTGTTAGTTAAAGCCCCTCAGTCAAGTTGGGGCTTTGACATTGACCCTTGAGCATGTATACCTACAGGCAGTGCTGGGCATAGCTGTGGGCACACAGGTGTCAGTCTTAAGGGAGGCCTCCCGGGGCTATCCCCCCAACTCTGTCTGAATGCTCCAACTGCCTAAGGCCACTACATGCCAGGCTGGGGCCCTCAAAATGATCCTCCTTTGATTTTCCAGTTTATTTCCGAGCCCTGGTGAATTTCACTCGCTCCATCGAGTACAGCCCTCAGCTGGAGGACGCAGGCTCCAGAGAATTCCGAGAGGTGTCTGAGGCTGTGGTAGACACGGTGAGGTGAAGGGGGTTCGGGAAGCTCGTGGGTGTCGGTGGGGCAGGACCGAGGATGGGGTGAAGGCCTCTGGGGCTGATGGCACTGTGTCCCTCCCCAGCTGGAGTCGGAGTACTTGAAAATTCCTGGAGACCAGGTTGTCAGTGTGGTGTTCATCAAGTGAGAAGGGGCCCCCTGGGGGTTGCTGGGGGACTTGAGTGGGTAACCTGGAGGGGGCTGATGAGGATGAGAAGGAAGCCTGGTACTGCAGAAAGGCCTATGGGATGAGTCGCTATGGGTGGAAATTCAGGAATTGGTGGGGGGATCATTGGGACCTTTAGTTGCCCTTCTTTGGGTACAGGCTGTCCTGGAACAGGGCCTGAGCATCGGGGCAGGAGCCTCATGGAGTAGCTGAGAACACAGGCGTCTCTCTGACCCTCGTCTCCTGCCCATCTCCATCCCCAGGGAGCTGGATGGCTGGGTTTTTGTGGAGCTGGATGTGGGCTCGGAAGGGAATGCAGACGGGGCTCAGATTCAGGAGGTGCTGCTCAGGGTCATCTCCAGTGGCTCCATGGCCTCCTACATCACCTCTCCCCGGGGATTCCAGTTCCGACGCCTGGGCACAGGTGAGCCTATCCTGGTGTCTGGGGTTGCCTCCTCCAGACTCGTGGGGTCCCCTTTCAGTGTCTCCACCATGGGCTCCCAACTTGGGCTTGCACACCACTAGAAACAGGGAGCTCACTACCTCCTGAATCTGCCCCATTGATCCATATACAGTCTGGGCTTGGTAGAGTGCAGACTGTTTCCTCTAGCACATGCCCATTAGACCCAAGTTCTGCTCCTTCCTTCTAGACCTCTGCACATTGACAATAGGTAGTCAGGCCTTTATTTATCCTGTACGTACAGGTCCAAAACACATTAGTACTTAATAATAACCAGCAACTGTTTACTGAGCCCTGACTGCCTTTATTTCCTTCCTCTGGGTCAGTCTTCACAGCAATTCCTTTGAAGGAGATGTTATTCCTCCTGTTTCAGAGACGGAGGAACTGAGGCCCAGAAAGGAAAATCTGAATTTGTCCAGGATCAGATAGGCAGATAGTGAAAAGGCGAGGATTTCAAACAAACTCGGTGTCTATGCCAGTCTTGGCAGAACCTGTGATGAGAGAAGCAGGAGAAACTGATGCACAGAGAGACTAGGAAACTGGTCCAAACCACACAGCTGTTAGGTGCAGAATCCTGACCTTTGTACTCTGGGTCAGCCCAGATTTCCTTCTACTGTGCCCTTGGTCTCCTGTTTTAACCTCCTGAGTTTTTTGGGTTTTTTTTCTCTAGACCGAACAGCCCTAGTTCATCCCTCACAGACTGTGGTTCTCAGCCCTGTCTCCATCTCAGTTCCCTCTCTCTGGGAAGACCCTGACTCAGTGGAACTCAGAATGGAACAAACTCCATCCCCTAGCCCAATGAGGAAAAAATAGTGAAACCATCACCTCCCTTGTTCTGCACCTCAATTAAGCCAAGCGTGGTGGTGCACGCCTGTAGTCCGAGCTACTCAGGAGGCTGAGGCAGGAGCCCAGGAGTTTGAGGCTGCAGTGAGCTAGGATCATGCCACTGTACCCCAGCCTGGGTGACAGAGCAAAACCCTGCCTCTAAAACAAAACAAACAAACAAAAACCCTTAATTATTGCACCCCGAGATCAAGCTTGCTCTTCTGCATCATCAGGCCCAGGTCTAAAGACTGCCGGGGGTCCAGCCCTCCTCTCTCACTTTTCAGTGAGTCCTCCTGGCTAGGGGTGGTAGAATGGCCTGGCCCAGCCCTGCAGCCCTCAGCTCCCGGCTCCCAGGTGGAACAGCCACTGACCACATCTTCCTTTCCAGCACAGACCCCCCCACCCCCGCCGGCCGCTGTGGCGGTCGCAGTGACACCAGGTGAGAGTGTAAGCCAGGCCCAGGCCCAGCCAGGTTCCTAGAGAAGTTAAGGTTGGAGAGGAGGCCGGGTGCGGGGGCTCACGCCTATAACCCCAGCACTTTGGGAGGCCAAGATGGGAGGATTGCTTGAGGCAAGGAGTTCCAGACCAGCTTGGGCAACATAGCAAGACCCTGTCTCTAAAAAAAAAAAAAAGAGAGAAAAAAAAATTTTTTTTAAAGGATGGGCCGGGTGCGGTGGCTCACACCTGTAATCCCAGCACTTTGGGAGGCCAAGGCGGGTGGATCATGAGGTCAGGAGATCGAGACCATTCTGGCTAACACAGTGAAACCCCGTCTACTAAAAATACGAAAAATTAGCCGGGCGAGGTGGCGGGCGCCTGTAGTCCCAGATACTTGGGAGGCTGAGGCTGGAGAATGGCGTGAACCCGGGAGGCAGAGCTTGCAGTGAGCCGAGATAGTGCCACTGCACTCCAGCCTGGGCGACAGAGCAAGACTCCGCCTCAAAAAAATAAATAAATAAATAAATAAATAAATAAATAAATAAAAAAGGGATGGAGGGGAAAGAAGGGTGTGGGTGAGATGGCTGACTGAGCACAGCCCAAGACAACTGGGCACTCTCTTCCCTCCTTCTTTGTCCTCACTGGGCCAGGCTGTGGCCTGCATGTGTGTGGTGTGGTGGTTGCATGCGTGTGGCATGTCAACTGCCTGTGGGGTCTGTGTTAGAGACGGGGGAGGCCACTGCCACTTATCCCATGCCCCACGCGTGCTGTGGATGTGTCTAGTATGTGCTCGTTGCCCTCACTGTGCCTGCCAGAAACCAAGCTGCCTGACAAAGGATCCCAAAGCCCACTCCAGCCATGCAGCACCTCTGCGTTCCCTACAGCTTCCCGCACCTCCCTCCTGCCGCCTCTGACTCCAGTCTGCTTCCTTCCGCCCGCAGTGCCCCAGTTCCCAAGAGCCTGCACGGAGGCTGAGTTTGCCTGCCACAGCTACAACGAGTGTGTGGCCCTGGAGTATCGCTGTGACCGGCGGCCCGACTGCAGGGACATGTCTGATGAGCTCAATTGTGGTGAGGGGGTGTCCGAGGCCACAAGTGGTTTGGGCGCCGGGGGGGGGCCAGGGTGCTACACCTGGGTCTTGGAGCCCATCGAGGACTATGAGGGTTTGGTGCAGGCAGAGGATAGGGGCCCTGGAAGGGTGATGACAGAGCCAGGCAGGGGGCGGCAGAGAGTGGTGTTGGGGAGTATAGGGTGGACCTGGGGAGGGTTGGGGACAAGAAGCAGGTAAGGAGCCACCTGCTTCTGCCAAATGCCAAGTGGAATCTGTTCACAGAGGAACTGGTCCTGGGGATCAGCCCCACAGTCTCTCTCCTGGTGGAGACGACACCTTTACCGCCGCGGCCGGAGACAGCCATCATGCGACAGCCACCAGTCACCCACGCTCCTCAGCCCCTGCTTCCCGGTTCCGTCAGGCCCCTGCCCTGTGGGCCCCAGGAGGCCGCATGCCGCAGTGGTCACTGCATCCCCAGAGACTACCTCTGCGATGGACAGGAGGACTGCGAGGACGGCAGCGATGAGCTGGACTGTGGTGCGCACTGGCTGGGGTGCAGGTGGGTGCGGGGAGCGGGAAGCTGGCCCAGGAGGATGCTGCTGACCCCTGCCCTGTCTCCTAGGACCCCCGCCACCCTGTGAGCCCAATGAGTTCCCCTGTGGGAATGGACATTGTGCCCTCAAGCTGTGGCGCTGTGATGGTGATTTTGATTGTGAGGACCGAACTGACGAAGCCAACTGCCGTGAGTATCTGAGGGTCCAGCGGAGGCCCCCGCCCTGCCCAGGCCGCTTGCTCCTGCCCCGCCTTCCACTCCTGCCCCGCCCCTACCCTGCGCCTCTGCTTTCCACCCTCCCCAGTCCCCCAAGCCTGTTTGTTTGCTCTCCCTGGCTGAGTGCGGAAGGCCCTGGAGACACCCTCCAAGGTTTCTCTCTGACCAGAGCAGTAAGGCCTCTTGGCCCTGAGCTGGCCTTTGGTGAAGCTGTGTAGTTAGCCCGCCTGTGGTTCGTGTCTCTTCATTTCTTTCCTTTATTTTTGTTACCATGAAGTTTCTCTTTGTTTTGTATGTGTGTCAGATGAATGACTAGGAGGGTTCTATGTGCCAAGGTCCCTTGGTGATGGGTCCTTGGCTTATGTATGCGAGTCAGAGTCTTACCCATCCATCTGTCCAACTCCACAGCCACCCATGCACCCACGTATGCGCCCATTATCCATCCGCCCAGCCCTTTATCCATCTCTCCACCCATCCATTTGTCATCCTTCTTCCCTCCCATCCGTCCTTCCAGACTCCCACTGCCCCACACTTATGGTATCCATCTTTCCAGTTCACGTTGTGGACATTATGGGCGTCCTGATAGTTAAATAGGAGGGGGAGGCTGGAGAGGCAGAGACCACATCAGGTGGTATCCAGTATGTCCCATCCCATGAGAAGCCTGATGCTTGTTAGTGCGAGATTGAGGATAATCTTCAGGCACTTAGCTGTGGTCCTGGGTGGTGTGTCTGGGCGCGTGTCCATGTTCCTACCGTGAGCTTGTCCAGCTTCTCCTTGCCTTCCTTCCCCTGCCCACTCCACAGCAAGCCCTGGGGAGAGGCCGCATCATGCCACAGACCAGCAGAGTTTGAGAATGCCTTTCTGTGGCTCTAAGCTTGCCTGTCAGCACCAGCTCCTTGGGAGAGAGAAAGTAATTGGGGGCTTTAGTGGGAAGGCCCTTTCCAGGGACCTCTGCTGGGGAAGTCAAAGGAAGGACAGGTCCTTGTGGACAGCACAGAACCAGAGAATGTGAAGGCTGAATGGCCTCATGGGCTCCTGAGAGTGCGGGGAACAGAAGCGCCTGAGCTGCCTCCACAGCTACCTCCTGGTCTCCTCTCGCACCTGCTCTGTGGATGCGCAGCTTCCGCTCCTCCTGCATGGCTGTGACTTCTCTGTCTGTGTCTGTGTCTCTCTCAAGCTCTATCTCCCTGAGGAAGAATATTGGTCACCAGCCACTAGAGAGGCCTAGTGGGGCCCAGCCCTTGTCCCAGGCCACCTCCAGCCTCTGGCCACTCCATAGAGGGCTTGTCAGTGGGAGCGCAGACTGTCGAGCCCCACAGGGGACCATGCTGTGCCAGATGCCTTGCCGGGCCTTTCTGGTAGAGAAGGGTGTGTGGGGCATTGCTGGCGCCTAGAAATGCCAGCCCCACTGGTTGTGCCTTTGACGTGGGTCTTGTCCATGTGTGCAAGATAGCGCTTCTGTGACTCTGAGTGTGGCTGGGTGACACTGTGGTTGTGACAGTGATGTGCCAGCCATAACTGGCATGGGGAATGCAGGTGGAGTGAGGGGTGGGGGCTGGGTAATGTGATGAGTGGTTCGATGACACCTGGTGGCCGCATCATGCTGGCTGTGAGGTGGACAGTGTTGTGCAGCAGGGACTAGGCATGGCAAGGGCCACTGTGGGTTATGTGGGCAAAATGAGAGAGTGACTCTGGGGATGCCCAGGGAGGATGGACAGGGGTGGGCTGTTGGGAACCACCTGGCTTTGTCCCCAGCCACCAAGCGCTCTGAAGAGGTGTGTGGGCCCACACAGTTCCGATGCGTCTCTACCAACGTGTGCATCCCAGCCAGCTTCCACTGTGACGAGGAGAGTGACTGTCCCGACCGGAGCGACGAGTTTGGCTGCAGTGAGCAGGGAGCTGGGATCGAGATGTGGGCCCTGGGCTGGGTTCTGGGGGCTTCTGTCCACAGCCTCAACCTCCACTCATCTCCCTCCTAGCTCCTCGGAGCGCTTCCTCCGCTCCTCCTTCCTTTTCCCTCACCCCTGCCCTGGTCTCCTCAGTGCCCCCCCAGGTGGTGACGCCTCCTCAGGAGTCCATCCAGGCTTCCCGGGGCCAGACAGTGACCTTCACCTGCGTGGCCATTGGCGTCCCCACCCCCATCATCAATTGGAGGCTCAACTGGGGCCACATCCCCTCTCATCCCAGGTGTGGCTCTGGGCCTGGGTGGTGGGGTGGGAATGGGGGACAGCTGGTCCAGAGCCCTAGGCCAGATCCTACCGCTTGTCTTGGGGCCAACAGGGTGACAGTGACCAGCGAGGGGGGCCGTGGCACACTGATCATCCGTGACGTGAAGGAGTCAGACCAGGGTGCCTACACCTGTGAGGCCATGAACGCCCGGGGCATGGTGTTTGGCATTCCTGACGGTGTCCTTGAGCTCGTCCCACAGCGAGGTACTGCCTGAGGGCAGGTGTCACTGGGTGTGGGGGCAGAGCTGGGCTGCCCGCCACAGCTGGCTGCAGCCCCCTCCCATGCCGCCCAGCAGGCCCCTGCCCTGACGGCCACTTCTACCTGGAGCACAGCGCCTCCTGCCTGCCCTGCTTCTGCTTTGGCATCACCAGTGTGTGCCAGAGCAGCCGCCGCTTCCGGGACCAGATCAGGCTGCGCTTTGACCAACCCGATGACTTCAAGGGTGCGTTGGCGGGCGGGTGAGCGCTGAGGGAGGTGGGAGGTGGGTACCAGGCTCCAGTGGGCACAGAGGATAGATGCAGACAGAGGAGGCCAGGTTTCGGGAAGGAATACGAGTCACTGAAGAAACACTGAGCCCTGTCAAAAAAGCATTTTGGGAGGAAAACCACCATGTTTAGGAAAAGCCAAATCCCCTCTTGCTACCTACCTGCTTCAGGTTACGGAGAGGACGGGCTCTGGAGCCAGCTTCCTACTTCAGATCCTGACGTGGACGCTGTCCACCTGTGTCCTGGGTCAAGTTACCCACTCTCTCGTGTCTGTTTTCTCATCTATAAAGTCGGGGGAGTAGAATAATCACTACCTTCCAGGACTTGGTAAGGACTTAGTGGGGTCACGTATGTAAGCCTCTCGGAATTGTGCTCAGCCCATGGTCAGCACCCAGGAGGTATTTGCTAACGTCACAGTCATTGTCCTCATTCTGAGAGACAGAGGTGCCAGTGTACCCAGAGTATAGGAGCCCAGGCTTTGGCGTCTTCTTAGCCTGAGGGTGGCCTCCAGCTGCACCACTTACTGCTGCTGTGTCTTTGGGCAAGTCTCTTGGCTTCCCTGGGCCTATTTTCCCAAAGATAGAGGCAGGCGGCTGGACTCAATTCTTTCTGGCTCTGAGAGGCAGAATGGCAGGATGGCTGAGAGCATGAGCCCGGGCACTGCCTGGACTTGGGCTCAGGTCCCAGCTCTGTCATTTCCCACCTGGCATCAAGCAGCCCTCACTTCTTCATTGCAGAGGATTAAATGCATGTAGAGAGTTAGCTCCAAAGCACTCAACACATTTTATGCCCTTTTGTTGATTGAGGAACCTAAAAATGACTTGTGTGAGACTGAGTTACCTGGCCAGGCATGGTGGCTTATGCCTGTAATCCAGGTACTTAGGGAGGCTTTGAGGGAGGATTACTTGTGGCCAGGAGTTCAAGACCAGCCTGGGTAACATAGTGAGACCACATCTCTACAAATAATTAAAAATAAAAAATCTAGCCAGGCATGGTGGCTTGCGCCTGTAGTCCCAGCTACTTGAGAGGCTGAGGCAGAAGGATCTGTTGAGCCTAGGAGTTTGAGGCTACAGTGAGCTATGATCACGCCATTGCTCTCCAGCCTGGACAACAGAATGAGACCCCGTCCTTAAAAACAAAACAAAACTTAGTTACTTCCCAAAGTTGTTCCCCAGTATATTTAGAATGCTAATGGCCATGGCCACCATTTGGTGAGCAGGCAGTTGGCCCTGTGGCTTGACCTGACAGTCATCGAACTGCCAATAACCCTTGCAAGGACAGGGCTGATTTCACAGTTTTAAGATGAGAGCCCCAGGGCTCTGAGAGGTTGTGGAACTTCCGTGCCTGGGTTCCCACAGCAGTTTAAAGTGGGGGGGTTAACCCAGGGCTGTCTGATTGGAATCTGGATAGTCCAGGGGAGGGAGTGGTGGGAATTCCATGGTGAGCAGGTGGTCTGTGTGTGGATGGTGACCAGGAGGGACGAGGCCTGAAGACATCCCTGGAAGGCAGGGAGGAAAGAGGATAGAGTAACCTAGACCCGGGGCTGTGCTTGGTCGTTCTGTGGGTGAGGAGCTGAACTCCCCTGTGGTTGCAGGGGGTTAATTCAGGATGAGCAGGAGAACCTGTTGGCAGACAGATGTGGACTCCATGTAAGGAAGAACTTGCTAAGAGTCAAAGCTGTCCAGAGCTGGGAGGGGGGATGGTCTTTGGAGGTTGTATGCTCCCCATCCGTGACAGCTGCACCGTCTAATGTGGCAGTCACTGGCAATGTGAGGCTCTTTAAACTGAAATACAATGATTCATTCCTGAGCAGCACTAGACACGTCTCCAGTGCTCAGTGGCCACGTGTGGCTGGTACCATTACTTTTTTTTTTTCAATTTTATAACTTTATTTGATGTATTTGACGATCAGCGATTAGTTGTCATCTACATTGACTGTCTGTAGATTTTTGAAAGTGGTAACAGGTATATAGGTAACCAAAGTATAGAACTTATTTGGTGAATCTTCATCCTCATTACGTTTTCTGGACAGCCGCACATGGATTCAGTATGGGACATTCCTTATTCCTTCGGCCCAGACAGCTTTGTTGAGCCTGGTATCAATGCGCGTATCTGGAGTTCCCATCTCCTTCGTGGCAAATTTCTGAATCTCTTTGAGTGCCCGAGGGGCACGCTTCTTGAAGCCCACTCCATGGATGTGCTTGTGAATGTCGATGGTGTAATCTCGGGTCACCACCTCGTTGATGGCAGAACGGCCCTTTTTCTTCTCGCCACCCTTCTTTGTGGGAGCCATTCTGCTGGGTCCAAGTTGGAAAGCACCATTACTTTTAATGGCAAAATCAGCAATTACTTTTGTACCAACCTAATAGTTACCATAATGAAGAGTGTAGGTACAGGATATTTTCACTCCACCGAAAGTTCTCTAGGGTGGAGCTGTCCTAGTGATCTGGGGGGATGCTGTCAAGGGAATTCCCATGTGGCGTACTGTGTGTATGTGTGTGTACTTAGGAGAGGGTTGGACTGGATGACCCGTCATAACAAGAGCAACAATAAGAGCTAGACATTTTATGTCAGTTTTCTCATTTTAGCTTATACCTCTAGGAGGCAGGCTACTTTAAGCACCATCTTACAGATGAGGAAACTGAGGCCCTTGCCCAGGCTTACAACACACCTGGACTTGAGCTCCTGTTCCTCAGCCCTGTGTAGCTCTCCTGCCCGCAGGGTTGTTCCAGCCCTGAAAGTCTGTGGGTCTCTTAGCAAGAAAGGCCCGGAGAAGTCTGGCTGCAAAGAACCCCCTGGACCTTTCTTTGACCCTGTGGTTCCCAAATGGTTCCCCAGCCATCATTCCATGGCATTGACTTTCCTTTCTCAGAGCGTGCTTCGGGAAATGCTGCTCCAGTATTTGAGAAGGAGGAAAAGAACTGCATTTTCTTTTTTCTTTTCTTTTTTTGAGACAGAGTCTTGTTCTGTGGACCAGGTTGGAGTGCAGTGGCACGATCTCAGCTCGCTGCAGCCTTTGCCTCCCAGGTTCAAGTGATTCTGCTGTCTCAGCCTCCTGAGTAGCTGGGACTACAGGTGTGCGCCACCATGCCTGGCTAATTTTTTTTTTTAATTATTTTCACCATGTTGGCCAGGCTGGTCATGAACTCCTGGCCTCAAGTAATCTGCCCGCCTCAGCCTCCCAAAGTGCTGGCATTATGGACGTGAGCCACCGCACCTGGCCAAAACCTGCATTTTCTTCACTTTGGAAGAGAGATTGAAGTTTTCTTGAAATCAAATTTCCCCTAGAATTTTCCCATCTTTTTCCGGGTTGCTGCCCCTCAAGGTGGGGGTATCAGCCAGGCCCAGGCTGCAGCCCTTAGCCTCTCCCTTGCCACCCGCAGGTGTGAATGTGGTGATGCCTGCACAGCCCAGCATGCCACCCCTCTCCTCCACGCAGCTGCAGATCGACCCAGCCCTGCACGAGTTCCAGCTAGTCGACCTGTCCCGCCGCTTCCTCGTCCACGACTCCTTCTGGGCTCTCCCTGAGCAGTTCCTGGGCAACAAGGTGAGAGGCCTGGGCTGCCGCCCTGGGTGGAGAAAGAATCCCCGTGGGCTCCGCTCCCTCTGCAGTTGGTGGACAGCAAGGCAGACTTGGGGGCAAAGGTGTTGCCGTGCCCCGATGCAGCCCCCTGTGGCAGTGGCTCTTCCATTCAGGGCAGGACCTCTCCCTGGCACTGCTGGCTTGGGAAGAAGAGCTGGCCTTCTGTCCTCCCAGGAGCCCTCCCGGACCGCCCCCCCATGCCTGGGTTGGGTTCTGTGCCTCCGCACTGGCTTCCCTGGGCACCCTGTGCACTGCATGATTCCACACCCTGCCATGGACCAAACACCCTAGAGTCAGGGCCTGAGTCTCACCCATCTCAGTTTCCCTATACCTAGCTCAGTGCCTGGCACACAGTGAGTCTCAGGTAGGCACAGTGAGGGAGGAGCTGGAAGACTGTAGGCACCTTGTAGGCACGATGGGGGTCAAGTGTGCCCACAGCTGCCCACCCTGATCCACCCTGTTGTGCCAGGTGGATTCCTATGGTGGCTCCCTGCGTTACAACGTGCGCTACGAACTGGCCCGTGGCATGCTGGAGCCAGTGCAGCGGCCGGACGTGGTCCTTGTGGGTGCCGGGTACCGCCTCCTCTCCCGAGGCCACACGCCCACCCAACCTGGTGCTCTGAACCAGCGCCAGGTCCAGTTCTCTGAGGTAGGTGGTGCCTGAGCCCTTAGGGGTGGGAGCAAAGGGGGATTTAGGCTGAGTAGGTGCTGATGTGTGACCCCTGCCACCTTCACCCGTACCCAGGAGCACTGGGTCCATGAGTCTGGCCGACCGGTGCAGCGCGCGGAGCTGCTACAGGTGCTGCAGAGCCTGGAGGCCGTGCTCATCCAGACCGTGTACAACACCAAGATGGCCAGCGTGGGGCTGAGCGACATCGCCATGGATACTACTGTGACCCACGCCACCAGCCATGGCCGTGCCCACAGTGTGGAGGAGTGCAGGTGCCTGAGCCAGCAGGGCTGGGAACCACAGAGGCCCTGGCAAGGATAGAGGAGAAACGGCAGGGCCTCACAGTCCTTGCAGCAACTCTCTCGGTCCTGTCCCCACAGATGCCCCATTGGCTATTCTGGCTTGTCCTGTGAGAGCTGTGATGCCCACTTCACTCGGGTGCCTGGTGGGCCCTACCTGGGCACCTGCTCTGGCTGCAATTGCAATGGCCATGCCAGCTCCTGTGACCCTGTGTATGGCCACTGCCTGGTAAGTAGAGCCAGCTGGCACTTGGACGCTAAAATAGGAGCAAGGACAAGGTGCGAGACTCCCTGTGTTCATGAGCTCAGCACAAGCCTCCAGAATGAGTGTCATGACTGCCAGATGGACTATCATGACCTCTGGATGCAATAACAGAGATAGAGGCTGGGCGTGGTGGCTCATGCCTGAAATCCCAGCACTTTGGGAAGCTGAGATGGGTGGATCACTTGAGGTCAGGAGTTTGCCACCAACCTGGCCAACATGGTGAAACCCCGTCTGTACTAAAAATAAGAAAATTAGCTGGGCGTCGTGGTGCACACCTGTAATCCCAGCTACTCAGGAAGCTGAGGCAGGAGAATCACTTGAGGTGGAGGTTACAGTGAGCCAAGACTGTGCCACTGTACTCCAACCTGGACAACAGAGCGAGACTCTGTCTCAAAACAACAACAACAAACCCCAGAGATACAGCGTCCAGACAAGGGAGGTGATGGCCCTTCTCTCCTCCACCCTCATCAGACTAATCCTGGAGAGTGTCAAATGAAGAAGCATGACCTGCAGAGGGCAGCCCTAGGGGAAAGAGCCCTTAGGGTGATACCTTGTTTCTTAGGAATAGTGGCGAGAGCTGGGATTGTGGCGCTGACAAAAGAAAAGACTCAAGCAGGGCAGCATTGTCATCTCCAAATCCCTGCGAAGGTGTCGGGTAGAAGAAACAGACTCTGGGGAGCAGAACTGGCCAGTGGGTGCAGATTGGAAGAGGGTAGCAGGTTTAGGTCGATAAAAAGCAGGCATTTGGAATCATCTATGGGACAGGCTGCCGTGTGAGGTGATGAGCTCCCCATCATCTATAAGTGGTTGCAGTCGATGCTCCCCTGCCTGCAAAGCCGTGCCTCCAGCGTGATGGGGAGGCTGAGCCAGACAGCCTCCAAGGCCCCCCACAGCATCTGGCCCAGTTCTGCTCTAGAAGTTGAGCCATATCCTCTTCCTTCTCCTAGAATTGCCAGCACAACACGGAGGGGCCGCAGTGCAACAAGTGCAAGGCTGGCTTCTTTGGGGATGCCACGAAGGCCACGGCCACGGCCTGCCGGCCCTGCCCTTGCCCATACATTGATGCCTCCCGCAGGTCAGCCCCGGCTCAGGGCGGGGGGGTTTGGCTGGGGGCTGTGCAGCAGGCCGGGAGAATACTCTGGGCAGGGAGGTGGGAGACTTGGATTCAGATGTCCGCCTGGTCACTAAGTTATCCTGTGCTCCTTGACCTCCCTAGGCCTCTGTTTCCTTGTCTGTATAATGAGCCCCCTGACTTCCCACAGTTGCTGTGCTGGGCAGGGAGATGGTGTCATGCCTCATGGCACACTGTGTCTGTGTGGACAGCGGTCATTTCCCAGAGTGGGAGGAGAAAGCCTGACCCCAGCCCTGCCCCTGTCTACTTGATACCCACAGATTCTCAGACACTTGCTTCCTGGACACAGACGGCCAAGCCACATGTGACGCCTGTGCCCCAGGCTACACCGGCCGCCGCTGTGAGAGGTGAGGGAGAGCCTTGGGGGCTGCAGGAAGGGGGCTCCTGAGTGGGGTCATGGAAGTGCCACTGACGGGGGTCCCCTCTCTCCCCTAGCTGTGCCCCCGGATATGAGGGCAACCCCATCCAGCCTGGCGGGAAGTGCAGGCCTGTCAGTGAGTATGGCTGCCACCATCCCCTGACAGCCACCTCCCAACCCAACCTGGGCTGTACACCAGGTTCCCTCCCTCCCTGCCCCAGCTCATGATCCTTAGAGAGCCGCTGTTCCTCTGCCCGAACTGTGTCTATCCCATTCCCACCTGCCCTGCCAACACCCACTTTGTGTCCCAGACCAGGAGATTGTGCGCTGTGATGAGCGTGGCAGCGTGGGGACCTCCGGCGAGGCCTGCCGCTGTAAGGTACGCATGCCATCCACCACCCATCCAGAGGCCTTGGGCCCAGCAGCACAGCTGGGAGAAGGAGGAAGGAAGCTCTGTCCTCTCCATAGATCCTTGGCCAGTGGGTGGTAACATAGTCAGAGGCTAGTGGACCTGGCTGACCGGCCTTCTGTACCAGGAGAGGTGGCCTGGTGTTGGGAAGGAGCACTTGTTAGGGAGTCAGGCGACCTGAGTTCAAGTCCCAGTCATTCTTTATGCAGCCTTTGTATCTGCATTGTACCTTTGCTTTTGCCATACTTTGTCCATTGTCACACTGATACAATGATATAGATATTAGTGTCCCCAATTTGTGAATAAGGAAATGGAGGCCAGAGAAGGGAGGTCACTTGCGTTAAGAATGGGAGCATCGGCCGGGCGCAGTGGCTCACGCCTGTAATCCCAGCACTTTGGGAGGCTGAGGCGGGTGGATCACTTGAGCTCAGGAGTTCAAGACCAGCCTGACCAACATGGTGAAACCCCATCTCTACTAAAATTACAAAAATTAGCTGGGCGTGGTGGCGGGTATAATCCCAGCTACCCAGGGGGCTGAGGCAGGAGAATCACTTGAACCCAGGAAGCAGAGGTTGCAGTGAGCCAGGATCGTGCCACTGCACTCCATCATGGGCAACAAGAGTGAAACTCTGTCTCAAAAAAAAAAGAAAAGGAAAGAAACAAATGTGAGTATCAAGTGTCAGTGTAAAAAAGAATGGACAGATTCTGGAGTCAGGCGCTCCTGGTCTTCAATCCCAGAGTGGATAAGCAAGCTGAGTAACTTTGTGCAAGTCATTTCACATCCCTGAGCCTCTGTTTCCTCATGTGAGGGATGAAGGTATCATCTACCTCTTAAGGTCCTTAGGAGAGTTAAATGAGGTGATGTCAAATGGAAAGCAGAACAGTGCATGAAACACTCCATAAATAGAAGCAGCAATTATTTCAATCAAGTCGCTGTATTTCAAATTTAAATTTATTGGTGAACCCCCTGGCAGCCAAAGAGATAAGGGAAAAATGCTTGCCTAAGCACTTGTTAAGTGGGAATTACTGTTCAGATGGTAATGATGCCTCATACATGTGCTCTTTCTTCTTTTTTTTTTTTTTTTTTTTTGAGATGGAGTCTCGCTCCCATCGCGCAGGCTGGAGTGCAGTGGTGTGATCTCAGCTCACTGCAACCTCCACCTCCCAGATTCAAACGATTCTCCTTCCTCAGCCTCCTGAGTAGCTGGAATTACAGCTGTGTGCCACCATGCTGGGCTAATTTTTGTATTTTTAGTAGAGACAGGGTTTTGCCACGTTGGCCAGGCTGGTCTCAAACTCGTCTGACCTGTGGTGATCCACCAGCCTCGGGCTCCCGAAGTGCTGGGATTACAGGCATGAGCCACTGCGCCCAGCCACGTGTGCTCTTTCAGTGGCTCCCCTGGGTCTCAGGTTCTTATCTGGACTGAGGGTGGATTCGGCCTGAGCTCCAGGCAGCCTCTCCCCTGGGCTGTCCTTCAGCTCCAACTCTGTGCCTGCAGAACAATGTGGTGGGGCGCTTGTGCAACGAATGTGCTGACGGCTCTTTCCACCTGAGTACCCAAAACCCCGATGGCTGCCTCAAGTGCTTCTGCATGGGTGTCAGTCGCCAGTGTACCAGCTCTTCCTGGAGCCGTGCCCAGGTACCTCTGCAAGGTGGGCGGGCAGGACCGCCAAGCCCTGGGCTGGAAGACCAAGTGCCAGTCCCAGGCCATGGACCCCATTCCAGCCCTTTCTCCTCCTCCCAGGTGCATGGGGCGTCTGAGGAGCCTGGTCACTTCAGCCTGACCAATGCCGCAAGCACCCACACCACCAACGAGGGCATCTTCTCCCCCGCACCCGGGGAACTGGGATTCTCCTCCTTCCACAGACTCCTATCTGGACCCTACTTCTGGAGCCTCCCTTCACGCTTCCTGGGGGACAAGGTGGGTAGTGGGTGGGAAGGGAAAGGAAACTCCAGGCAGCAGGAACAGCACAGGCAAAGGCTTGGAGGCAGGAGGGCCGTGGTGCCTTGGGAGAACAGCGAGATACACTGCATGGAAAAGGTGGCTGGAGCAGTGACAGGGCCCGAATTCAGGCTCCTGCTAAGCTCCTATCTAACCCTGGTCCCAGGTAACCTCCTATGGAGGAGAGCTGCGCTTCACAGTGACCCAGCGTTCCCAGCCAGGCTCCACACCCCTGCACGGGCAGCCATTGGTGGTGCTGCAAGGTAACAACATCATCCTAGAGCACCACCCGGCCCAGGAGCCCAGCCCCGGCCAGCCCAGCACCTTCACTGTGCCCTTCCGGGAGGTGAGCAGTACTGTCCCCTGGGGGTAGGGGTGCGGGCAGGCCCTTGCTCCTGCCTCTCCAGCATCAGTACTCCAGGACATCCGGGGCTGAGCACACATGTCCTTTCCTTGGCAGCAAGCATGGCAGCGGCCTGATGGGCAGCCAGCCACACGGGAGCACCTGCTGATGGCGCTGGCAGGCATCGACACCCTCCTGGTCCGAGCGTCCTACACCCAGCAGCCCACTGAGAGCAGGTGTCTGGAGCTGGGCGGGAGGACCAGCATGGGCTTGGGGAAGGGACTCTGTCTACGCGGTACAGTGCCGCACAGCCACTTACAGACTGTGTGACCCTTTTGTGCCTCACTTTCCTGTCTGTGAAATGGAAAGTCTGACAATGTCTCTGTTACAGGCTGGTCTGGGGCCAGGCTCCCTAGAAGGAAGCCGGAGACGGGGATTGGGGTGCATGTGGTTCACAAGGAGAGGGACGCAGGAGTGGGGAGGGCCACGCAGGGATGTGGTCGCAGGTCAAGTCTAGCCCCAGCCTCAGCCCACGGGGAGCTCTGGAGAGTCACTTGCCGGAGAGTGGTCTTACTTTCAGGCACGAAGGCTCTTGTAGCCTGTATCAGCCTGTCATTGGGTACCCCAGGGGGACAGGGGGGTATAACCTCTCCAGGTGAGGAAGGGTGATGGTTTGGAGTAAGTTGCAGGTAACAGCTGTTTGCCACGGCCCTTGCAGCCTCTGGAGAGCTGGACAGGGCCCCAGCAGTGCTGTGACAGGGCTGTCGGGAGGACTGACCACACCCTCCGAGTGGAGGACTCCAGGCGTGCCTGGCACAGAGCCAGTGGTCCTATTCATGCGGGGTCTTGTCACGCCAGGGTCTCTGGGATCAGCATGGACATGGCTGTGCCTGAGGAAACCGGCCAGGACCCCGCGCTGGAAGTGGAGCAGTGCTCCTGCCCACCCGGGTACCGCGGCCCGTCCTGCCAGGTGAGTCCTGGGCCCCATGCCGGCCCAGCCAGCCCCTCTATAGTGCTCCCCACCCCTTCTCCACGAGCCCTCCCCACTTCCCCAGCCCTGGCCATCCAGTGCCCCTACCCGAATGGGCCGTGTTCAGAAGGCCCTCCCACTGCCATCTTTCTGCCCCCAGGACTGTGACACAGGCTACACACGCACACCCAGTGGCCTCTACCTGGGTACCTGCGAACGCTGCAGCTGCCACGGTCACTCAGAGGCCTGCGAGCCCGAAACAGGTGCCTGCCAGGTGAGTCCTGCCCTCCTTCCCCCTACCCCAGCGATCTGTGGCCTCTGGCACGGGTTCCACAGTGAATTCTCCAGTCAGGCGGCTGTTCCACTGTGGGTTCACTAGGGCAAAGCCTTGGAAGTCCCCAGGGGCAAAGTGGGTGGAGATCTGGCAGGGGAAAAAGAAGGAGGCATCAGCCTGGGCACTGGGGTGCCTTGGTGGGGGATGGGGTGCCTCAACTCACATCCTGCTCCTCCAGGGCTGCCAGCATCACACAGAGGGCCCTCGGTGTGAGCAGTGCCAGCCAGGATACTACGGGGACGCCCAGCGGGGGACACCACAGGACTGCCAGCTGTGCCCCTGCTATGGAGACCCTGCTGCCGGCCAGTGCGTCCGGTCCCCGCCCGTACCTGCCCTGCCCTGAAATGTCTACCATGCCCTCCCACACACCCTTCCTCCAGGGCCCACCTGAGAGGCAGTGGTTAAACCCTGGCCTTGCCGCCTCCTCAGTGTCACTTGGTGTGAAATACACTTCACTTTCCGGGCCTCAGCTGCCTCATCTGTGAAATGGGGTAGTCCATCCTCCTCAGCCCCTTGTGTGAGAGTTGAATGAGGCGATGCATGTGGAACTCTTAGCACAGTGCCAGGCATGCAGTGGCACTCAGGACACATGAGTTCACATGCCTGTTCTTCCCCTCCCCTCTTCCCTGGTCCTGAAGGAGAATAAGGGGAGAGGTAGGAGCCACTGCGTTACTGACTAGAAATCTGCCCCCTATACTCAGGGCTGCCCACACTTGTTTTCTGGACACAGACGGCCACCCCACCTGTGATGCGTGCTCCCCAGGCCACAGCGGGCGTCACTGCGAGAGGTGAGGCAGGGGGTGGAGAGGGTGGGGGGATGCACACGGGGGCACACAGGGGGTGTCCCTGGAGTCCTCGGGCAGGGCCCAGCCCTCCCAACCCAGAGGAATCAGGGATGCCTCTCACTCTTAACCTTGCCCAGGGCCCAGAAGACAGTCAGCTCCCCTCCTTGGGAGCCTCAACCTCTAGCCCAGAATTCAAGACCCTCAGACATACATCCTAGCCTGCGGTTCACCTTCAGCCCCCTGGTCCCCTGCCCCAGCCAGGCCAGTCTTCCCACAAAACCCCTGCTTCTTTCCGGAGCTCCTGGGTTCCTGACTGCCCCGATTCACTGGCTGTGTGGTCCAGGGCGCATCCCTGCTCTTCTCTGCCCAGTTTCCCCATAACATGGGCGAGTCAGGCTGTTGGTTTCTTGTAGTGCACGAGGCCATTGAATTCAGTATGAGACCCCCCGCCCAGCCCTGGGGTTCTGCTTCCCTTCATCCAAAATTCATCAGAGACTTTCTCTCTCTGCAGGTGTGCCCCTGGCTACTATGGCAACCCCAGCCAGGGCCAGCCATGCCGGAGTGAGTAAGATTGGGGAGGTCGTTGGGGTCGGGTTACCCAGTGTCCCCAGGCGGAGCTAGGACAGAAGCCTTTACTCCCTTTTGGCTTTGCCTGTCCAAGCCTCAGTTTCTTCATCTGCAAAATGGGGATAGGAGCAGGCCCTACCACCTCCAAGGGCTGTCGTGAGAGTGTTGAGTGCTCACATCAGAAATCAGAGCTCCCTCTTGGTGAGCGGAGTGGAGGGAGAGGGGTGCTGGGTGGTGGGTTTGGGGCTGCAGCCATGGCTTTCTTCCACCTCAGGAGACGGCCAGGTGCCAGGGCCCATAGGCTGCAACTGTGACCCCCAAGGCAGCATCAGCAGCCAGTGTGACACTGCTGGTCAGTGCCAGTGCAAGGTCAGTCCGAATCCCTGCCCCGAGGGACACGCTCTGCCCCACTGCCTGGAGCCTTCGGGGAAATCAGGCAGCATCTGGTGGAAGCCGAGACCTGGGCATGGGGGGCAGAGCATGGGGGATGGGGCAGGGGCTGCCCGGGGCTGCTGGAAGCGACCAGGGAAGCTGGCCTCAGGCTGCTAGGGGTGCAGGAGACCCACTGAGTCCCCTGCCTGCCTCCTTCCATCTGCCTACCCAGGCCCAGGTGGAAGGCCTCACCTGCAGCCACTGCCGGCCCCACCACTTCCACCTGAGCGCCAGCAACCCCGAGGGCTGCCTGCCCTGCTTCTGTATGGGCATCACCCAGCAGTGCGCCAGCTCCGCCTACACGCGCCACCTGGTAAGAGCCTGTGCCGCCCAGCCCCAGGCGGGGTTGCCACCTGCTGCCTGGTATTGTCCATCTCAGCACTTAAGCCCCGTGACCCTCATCCCTGCCTCAATACCCTCACATGCCCCCATTATTTCTCTCCCAGCCCTGATCTCAGCAGGACCCCATTCCCCACCTTAACACCCTCCTGTGCCCCATCCCCCACCAAGGCACCCCATCCCCCACCAAGGCACCCCAGTGCCCAGGCTGATGCCTCCTTCTTTTTCCCCTGCCAGATCTCCACCCACTTTGCCCCTGGGGACTTCCAAGGCTTTGCCCTAGTGAACCCACAGCGGAACAGCCGCCTGACTGGAGAATTCACTGTGGAACCCGTGCCCGAGGGTGCCCAGCTCTCTTTTGGCAACTTCGCCCACCTTGGCCACGAATCCTTCTACTGGCAGCTGCCGGAGACATACCAGGGAGACAAGGTGGGCCCCAGCCTGGCACCAGGGTCAGCGGTGACTCAGACATGAGTTCACCTCTGCGCCGTCTCTCAGCAGGCAGGCACCTGCCACCTGCATGGCCATATCGTGGTTAGACATGTGGCTTTTGCAGTCCTATAGACATTGGTCTAAACCCCAGCTCTGCTGCTTGCCAGCCAGACACCATTTGATAAACCTCAACTTCATGGTGGCTGAGGGGATTGGAGATCACGCCTGGCACATAATAAGTGCTCAGCTGTTCATGACTTTTAGCTTTCATGCAGTTATTCAACAGACAGGTCCTAGGAGAGGCTGGGAAATGCAAAGACGAGTGAGACAGTTTCAGCGTCATTCACATGCGCACTCCAACTTCACTCATCCATGCTGCTGGCTCTGTGCTTGAGTTGGACACAGTAATTCTCATCATAGGTCATGTGTGTTGAGCTCTCACTCTGTGCTAGGCAGCGTCCTTTACAAGTCACAAATCACAACTGTGTGAGCCAGGTCCTGCTACTGCCCCATTTCATAAATGAGGAAACTAAGGCAAGAGGGGCTCGGTACCTTACCCGAAGCCCCGCAGCTGGGAGGTGGGAATGCTGGAATCCAAACCCAGGTCAGAGGCTGCCCTTCGAATGCTCTGCTGAAGGCCAGAGCCCACGCCTGTAATCCCAGCACTTTGGAAGGCAGAAGCGGGAGGACCACTTGAGCTCAGGAGTTTGAGACCATCCTGGGCAGTGTGACGAAACCCCGTCTCTACAAAAAAATACAAAAAATTAGCTGGGCATGTTGGTGCATGCCTGTAATCCCAGCTAGTTAGGGAGGCTGAGGTGGGAGGATCACTGGTGCCCGGGAGGGGGAGGTTGCAGTGAGCCATAATTGCACCATTGCACTCCAGCCTGGGTGACAAAAACAAACAAACAAACAAATACTCTGCCAGTCAGAGGTGAACCTGTCTTTGCTACTCCAGAGCAGAGTCTGGTGGGAAGGTGGTGATGGTGGTGGCGATGGTGTTGTGGGGGCAGGGACTCAGGGCTGGGCTCTGGGACAGCCTGCCCAAATGTGTTCCTTGAGCAGCACAGGCATCTGGTGGCACCCAGGGCAAGTGGGTCTTGGCACAGGAGTCCACTGCTGGTCGAGGCCAGTGTTCCAGCAGATGTGCCCCCATGCAAGGGGTGAGGGGGCCAGGGACACCTGGGAGGGGGTGCTCTGGGGTTGCCCCATCCCTGTTCCTTGGACAGAGCCAGGTACTCCGGGCTTCTCCCGGGGCTGGCTGCCTTCTGGTCCCTTCTCCCCTCTCCCTTCTGGGGTTCGTTATCTCCTGGCCTCTCTACTGCTCCATCCTGCAATTCTCAGACCTATCTCTGTCTCCTGTCCTGGCATTTCCCTGCACCCCATAGAGAGAGGCATACTTTGCGCGGATGCGCCGGGCTCACCAGGTAGGCCCAGGATGTGCGTGCTGTGAAGTTGGTGTGATGGGGCGTGGCGCCTTCTCGGGTGCTCCCAGGCCTGTGTGGGGAGATGCGCAGTGCCCAAGGCATTGGGGGTCTGCATGAACCCAGGCAGTGTCCCATGGCCCCAGGGTTGGAGTCAGGAGGGTGTGTGCCCCACCTTGCCTCACCTGCTGTGTTCTGGTCCTGGTGCCAACCGTCTGAAGTCAGAATGGCAACTGAGGTAGCAGGGAGACTAACCTGATGCTAATCCACATGACTGTATCTAGCCCCCCAGGTTCTCCTGGCCCTGCCTGTCAAGCAACCACTGTTAACCCTCTGTGTGCACGTGGGCGACCTGGAGTTAACCCTGGGGTGCCAGCCTGGAGAGGAGGGGCATGCGTCTTTCTTCCTAATTAGTGTGGTCCTTTCTAACTACCACGTCCATGGGTAGAGGACCCTGCCCATGGCTCCAGCTCCAGGACCTTGGGAGGTCTTAGCTGGCCTGCTCCCTCCATTTCATCAGAACCGCACGTCCCTCTCAGAGGAGCAGTTGCGGGCAGCCATGACAGCTGGGAGGATCCCAGGGCCCCCAGAGGGCAGGGACCAGGCACAGCAGGCATCACAGGTAACTGAGGACCTGGCTAGGACAGGTTGTAGGAGACCAAAGAGCTGAGTCCAGGCAGGCACCTGAGCAAAGACCCCAGCCTTCCTGGGCCATTTCCCCTATGCCAGGCCAGAGCCCAGCCTGATGCCTAGTCTGCTCTGGTCTCACCCTTGGGAAACATTCCAGAACCATGAGTGGCTTGGGCGGGTGCCAGGGCACAGCGAGAGAGTCAGGCCGAGGAGCAACAACCCCCTCCAGATGCCCCTGGGGCTGCCTCCAGCACTTCTTCCCGTTCCTTGCTGGGCACCCTTTGTAGGACTTCTCCCATCAGTCACGGCCCATAGGCAGCCAAGCCCATCCCAGGATATTCCCGCCTGGCTCAGGAGGAACAAGAGGGCAGTGGGTACAAGGGCCAGAGTGCCAAGTATCAGCACTTGTGAGCAGACAGTGCATAGCGGGTGGCTGGCTGGGCCCGCAGGGAGGTAAAGCCTCACGGACGTCCTTTCTGTCCCTCTCTGCTCCCTTTCACCGCTCTTCGGCTCCTGGTCCCCCAGGTGGACGAGGCTCAGAGACGGATGGATGCTGAGATCTGGCAGCTCCTGTCCAGCTTTGCTGCCCACCCCCAACCCCCTCCCCAGGGGCTCTCTCCTCATCCCCAGCCTGCAGCTGCTCTGCGAGCAGCTCCCCCTTCTTCCTCCTCCTCCTCCTCCTCCTCCTCCACCTCTTCCTCAGCTTCTCTGTCTTTCCCACCAGGTTCTCAGGTATGTGCCAAGGTGCCCAGCAAGGGATCCCCACCCACCATGCTTTCTAGATTTCAGTCATTTCTGAACCAACTTCACCAATTTCTGTGAACTACTTGGACTATTATTTCTTTCAAATTTTCCTTTAACTCAATCATATACCAACTCAGTTAGGCTGGTTACTTGCTTTCAAATACATATGAAAGGAGCCACCCCATTGGAATTGTTCACTGATGTGCTGTGTAAACGTTGGGGTCCACAAGAGACCCACCAGATGGGAGGAGAGGCGGACCCAGGCCACGCCCAGAGACATCAGCTGGGGACCTAGGCTGGGATTGGAAAGAAAATTGTCCAAAGAGTAGGGCCAGGACCTGCACTGTCAGGTGGGGGTGGGGGGCTGGGTCTGTCTCTGCCCTGCCACTGGGCCTCTCTCCCATGACGGTCCACCCCTGCCAGGACCACCTCCGCCCTCCCACCCCCACCCCCGCTCCCCTCGGCTCTCACCACCTGCCCTTCCCTCCTAGTTCTCTCTCTCCTACGAAGGCTTCTCTCTGCTCCCTGGAAGCCTCTATTACTGGCAGCTGCCCCGGGCCTTCCTGGGGGACAAGGTAACAAGGATTTGGGGGGATTATAGGGGTGTCATGGAATCCTAAAATATCAGAGGGCCCTTTGTCAAGGCCCTTTATGACACAAAGAGGGAGACCGAGGCCCACGGTGGGTAGAGACTTGCCTGGGACATTCAGGTCAAAGCACAGCTGAGACTGAAGTCAGCCTGCCCATGTCTTTCAGCGGGCCCTGACCCCTGACCCCTGGCCCCTGACCCCTGTCAGAGGAGCTGTCTCGCCTGGGAGGGCTTCTCTAGTGCCTTTTCTCTGGGCTTCTTTGACCTTGTGTCGAGACGCTGGCCTAGTTTTTGGTACTGCACTCAGTCATTCAAGAAGCATTAATTAAGTATTTACTGTGTGCTGCATCGTGTACAGGCAGAGTGGGCCCTGCCCTCCCAGAGTCCATCCGATTATCATTCCTGTAACCATTGGTATCATTATTATTATCATCATGAGTGCTGGCATTGGCCTTAGATGAGTATTAATATTGCCTCTATTTTGTTCCAACAATTTCAAGTACCTCTTAAGAATACATATAACAGGCTAGATGTAATGGCTCACACCTGTAATCCCAGCACTTTGGAAGGCCGAGTCGGGTGGATCACATGAGGTCCGAGACCAGCCTGGCCAACATGATGAAACCCTGTCTCTACTGAAAAAACAAAAATTAGCTGGGCATGGTGGCTGTAATCTCAGCTACTTAGGGGGCTGAGGCTGTAGAATCGCTTGAACCTGGGAGGCGGAGGTTTCAGTGAGCCAAGATCGTGCCACTTCATTCCAGCCTGGGCAACAGAGCAAGACTCCATTTCAAAAAAAAAAAAAAATCAGCTTCCTGGCTGGGCGCGGTGGCTCATGCCTGTAATCACAGTACTTTGGGAGACTGAAGCAGGTGGATCACCTGAGGTCAAGAGTTCGAGACCAGCCTGGCCAACATGGTGAAACCCTGTCTCTGCTAAAAATACAAAAACTAGCTGGGCGTGGTGGCGGGCGCCTGTAATCCCACTACTTGGGAGGCTGAAGTGGGAGAATTGTTTGAACCCAGGAGGTGGAGGTTACAGTGAGCTGAGACTGCGCCACTGTACTCCAGCCTGGGCAACAAGAGTGAAACTCCATCTTAACAAACAAACAAACAAAACAATAGGCATGACATGTCACAAGGTACATTCAGAGAAGTGTGACAGGGAGGTTGAGGGGTGAGGATAAGAAGCGATCTGCCGGAGCTGAGGGTGGAGCTGGAGTACTGCAGGGTTATCGAGCGTGATGTGCGTTCTCAAGCTGTGCAGAGTGCATCACCGTTTGTGTCCTGTATTACTTAATCCTCATGATACCCTTCAAAGTGGGTATTACTTTTACTTCCGTTTCCATGTCAGGAAAGTAGGGCTTGGAGAGGTTAAGTGACTTGTCGAAGGCTGTATAGCCAGTAGAGCTAGAGTCTGAACCCAGGTCATTCAGACTGTGGAGTCTGCCCTTTTAATCACTATGCTGGATCTGGGCACAATGGCTCACTCCTGTAATCCCAGCACTTTGGAGACTGAGGCTGGAGGATCGCTTCAGGCCAGGAGTTGAGAGCAGTTTAAGCAACATAGCAAAATCCTGTCTCTAAAAAAATAGGCCAGGCATGGTGGCTCATGCCTGTAATCAAAGCATTTTGGGAGGCTGAGGCAGGACAATCACTTGAGTCAGCAGTTTGAGACCAGCCTGAGCAACATAGGGTGATCCCATCTCTATTTAAAAAAAAAAAAAATTGAAAAAATAAATTCTTTTAAAAAATCACTGTGCTATACACACCCGCAACTTGCTAGAAAGTCAGTCCCAGAAATGGCTGTGAACTTGCTGGCATTCAAAGCAAACAGGAAACCAGTTATTTTATGGTTATTTGGTTACACTCTAAAATTCCTTACCACGCCTTGAGCTCATGGAGAACATCCCTGGGGCCCATGTAGGCCGGGGCCAGTGTGTAGTCAGTAGGTGTTTGATAAATGCTGGTTAGCTGAGTGAACACACAAACGAACAAAGGGGTAGACTTGATGCAGTTTGGTATTGAGATGAACGTCTGCTCTGGTGGCAGAGGAGAGAAAGGAAAGTCCTGTGGGGCAGAGCTGGGGAGGCCTCAGCTGTCCGTGTGAAGGTCCCCTGCAGCAAGAGTAAGGACTCTGGTCATGAGCAACACAGTACCTAAGTCCAGTGGGCTTGTCTGCGACAAAGAATCTATTGGTTCATGCAACTGCGGAGTCTAAGCATGTCTGGTATCAGGCATGGCCTTATCCAGGGGCTCATTAGGGCTTTATCTTGGTTCTCCAGCTTCTCATCTGACTGCGGAAGGGACTTTCTCTGGCCTGGTAGAAAGAGCAGAAGTACCTGGGTTAGTACCCGGGTTACTTGTCTATTCCTGATGGGGTGGCAAAGGGCAGTGGTAGGCTATGCAGATTGCCCAGGCCTGACTCATGTCTCCACTGTAGAGGAGGAGGGGATCAGGGCCCTCAGACCACACGGTCTTCCTGTGCGGAGAGAGTTGTTCTTTATAGAAAACCAGGGTTTAGCTTCTAGAAGGGAGGAACTGGATTCTGGGCAAACAGAAACCACCTGCCTAGGAGGCAAGGTTTCCGAGGGGCTGCCCTCAGCCTCACCCCCATGGCTGAGAACTTTTGAAGCTTCCGCAGCCTCCCCTTGGTGGTCATTGTCATTACCCTTGTCTGCCTTATGGGAAATTACTGTCAATGAAAGCAGACCTGGAGTTTGTTCACTGGCACCGTCAGGCAATGGGGAATAGAGAACCTTGCAGAGTGAAGAGGCTGCTCAGCATCATCACCACCATGTCTGGGGCTGCAGAGGAACTGAGAAATGTCCTGTTTCCCAGGCAACCGTGGGCCATGCACCCTGACCTATTTTTTTGGGCAGGGAGGGAGTGAGGGAGTGTGGCGCAGGTGCAAAAAGGCCGCCAGATGCTCCATCCCTCACCTGTATGGTCCAACACTCACACCCCAAAGTCAGTCTGTGACCTCTGGACTTGCCTCTTTGCAGGTGGCGGCCTATGGTGGGAAGCTGCGGTACACCCTCTCCTACACGGCAGGCCCACAGGGCAGCCCACTCTCTGACCCCGACGTGCAGATCACGGTGAGCATTTGAATGCCATGCTGGGTGGGCAGAAGGGCAGGATTGAAGCCCGGGGCATCCTCGGCATTTGTCCTTTGTCCTTTCCATCCAGCACTCAGTTTCCTGGCACAGGCTGGAAGAGTTAGGTCTGTGCCCCCACATCCCTGCCTGGTTGAACACTACCCAAGCAGAGGATCCTGCTGCTGGGAGAAGGGGGCAGTGGGCATGTGCCTGACTCCTTTGGGCACGTGAGCTTGGGAGAGCAGAGCGGTGGGAGATTGGGGGTTACAGAGAATCTAGGACTGGTGGAGGACACCCTGGCACCGCAGGGGCCCCTCGGCTCCCCTTCCAATCCTGCTGGTGTTCTTCCCAGGGCAACAACATCATGCTAGTGGCCTCCCAGCCAGCGCTCCAGGGCACTGAGAGGAGGAGCTACGAGATCGTGTTGAGAGAGGTAAGGGGCACCTGGCCATGCTGTGTCTCACCCCACCCCACCCTCCACCCTGACTCGGAGCCTGGCTTTGATGCCCACCCTGCCTCTCACTCCCCAACCTTCACCTCGCAGCCCTCAGTCAGTGCCTGTAAGGCAGGAGTTGGGGGGTGGTAACTGCAGGAGCAGCCCACAAAGCCCAGTGCCCCCGCCCACGTTGCCACCCCCCAACCCAGGAATTCTGGCGCCGTCCCGATGGGCAGCCAGCCACACGCGAGCACCTCCTGATGGCACTGGCTGACCTGGATGAGCTCCTGATCCGGGCCACATTCTCCTCCGTGCCGCTGGCGGCCAGCATCAGCGCAGTCAGCCTGGAGGTCGCCCAGCCCGGGCCCTCCAACGGACCCCGGGCCCTTGAGGTGGAGGAGTGCCGCTGCCCCCCAGGCTACATCGGTCTGTCCTGCCAGGTAAGCGTGTGGCTGGCTCCACCACCTCTGCACAGGCACAGAGGCATCAGCAAGCAACTCAGCCAGCATGACCACAGCCTTGATTACCATCATAACTATAATGACCCCGGCATCTGGGCCCTGCATGTATTCCTCCCGACAGCCCTGAGATACGTATCATTATCCCATTTAATGGGTAAAAAAATAGAGGTGCTGAGGGGTGAGTGTGTCCCGAGGGCACATGGCTAATGTGTGGCAGAAACTAATTTGAACCTGGGTGTGATTGACTCCAAAGCCTAGCATGTCCTAACCGCTGGGCAGTGCAACCTCAAGCGTGGGCCACGCTCTCCGGAGGTTAAAACCCAGTTCATGCCCGTGAGGGGGCCCACCAGAGACAGGGAGCCAATTCAGAAACACAGATTACTCCAGCCCAAAGAACAGCACGGAGATGCCTCCAAGAGGTGAACAGTGTGGACTGGGAGAGGGCCGTGGGCAGGAGGACACACTGAGCAGAAGTGGGGAAGGAGGAGCGCCAGCCTGTGATGTACCAGGGTCACCCCTGGGAGGACGCTGGAGGGAGGGGTTCTGGGTCTGCTGGCTGTGGCTGGGGCGCATTGGGAACAGAGGCCGACCTTCCTCTCTGCCGCCAGGACTGCGCTGCTGGCTACACGCGCACCGGGAGTGGACTCTACCTCGGCCACTGTGAGCTGTGTGAATGCAATGGTCACTCAGACCTGTGCCACCCGGAGACTGGGGCCTGCTCGGTGAGCCGCAAGCAAGGCCGGGACAGGGGATCAGCTCAGCTGGGCCTGGGTGGGGGACCAGGGCTGGACAAGGCAGGCATCAATCCCGGGGATCAGGGTCATGGGGCATGGCCTGTGGTTCGAAGCACCTGGGTCAGCAGACCAGGTCACCGGGCATGGTGGGGTGGCCAGAGCTATGGAGTAACATCCTTCTGTGTAAAGAAAAAACTTTGGCTCTTTACTATTTTTCTCTTTTTCTTAAAAAAAAAATAAATTATCTAATAGAGATGGGGTCTCCCTTTGTTGTTCAGAAGGTCTTGAACTGCTGAGCTCAAGCAATCCACCTGCCTTGGCTTTCCAAAGTGCCGGGATTACAGGCGTGAGCCACCACACCTGGCCTTTTTACTTTTTTTGAGACAAGGTATCAGTCTCGTTCTGTTGCCCAGGCTGGAGTGCAGTGGCCTAATATTGGCTCATTGCAACCTCTGCCTCCTGGGTTCAAGTGATTCTCATGCCTCAGCCTCCCGAGTAGCTGAGACTACAGACATGAGCCACTGCGCCTGGCCTCATTACATATATTTTTTTATACCTGGACTTTTCAGAGTAGTGTGTATATAGCCCCCCAGGGTACGCGGTGAAGGGGCAGCTGGTTGACAGCCATAAGCTAAACTTGGAGCAAGGAACACCTTATGTTGGTACAACAAACATGAATCTCTTCGGAGGAGAATCTGTAACCCACATGTTTTTATGAGGATGCACATATTTTCTTTTACTTTTTTTTTTTGAGATGGAGTCTCGCTTTTGTCACCCAAGCTGGAGTGCAATGGCACAATCTCGGCTCACTGCAATCTCCGCCTTCCCGGTTCAAGCGATTCTCCTGCCTCAGCCTCCCGAGTAGCTGGGATTACAGGCACCTACAACCATGCCTGGCGAATTTTTGTATTTTTAGTAGAGACAGGGTTTCACCATGTTGGCAGGCTGGTCTTGAACTTCTGACCTCAGGTAATCCACCCACCTCGACCTCCCAAAGGGCTGGGATTACAGGCGTGAGCCACTGTGCCCAGCTGATAATGCACATATTGTTAATGCTCTACACCCAAATACCTGAGTGTATACCTTTCCTTTGCTATCACAGGTACTTACAGAGAAAATAGAATCAGCATCACCCTTTTTGACAGCTATTTGGATGGATGTACTTTTTAATTTATCCAATTCCGTATTCATGGATGTTTAGGTTTGTTTCCAGCTTTTTTTTTTTTTTTTTTTCTGAGATGGAGTCTCGCTCTGTTGCCCAGGCTGGAGTGCAGTGGCACAATCTTGGCTCACTTCGACCTCCACCTTCTGGGTTCAAGCAACTCTCCTGCCTCAGCCTCCCGAGTAACTAGGACTACAGATGCACACCACCCCACCCAGCTAATTTTTGTATTTGTTAGTAGAGATGGAGTTTCACCATATTGGCCAGTTGGCCTTGAACTCCTGACCTCAGGTGATCCACCCGCCTCGGCCTCCCAGAGTGCTGGGATTACAGGTGTCAGCCACTGCTCCCAACCCATTTTGCTTTTTATAAACACGACAGAGATGAGTCTCCTTGTAATGAAATCTTTGTGCCCTTCCATGATTCTTTCTTTATGATGAGTTCACAAACTTGGAATTTCTAGATCAAGGGATTACAACCCCGAAAGGTTTCTGGTAGATTTGGCCTAATGGCTGGTGCCTGCCCCCCTTGTGCCCTGCAGCAATGCCAGCACAATGCTGCAGGGGAGTTCTGCGAGCTGTGTGCCCCTGGCTACTATGGAGATGCCACAGCCGGGACGCCTGAGGACTGCCAGCCCTGTGCCTGCCCACTGACCAACCCAGAGAACATGTGAGTGCCCTAGCTCAAGGCCCAAGGACACACTTCCACTGGGGAGTGAATGGAAGGTGCTGCATTGTCTTTTGGGGCAGAAGTGAAGGGAGCAAGATGGAGAGTGGGCTTCTCATGACCTGACCTTTGCTTCCCCAATTCCAGGTTCTCCCGCACCTGTGAGAGCCTGGGAGCCGGTGGGTACCGCTGCACAGCCTGCGAACCTGGCTACACTGGCCAGTACTGTGAGCAGTAAGTTTGTAAACAGAAGTGGGGTAAGGATGGAGGACAAATGGTGGACTCCCAAGTGAGAGCCTTAAAGGGTGTTGCTCAGAAAAGTCTCTTTCAGGATTATGCTCCTTCCCTGCCCCATACCCTTCTAAGTTGCCCCATTGCCCTTGGGACAAGCCCAACCTCCTTAGGCAGGTTTACTATAGCAGCTTCGTCCCACTTCTGACACCCAACTCTGTACTTTAGCTGGGCTTAACTTTTTAAATTATTTTTCTTTTTCTTTTTTTTTTTTAACTGAGACAGGGTCTCACTGTGTTGCCTAGGCTGGTCTTCCTGGGCTCAAGCAGTCCTCCTACCTCAGCCTCTCAAAGTGCTAGGATTACAGGCGTAAGCTACCACGCCCAGCCACTTTTTGAATTCTTGATGTTCAGGCTTTGCATATGCTGTTCCCTCTGCAGGAACAGCCTTCACCCCTAAACCACCTCTTCCTGGCTAACTTCCACTTAGTCTTCAGACCCAGCTTCATTCAGTCATTCAGCAAATTTTTATCAAGCAGCTCCTGTGTACCATACTGTGTGCTGAGGTGTTGGAGATAATGGAGTGAACAGAACAGATTCCACCCCAGCCCTTACGGAGTCTGCCATCTAATAAGAGATCAGCCCTAACGGGACATAAGACAGGAAAAAAGTAATTGTGCAAATGTATATTTACAAACCATAGGCTGGGTGCAGTGGCTCATGCCTGTAATCCCAGCACTTCGGGAGGCCGAGGCAGGCGGATCACAGGGTCAGGAGATCAAGACCATCCTGGCTAACACAGTGAAACCCCATCTCTACTAAAAACACAAAAAATTAGCCGGGCGTGGTGGTGGGCACCTGTAGTCCCAGCTACTCGGGAGGCTGAGGCAGGAGAATGGCGTGAACCCGGGAGGCGGAGCTTGCAGTGAGCTGAGATCGCGCCACTGTACTCCAGCCTGGGTGACACAGCAAGACTCTGTCTCAAATAAATAAATAAATAAATAAATAAAAATTTAAAAAACCATGATAAGATCTGAAAGAAGAGTACAGCCTGCTCTGAGGTAATACAAGAAGTCCGATCCTCTTGGAAGCCTCCCTGGCTCTCCAGGCTGGGCCAGTGCCCTCCTGTGCACCTGCACAGCCCTGATACGCTTCCTGCATTCTCATTTTCTTTTTTTTTTTTTTTGAGACGGAGTCTTGCTCTGTATCCCGGGCTGGACTGCAGTGGCCGGATCTCAGCTCACTGCAAGCTCCGCCTCCCGGGTTTACGCCATTCTCCTGCCTCAGCCTCCCGAGTAGCTGGGACTACAGGCGCCCGCCACCTCGCCCGGCTAGTTTTTTTTGTATTTTTAGTAGAGACGGGGTTTCACCGTGTTAGCCAGGATGGTCTCGATCTCCTGACCTCGTGATCCGCCCGTCTCGGCCTCCCAAAGTGCTGGGATTACAGGCTTGAGCCACCGCGCCCGGCCGCATTCTCATTTTCACATAGAATTTCCATGTTGGGTTCCCGGCTAGTAAGTTCCACAGACCAGGGACTTCATCATGTTCATCGTTATATTTCCAACAACACCTATAGCACATGCCTGGCATGCAGTCATTGCTTAATGGACGTTTGCTGGCCGGGCGCGGTGGCTCACGCCTATAATCCCAGCACTTTGGGAGGCCAAGACGGGCAGATCACGAGGCTAGGAGATCGAGACCATCCTGGCTAACATGGTGAAACCCCGTCTCTACTAAAAATACAAAAAATTAGCTGGGCGTGGTGGCAGGCGCCTGTAGTCCCAGCTAATCGGGAGGCTGAGGCAGGAGAATGGCGTGAACTCGGGAGGCACAGTTTGCAGTGAGCCAAGGTCACGCCACTGCACTCAAGCCTGGACGACAGAGCGAGACTGCGTCTCAGAAAAAAAAAAAAAAAAAAATGGATGTTTTCTGAATGAATTTCTCTGAAGAATAAAGACCTTACCTCCCTCATCACCCAGCCTGCTAACACTCCCTTATACTCCCCTTTCTCAGTTCACCAGCACCCTGTGTTGGGACCTGTCTGGTCCCCAAAGTGCTTCCAGAGCTCTGAGCCCCCTCACCTGACATTGGGCAGCCTGCTGAGCTTCTGGCTCCCCACGTCCACCCTTGAGGCCTGACATTGCCGGTCCTTGTTCCCCCTTACAGGTGTGCCCCAGGTTACGTGGGTAACCCCAGCGTGCAAGGGGGCCGGTGCCTGCCAGAGAGTAAGTGGGACCATGGCCCAGGATGGGGACGATGGGCAAGGCAGGGAGCCCTGAGAATTTGGGGGATACTGGGTCTGGGGGACAGGGCTGAGGGTGGGGTACCCCAGCTTTGGGGAGAGCAGAAATATCAAAGACAATGCTGAAAGGCCCCTCCTGTCCCGGCCCCTACCCCCAGCAAACCAAGCCCCACTGGTGGTCGAGGTCTATCCTGCTCGAAGCGTAGTGCCCCAAGGTGGCTCCCACTCCTTGCGGTGCCAGGTCAGTGGGAGCCCACCCCACTACTTCTATTGGTCCCGTGAGGATGGGCGGCCTGTGCCCAGCAGCACCCAGCAGCGACATCAAGGTACTCATGGCCCTAGGCTCCTCAGCCCCAAGAGCCATCCCAGTGGGAGGGGAGGCAGGGGCCTGTCCCTGCCCTAGTGGGGTCCTGTCCTTGCGTATGGGGCTGGATGTGAGAAAGAGTGTATCTGCACCAACAAACTCCTTTCTCCTCCCCACCAGGCTCTGAGCTCCACTTCCCCAGCGTCCAGCCCTCGGATGCCGGGGTCTACATTTGCACCTGCCGTAATCTCCACCATGCCAATACCAGCCGGGCAGAGCTGCTGGTCACTGGTGAGTCCCTGCGCCCCCTGTAACCAAAACCGCCTGTCCTGGGCTGGGCTGCAGGCTGCAGATTCAGCAGATGGTACATTCACCTGCTGGGAGGGGGCAGTGGTGGCCTGGACAAGGTCAGCGGCCGTGGAGATGAGGAGAGATGGCAGATTCAAGACTCATTTTAGAGGTAGGATCAGCAGGACTTGTCTGGTCAGTGAAGCCAAAAGAAAAGGGTGGGCCAGGCACAGTAGCTCACGCCTGTAATCCCAGCACTTTGGGAGGCCAAGGTGGGCAGATCATGAGGTCAGGAGTTTGAAACCAGCCTGGCCAACATGGTAAAACCCCGTCTCTAGTACAAATGAAAAAATTAACTGGTCATGGTGGTACACACGTATAATCCCAGCTACTTGGGAGCACTGAGGCAAGAGAATTATTGCTTCAACCCAGGAGGTGGAGGTTGCAGTGAGCCAAGATTGCACCCCTGTACTCCAGCCTGGGCAACAGAGCAAGACTCTATCTTAAAATAATAATAATAATAATAATAATAATAATAATGATGCATCTCGAAGTCACCCTGCCCTGGCGTCCAGGGAGCTGCAGTATGTCTAGGCCAGCTCCTGTCAGTCACTGACTGAGACCTATTCTGGGAGCATCAAGTCCCCTGCACATCTGTCCCACCCATAGGTGTGCACTGTGGACTCCAGTGGCCTGAGAAAGCCCTCAATGCAAAGAAGTGCAGTGGTTGGCGAAGTCAGGCAGGTGGGCAAGGGGTGGGGCATGGCTAGGCCACCAGCAGCACAGGCTACAACCAGGTCAGAGAGAATCGCAAGTTTGCTTTGGACGTGTTAGAGTCTGAGATGTTTGGGAAGACATCTCATTGAGTCCACCAGGCAGGCATTTGGGTATGTGAGTCTGAACTCCGGTAAGAAGCCCCAGCCAGAGAAATGAGTCTGGTTGCTGTTGGCACAGGGATGGTGTTCAAAGCTATGCGTCAGGATGAAGTCACTTAGGGAGAATGTGGCCCGAGGACAGGGCCCAAGCCCAGAGTCCCAAGGAGCTCCAGCATGAGCATGTCAAATGGAAGAGGAAGGGCAGGAAGAGCCTGAGACAGTGCAGCCACGAGGCAGGAGGAGACAGGGGGCATCATGGGAATCAGAGGGAAAAGGGCTTCCAGGGCAGCCTGTCCACTGGGAAGTCAGATAAGGGCAGAGAAATAGCCCTTGGAGGTCGCGCTTTGACAATAACGGTTTTCAGTGGAGAGAAGGGATAGAAGCCAGATTGGAAGGAGGTGACGCATGGGTGGGAAGGTGGCGAGTGTGGACAACTCCTGCAAGAGTCTTGGCTCTGAAGGGAGGCCAGGAAGTGGGTCATTGACCACGAGAGCATGAGGTCAAGGGGGAGTTTTCAGAAATGGGAAATCCTAGAATGCACTCTGGACTGAAGTGATCTCATGAGAAGAAGGAGACACTGATGTCGCGAGAGCGAAGGAAGCGCTGGGGAGGAGTGGCACTCAGGCGCAGTGGTGGGACGGGGTGGGGGCAGGAGAAGGGGCCTGTCCTTCAGGGACCAGTACCTAGAGAGCCGGTGGGTTTGGGAGGCTGGGAAAAGTCCTGACTAGCCGTTTCTATTTTCCCAACAAGTGTGTGTCAGTACCACTAGCTAAGAAAGTGCAAGGGTGGTTGGAGAGGCTGGAGGAGATGGGAGGAGGTGTGAAATCGTTGTTTTTGGGGGATAGAAACTCAAACCAGACGGAGAAACCCAGTTGTAGTGAAGTGTGATGTGTCAGGAGCTTATTGTGGTTTGTGATCAGAAACTGGAGCCAAGTGGACGCATGGCGTGGTGTTCCCTAACCACAGCCGTGGCCGCTCTGTGTGGGCAAGGAGGGCGGGGCTGGTGGGGTTCAGCCGGAATGGGGGAGGGAGGCGCCAGGGAGTGGAATGAGAGTTAGGCTGGACCAGGAAGGAAGTGATGCCTAGAGGAGGTTATGGAGAAAGACAAAGTGGCCACAGGACCAGGGCCTAGCCAGCACCGGCTCACGGGGGACTTCCCGTCCCTGCAGAGGCTCCAAGCAAGCCCATCACAGTGACAGTGGAGGAGCAGCGGAGCCAGAGCGTGCGCCCCGGAGCCGATGTCACCTTCATCTGCACAGCCAAAAGCAAGGTGTGCAGGGCACGGAGTGGGGATGAGGGAAGTCTGTCTTCTGGGGTCTCTGAGCCCCACCCATGACCCCCTTTCGCCTTGCCCTGCTAGTCCCCAGCCTATACCCTAGTGTGGACCCGCCTGCACAACGGGAAGCTTCCCACCCGAGCCATGGATTTCAACGGCATCCTGACCATTCGCAATGTCCAGCTGAGCGATGCGGGCACCTATGTGTGCACCGGCTCCAACATGTTTGCCATGGACCAGGGCACAGCCACTCTACATGTGCAGGGTACACCTCCCATCTATACCTGATTCTCCCACCCCAGCTCTCCCTGCATGCCCACCGGGATTAGCACAGCATTTCTTCATTCAGCTGATCATTTCTGAGCACTGCTGCACACCTGGTCCTGGCCTAGGCTCTGCAGAAGCAGGGGAGAGAAGCATGTACAGTATCTCGGCCCTCCTGAAGTACAGGTTCTAGGCAGGGAGACCATAAGCATGGGAATAAATAAACAAGCAAGATAACTACACATGGTGATGAGTGCCAGGCTAGGAATAACAGAGTGACGAGAAAGGAAGAAACGAGGTGGGAGAAGGCCAGGCGCGGTGGCTCATACCTGTAAGCCCAGCACTTTGGGAAGCTGAGGCAGGTGGATCACTGGAGGTCAGGAGTTCCAGACCAACCTGGCCAACATGGTGAAACCCTGTCTCTACTAAAAATACAAAAACTAGCTGGGCGTGGTGGCAGGTGCCTTTAATCCCAGCTACTCAGGAGGCTGAGGCAGGAGAATCACTTCAACCGGGGAGGCAGAGGTTGCAGTGAGCCGAGATTACACCACTGCACTCCATCCTGGGCAACAGAGCGAGAATCTGTCTCAGAAAAATAAAATAAAACAAGATGGGAGAGGCAGGTGCTACTCTAGACAGGGCAGTCAGGGAGGGCCTCTCTGAGGAGGTGACACCTAAGCTGAGACCTGAAGGAAAGGTAGGCATTGAGCGAGTTGGAGAGTTGGCAGAGTGTGCTTGGCAGAGGGAGCAGTACATGGCAAGGCCCTGAGGCAGGAGCACATTGCTGAGTTTGAGGAACAGCAGAGACTCTGGGGCTGGGGCTGTGGGAGGGAGGACGGGTGTGGGCAGAGTAGAGAGCATGAAATATGTGGTGGATGACGGTAGGAATTTTGGATTTTATTCTAAAAGGTGTCAAGTGGGGAGGCCACAAGGTCCTGTTGACATTTCCAGAGCTCCCTCTGGCTCCTGTGTGCACAGACGGCCGTGGAGAGCTAGCCTGGAAGCAGAGATAGCGGCAGCGAGGCTCTTGTGTGAGTCAGATGACACCCCCCACCCTAACTGCGTGTTCCTTTTCCTCCCTCGTCAGCCTCGGGCACCTCGTCCGCCCCTGTGGTCTCCATCCACCCGCCACAGCTCACAGTGCAGCCCGGGCAACTGGCGGAGTTCCGCTGCAGCGCCACAGGGAGCCCCACGCCCACCCTTGAGTGGACAGGTGAGGCCGTGATGGGAATGACATTCAGGGCCTGACTCCCCTGGGTGTGGGAGGGGAGGGGCAGGACTCTGAGCAGGCTTGGTGGGTGCTGACCCCGCATCTGCTCGTCAGGGGGTCCTGGCGGCCAGCTCCCTTCGAAGGCACAAATCCGTGGTGGTATCCTGCGCCTGCCAGCCGTCGAGCCCACAGATCAGGCCCAGTACCTGTGCCGAGCCCACAGCAGCGCTGGGCAGCAGGTGGCCAGGGCTGTGCTCCACGTGCATGGTGAGAGTCCAGGCTCAGGGTGGGGACCGGGAGTGTGTTCAGCCCAGGGCATGTTCTCACAGCACTCTGTCTGCAGGGGGCAGTGGACCCAGAGT
Source organism: Chlorocebus sabaeus (assembly GCF_047675955.1). Classification (NCBI taxonomy): domain Eukaryota; kingdom Metazoa; phylum Chordata; class Mammalia; order Primates; family Cercopithecidae; genus Chlorocebus; species Chlorocebus sabaeus. The sequence continues at coordinate 115,187,738 of NC_132923.1, forward strand.
CCAAGTGAGCCCAGAGAGGACTCAGGTCCACGAAGGCCGCACCGTCAGGCTGTACTGCAGGGCTGCAGGCGTGCCCAGCGCCACCATCACCTGGAGGAAGGAAGGGGGCAGCCTCCCACCACAGGTGAGGAGATGGACCCACCCAGGAGGCCCACTGGCTCTGTAGAGAGTCCCAACCACACCCCACCTCCACGCCCCACCCCACCTCCTCCTCTGTGGCTCCCTTCATCTCCAAGACGGTGGCCTCCTGCCTCTGCATCATCAGGGAGCCCCTGGCATCCTCCTGGCTGCCTGGCGTTTGTCCTCCTTCATGCCCCACTGGGCCCTAATATTGGCCCTGCACCTGCCTCTCCCTTTTATGCCCTGTCTGTCCCCCTGGTGAGCCGTTGTCCAGCCGCCTCTGGTGCAGCTGACCCTTCTCATCCGTGGCAGGCCCGGTCGGAGCGCACAGACATCGCCACACTGCTCATCCCAGCCATCACGACTGCTGATGCCGGCTTCTACCTCTGCGTGGCCACCAGCCCCGCAGGCACTGCCCAGGCCCGAATCCAAGTGGTTGTCCTTTCAGGTGCGGGTCCTCTGGGAACGGAGGGGTGGGGAGGGCAAGCCAGGGCTCCCCTGGGGCCTGCTGACCCCTACTCTGTCCCCAGCCTCAGATGCCAGCCCACCACCAGTCAAGATTGAGTCCTCATCACCTTCCGTGACAGAAGGGCAGACACTCGACCTCAACTGTGTGGTGGCAGGGTCGGCCCACGCCCAAGTCACCTGGTACAGGCGAGGGGGCAGCCTGCCTCCCCACACCCAGGTATGTGGGCCCTCCCCACACCTAGGTATGTGGGCCCTGAGCCTATGGCAGGGTACCAGGGTGCAGGGGCTGTGGCGGAGGCGGGGGCCTGTACATGGGGCGGGGGAGGCGGCACACTGCCCCACACGTTCCAACAGCAGAAGCCAGGCCTCATCTCCCACCCCACCAGCTTCCAGCATGGGATGGCTCAGAGCAGAGCCAGTGAGTTTGAATGAATCACTGAGGCTGAGGGAGTGGTGACGACAGCCACCGTCCCTGTCCTCACGTACCTCTGCCTCCCCCTGGTGCAGGTCCACGGCTCCCGACTGCGGCTCCCCCAGGTCTCACCAGCTGATTCTGGAGAATATGTGTGTCGCGTGGAGAATGGATCGGGCCCCAAGGAGGCCTCCATTACTGTCTCTGTCCTCCACAGCACCCATTCTGGCCCCAGCTACACCCCAGGTGAGGAGCCAGGTGCAGCTGGGCCATGGCTGAGCCCTAGGCGCTCCCAGGGAAGATGGTCGGTGGCTTCTTCAGTGGCACCAGGACAGAAGGGTCGTTCCAGGCAGGCTTTGACCCTTCAGTGCCTGCTCAGAGAGAGGAGGGGGCTAAATGGACGGGAGGGGGTCTAAGGCTGGTCCAGCTTACCTGGGCTCGCTGTGAGGGACTGTTTCAGAATTTGACAGGAAGCAGCAGTGTCCGGGTTGAACACTAAGCGGGGAACTGGCCGACCTGGTTCAAATCCCAGATCTGTCCCTTAGCAGCCTTGAGCTAGCTTTTACCTTTTGGGGCCTCAGATTCATCTATGAAATGGAGCAGTTACCACCCACCTGCTTGGTCATGGTGTGGTTTAAAGGAGACGGTGTCTGTGCAAAGTACTTGTGAGCACACAGACGATGCCCTGTGGAAGGGAGGTATCTCATTGTCATCTGCATCCTGGGGCGCAGCCTGTGTAGTAAAGCTTGCTGGTTCCCTACAGACCAGAGAAGCTCATCATCAAGAAGTCATGGTTGGGTCAGTGGGGCTCCAGCTTGTGGTTAGAGGTTGGGGAGGGAAGAAGCCATACTCAACTGGCCATGTGGAGGCAGGAGGGTGTGGCCCTAGTCCCAGAAAGGCTACCTGTCGGCCATCCCCACTAGGGCCTGGTCACAGCCCAGAGCCCTCTGCCCCAGGGCTACAGGTTACAGCCCAAGAGTCCAGGCCTCTGAGCAGCCCCTCTGTGTCCAGCGCCCGGCAGCACCCGGCCCGTCCGCATTGAGCCCTCCTCCTCACACGTGGCTGAAGGGCAGACCCTGGATCTGAACTGCGTGGTACCCGGGCAGGCCCATGCCCAGGTCACATGGCACAAGCGTGGGGGCAGCCTCCCTGCCCGGCACCAGGTATGGCAGCGTCCGGGACCACCTTGCTGGAGGGGCTGGATGGGACTGTTCCGACCCCCTCCCAACCCACCCCATTTGCACACAGACCCACGGCTCGCTGCTGCGGCTGCACCAGGTGACCCCGGCTGACTCAGGCGAGTACGTGTGCCGTGTGGTGGGCACCTCCGGCCCCCTGGAGGCCTCAGTCCTGGTCACTATCGAGGCGTCTGTCATCCCTGGTGAGTGACTCCCAGTGATGTGGAAAGCTGGAGGAGGCAGACAGCCCTCCAGGGTCGTGAGATCCCAGTGACCCCTGTTGCTGACAGGGCAGGAGACCCACACTGGAGCTGGCTGCAGGGCCCTGCCCAGGCAGACCCCACAGACCCCACCCGTCAGAGTAACCACCGCCTTCCCATCACACTTCGCTTTGGCCACATGACTCCTCAGGCGTCCCTTCCCACCTCCTCTTCCTCTCTCCAAGCCTCCACTACCCTCATCTCTCTCACTTCTTCACTCCCCTCTGCAAGGCGTGGCCCATGCCCTGGTCCTCCCATTGGGGTTGCTGAGCTGAGGGCATCAAGCCCAGGCCCCCAGGTGCCCGAAAACCTGGACCTGGCCTTGGAACCCTGGGCTGAGCTAGCTGCAGGGTGGGCGACCCCTGCCCTCTCATCTCAGGAGCATCTACAACTCTCACTCCCATCTCCACTGCCGCAGGACGCGTCCCACCTGTCAGGATCGAGTCTTCATCCTCCACAGTGGCCGAGGGGCAGACTCTGGATCTGAGCTGTGTGGTAGCAGGGCAGGCCCATGCCCAGGTCACATGGTATAAGCGCGGGGGCAGCCTCCCTGCCCGGCACCAGGTACAGGGCACCAGGAATGTGGGATGGGGCCATGGACAGTGGGTTGTAGGGTCCTGGCCCCTAGGCTGAGGGGCCGGCACTTCCTAGATCGGGGGGAAGGGGTGGGGCATCTGCTTGCCTCCAGGGAGCCCCACTCTCACACTTCTCTCCACGGCTGCCCAGGTTCGTGGCTCCCGCCTGTACATCTTCCAGGCCTCCCCTGCCGATGCGGGACAATACGTCTGCCGGGCCAGCAACGGCATGGAGGCCTCCATCACGGTCACAGTAACTGGGACCCAGGGGGCCAACTTAGCCTACCGTGAGTGGGGCCACTAGGCTGGGCTGGGATGCAGAGAACAGGCTGAGTCAGCTTCAGAGAACAGGAGTGACCGGTGACCATCTTATCCCTCAGCTGCCGGCAGCACCCAGGCCATCCGCATCGAGCCCTCCTCCTCACAGGTGGCTGAAGGGCAGACCCTGGATCTGAACTGCGTGGTGCCTGGGCAGTCCCATGCCCAGATCACATGGCACAAGCGTGGGGGCAGCCTCCCTGTCCGGCACCAGGTATAGGACTGGAGGACAGACAGACCACGAAGAGGAACCAGGGTCCCTGGGTGGCGGAGGTTATTGGGGGGAGGGCTAGAGGCTCCCCTGAGATCGGGAAGCCCTGGACCCCATTGCAGAGATGTATAGTGCAGTGGTTAGAACCCAGAATTGGGACTGACCAACCTGGGTGTGAATTCTGGCCCCACCACTTAGCTTGTGACCTCGGACAAATTACTTAACCTCTCTGTGCTATAGTTTCAGGGCCTATAAAATGGTAAGAATAGTATGTACTTTACAGAATTATCTTAAATATTTATATATATGCAAAATCCTCAGAGCTTAGGCTCACAGAAAGTACCCTAAGCTGTTAATATTACTATAATACCATTAGCTCTTGTTGTTACTGTAATTTGTAGAATTTAGGATACCACTGATTGCAAGATCCACTATGATTTTATGTACCTCTAAGAAAAAGCTTCCATTTGTAAGGTTATTCATTTTAGATGCATCTTGATTTTGGAGGCATTGAAATGTGTGTCTAGAATTGATGAGATGTGGTATGAGTATGTACCCAGCTCACTGGGGCTCCTGGGGTCAACCACCTGGCTCCTGGACAAGAGTCCCCCTTCCCCATGTGAAGGACAGGGAAAGTGATCCAGAGCTGGTGGCCAGGCCTTGGGGGTCAGAGTGAGGCAGGATTGCAGGTTATAGGAGCAGGGGTGTCCTGAGGACTCTCTCTGACTCACCCCCATTCTGACCAGACCCACGGCTCCCTGCTGAGACTCTACCAAGTGTCCCCCGCCGACTCAGGCGAGTATGTGTGCCGAGTGGTGGGCAGCTCCGTGCCTCTAGAGGCCTCCGTCCTGGTCACCATTGAGCCTGCGGGCTCAGTGCCTGGTGAGTAGCTCTCAGGGAGGGCAGGGCTGGAGGCCCAAAGTGGGAGGTTCCCCACTCTTGCAATGGCAGGATCGGGAGGCCAAGCTACAGACTGCACCTGCCGTGAGACCAGGAGCCCCATCTCATCTCACCTCCCAGCCAGCTATTGACCCTTTGCCCTCTGTCCCCAGCACTTGGGGTCACCCCCACAGTCCGGATCGAGTCATCATCTTCGCATGTGGCTGAAGGGCAGACCCTGGATCTGAACTGCCTCGTTGCTGGTCAGGCCCATGCCCAGGTTACATGGCACAAGCGTGGGGGCAGCCTCCCGGCCCGGCACCAGGTAGGAGGCAGGAGCTAAGGAAGCTTGAAGGACCCTGTAGCTGCAGTACAAGAGCATAGGCTTGACCGGGCACAGTGGCTCACGCCTGTAATCCCAGCACTTTGGGAGGCCAAGGTGGGAGGATCACGAGGTCAGGAGTTCGAGACCAGCCTTTCGGACATAATGAAACCCCATCTCTACTAAAAATACACAAATTAGCCGGGCGTAGTGGTGTGTGCCTATAATCGCAGCTTCTCAGGGGGCTGAGGCAGGAGAATCGCTCGAACCCAGGAGGCGGAGGTTTCAGTGAGCCAAGATCGTGCCATTGCACTCCAGCATGGGCGACAGAGCAAGACTCCATCTCAAAAAAAAAAAGACCATAGGCTTTGAACTCAGGCACATTCAAGTTCAGACACTGTTCCGCCACTTGCATGCTGTGTGACTTTAGGCCAGTCACTTGTCACTTGATTCCCTGTCCCTCAGTGTCCTCGTCTGCCAAATGGGCTCATGCTGCCTACCTCATCTCCCCTGTAGCATGTCAACAAACACTGGTCCCCACTTTTCTCTGGTGCCAAGTCTCAGGCGTCCCTGGCATGGGTGAGGTGGGAGGCTAGACCCAGTCCTGACACTGGGGCGGGAGATAGGAAGGCACAAGGTAGTTTCCCCTGGAAGAGCTTCCATCAAGTTCCAGCTGGCTGGGCTGGGAGTGGCACCCAGGAAGGGAACAGAAGCTTGGCATGAGCCGCAGTGCCTGGTTCTGAGCCTGCCTCCTCCCTCCTGACCCTCCTAGGTGCATGGCTCGAGGCTACGGCTGCTCCAGGTGACCCCAGCTGACTCAGGGGAGTACGTGTGCCGTGTGGTTGGCAGCTCAGGCACCCAGGAAGCCTCGGTCCTTGTCACCATCCAGCAGCGCCTTAGCGGTTCCCACTGTGAGTGTCTAGGGGGTCATGCAAATGGTAGAGGGCTGGGGGGCCCCCACTGCAGCCTCAGCAGCTCCCACACCCTGCCTTCCATCTTGCCCTCCCAGCCCAGGGCGTGGCATACCCCGTCCGCATCGAGTCCTCCTCAGCCTCCCTGGCCAATGGACACACCCTGGACCTCAACTGCCTGGTTGCCAGCCAGGCTCCCCACACCATCACCTGGTATAAGCGTGGAGGCAGCTTACCCAGCCGGCACCAGGTACAGGGCCAGCAGGTGGGGAGGGCAAAAGCAGGGCACACCAGCCCCCAGCGGGAAAAGAGGGAACTCTCAGAACCTCACTCTGTGCTCATTCAGTCATTCAACAAACATTGAGTATCCTTGCTGGATGGGTCCTAGACTGGTGCTGAGAATACAGAAATAAGGCTCCCTGACCTCAGGGAGATCCACTTATGCGCCAAATCTCACTGAAAAGCTGCTCCGGGCCATGTCCTGTGCCTGGCACTGAAGATTCTGGATGGAATGAGACAGTTGCCTGCTCTCAGGCAGCTCGCAGGCTGTGGGAGCCCCAGCAGGATACTCGGTCAACCCTGCGGAGGGCCTTAACAGGCTTTCTGGAGGGGTGACGAAAGGCTAGTCCACCCCAGCCCAGAGACAGGCCATGTGCTATGCTGGGAGCTTCAGGAAGGCCACTGAGGAGGCAAGGCAGGGGGGCTCCCAGAGTCCAGGGGGCAGTGGCAGCAGTGCCCAAGACGTAGAGGTGCTGCCCACACCTACACCTCCTGCCACCTGCTTCCTGCAGATCGTGGGCTCCCGGCTGCGGATCCCTCAGGTGACTCCGGCGGACTCGGGCGAGTATGTGTGTCATGTCAGTAACGGTGCAGGCTCTCGGGAGACCTCGCTTATCGTCACCATCCAGGGCAGCGGCTCCTCCCATGGTGAGAGCAGAGAGGGCAGGGGGTCAAGACAAGTGGTATAGGGGGTGGCAGAGAAGTCCCCGGTGCCATCCCTGTTACCTCACTCTGGCTGCGTGGTCCACACCCCTCTGTCCCCAGTGCCCAGCGTCTCCCCACCAATCAGGATCGAGTCCTCTTCCCCTACGGTGGTAGAAGGGCAGACCTTGGATCTGAACTGTGTGGTCGCCAGGCAGCCCCAGGCTATCATCACATGGTACAAGCGTGGAGGCAGCCTTCCCTCCCGACACCAGGTACAGAGTGGAGCCATGGCAGCAGGGGTGGAACCCTGGTCTCCTGGGGTGAGCAGAGCAGGCTCCCTGTCTCATGGACTGGGCCCTGGGTAGACAGACAGCAGCCTCGACAGGCTGAGCAGGAAGGCCTGAGCCCTCCACTCCCTCTTCCTCTCCTTCCCCATCTGCACGCCCAGACCCATGGCTCCCACCTGCGGTTGCACCAAATGTCTGTGGCTGACTCGGGCGAGTATGTGTGCCGGGCCAACAACAACATTGATGCCCTGGAGGCCTCCATCGTGATCTCCGTCTCCCCTAGAGCTGGCAGCCCCTCCGGTGAGTCTGCCCAGGAAAGGGACAAGGGATGCAGGCAACAGTGTTCCCTGGGGAGAAGGAACTTTCGGGTCAGAGTCCTCAGACCTGGTGGTACTCAGGCAAGGGCCAGTGGAAAGATGTGTGGGTTCAAAGGCCGGGCGCGGTGGCTCGTGCCTGAAATCCCAGCACTTTGGGAGGCTAAGGCGGGTGGATCACTTGAGCCTAGGACCCCTGGACAACATGATAAAAGCCATCTCTACTAAAAATACAAAAATTAGTCCGGCGTTGTTACTTATAGTCCCAGCTACTTGGGAGGCTGAAGTGGGAGACTTGCTTGAGCCCAGGAGGTTGAGGCTGCAGTGAGCTGTGATTCACTGTGCTCCAGCCTAAGCAACAGGAGTGAAACACCATCTCAAAAAAAACAGCCCTGGGTTCAAATTCTGCTGCTTGTACCACTAAGGGACTTAAAGAGTTACCTTCCCCTCTCAGCCTCAGCTTCCACCAGTGAAATGGGGGCATTGACCTTTCCAACCTCTCAGAAGTACACTGTTCAATACAGTGGCTACGGCTACCCCATTTCTAACATTTCAAGTTCTCAATAGCCACATGTGGCTTACAGCCACTGTCTTGGCCTGTGCAGATAAAAAACATTTCCATCATGGCAGGAAGTTTATGGACTTTGTGAGGGTTAAGTGAGTTAGTGCATTTAATGTGCTTAGAGCAGTGCCTGGCATGCCATAAGTGCTTCCTAAGTGTTGACTATTATTATTATTATTATTATTATTATTATTTTTGAGAGGGAATCCCAGGCTGGAATGCAGTGGCGCAATCTCAACTCACTGCAACTTCCGCTTTCCAGGTTCAAGCGTTTCTCCTGTGTCAGCCTCCCAAGTAGCTGGGACTACAGGCACATGCCACCATGCCCCACTAATTTTTGTATTTTTAGTAGAGACAGGGTTTCACCATATTGGTCAGGCTGGTCTCAAACTCCTGACCTCAGGTCATCCACCCACCTTGGCCTCCCAGAGTGCTGGGATTACAGGCATGAACCACCATGCCCAGCCAAGTGTTAACTATTATTATTACCCTGGGGGGTGAGATTTTCCATGGCAGAGGGTCCCACCAACCCTGTTCCCAAATCTGACAATGGCTGAGCTGACTCACTGGTCTCTGTTCCCCCAGCCCCTGGCAGTTCCATGCCCATCAGGATTGAGTCATCATCCTCACACGTGGCCGAAGGGCAGACCCTGGATCTGAACTGCGTGGTCCCCGGGCAGGCCCATGCCCAGGTCACTTGGCACAAGCGTGGGGGCAGCCTCCCCAGCCACCATCAGGTACGCAGCCGGCAGGAAATGGTGGGAGGGCCGCTGGATGTGGGGGCCCTGGCTAGCTCTGCTAGGATGGAGACCTAGGAGCCCCTGTGGGGTGCAGAGGTTAGACCCTGGCCCCAGGCTTTCAGAGATTCCAGACTGGCACCTGACTCTGTTCCTCTGTCCTGTCCCCTGTTCAGGCCCACGGCTCACGACTACGGCTGCACCAGGTGTCCCCGGCCGACTCGGGTGAATACGTGTGCCAGGTGATGGGCAGCTCTGGCCCCCTGGAGGCCTCAGTCCTGGTCACCATTGAAGCCTCTGGCTCAAGTGCTGTCCACGTTCCCGGTGAGGGTCCCTGCAGTGGGACTGGGAGGACAGAGGAGGGAGGAAGGGACAGAGAGCCAGTGGGCAGAACTGGGAGAAGGAAACACTTTCTGGCACTTGGCGAGAACGGCCGCTCTGATTCCAGACTTTACCTCCTGCCACCCACATGGTCCCCGGACCGAGGAGCCAGCGTAAGTGGAGTGGCTCCTATCCCTCTCCACAGCTTGTGAGCACAGGCTTTGGAGTCTGGCATCTGTGCATGAGTCCCAGCTCCTCTGGCCACACTTGGAGATGTTGCACAAGGGACTTCAGCTTTCCATGTGTCACTGTCCCTTATCTGTAAAGAAGAGGTAGTAGTGCTCTTGTATTCTACTATCTAATTACAGAGTTCCCAAAAGCCTGGGACTGCACCTCTGTGAGTATTGGAAGGTGATTTATACATCTTTATTAGGGCCGGTGCGGTAACTCACACCTGTAATCCCAGCACTTTGGGAGGCCAAGGTGGGCGGATTGCCTGAGCTCATGACCAGTCTGGTCTCAGAGTTCGAGACCAGTCTGGACCACATAGTGAAACCGCACCTCTACTAAAAATACAAAAGTTACCTGGGCATGGTGGCACATGCTATTAGTCCTAGCTACTCGGGAGGCTGAAGCACGAGAATCACTTGAACCCAGGAGGCGGAGGTTGCAGTGCGCCGAGATTGCACCACTGCACTCCAGCCTGGGTGACAGAGTGAAACCCTTTGTCTCCAAAAATAAATAAATAAATAAATAAATGCCTTTATTAGTACTGGTGACATATAAGGGACAAAAAAACACATCAAGCTTGTCCTTATTTCTTGGAAATCTTTGTTTATGATGGGGCTAAGTAGTTAAGGTTTTTTAAAAGTGAATCAGTTGAAAGGAAAATGTCCAGTAATTAATAGCACATGGGGCACATGCTATGCAGAAATCATAAGGGGATACAGATTGCTAAGTAGTAAACATGATCCAGCACCTCTTAGGTGCTAGGCCCTGTCATATTTACACATATTAGTTCATTTTGTCTTCACAACAGCCCTTTGAGGTAGATGGCATTGTTCTCTCCAGTTTACAGATGGGGAAACTGAGACTCAGGTGAAGTTCTTTTCCAAAGGTCATACTGCTAATCAATGGCAGAGCTAGGATTTGAATCCAGGCAGTCTGGCCCCAGAGTCTGGGTTCTTAGCCACATTCTCTCCAAGTTTGCCAAACATTAGGGGCCTCGTGGTCTGTGTGGAGGTGTCTAGACCTGAGCCCTGGCCCCACTGGTGCTGGGAGCAAGGGAGGAAGAGGAGATGGTGGGGCTACTGCCTGGGGGCGGGACTGGGGGAATGAAAAGTGTCTCCACCTCCCAGGCTAGCCCAGCTGCTCCAGGCCTCAATGGAATGGGAAGGGAAAGAAGCCATGTCCCAAATGGCCTCTGGTCCTAACATCTGGGCCCCAGGGGAAGGGCTGAGGGCATCAGGGTGGGTATCTCAGCTCACTGACCTCTCCCCTGTGCCCCAGCCCCAGGTGGAGCCCCACCCATCCGCATCGAGACCTCCTCCTCCCGAGTGGCCGAAGGGCAGACCCTGGATCTGAAGTGCGTAGTGCCCGGGCAGGCCCACGCCCAGGTCACGTGGCATAAGCGTGGAGGAAACCTCCCTGCCCGGCACCAGGTAAAGGAGCTGGAGAAGGAGGCATGCCTCCTCCACACCCACAGCGGTCCTGCCTGAATCCAGCCCTGAAGGGAAAGTGGTCTCAGCAACCGGAGCTTGTGGGGAATGGCAGCAGGAGGTCACTGGGGTCAGGAAGTTGAGAGCAGGCTGGGCACAGCAGGGCCACCACCAGCCCCACACCATCTTGGTGCAAAATAGAAAAGGACACCTCTGGCCAGGTGCAGTGGCTCATGCCTGTAATCCCAGCACTTTGGGAGGCCGAGGCAGGTGGATCACTTGAGGTCAGGAGTTCAAAGCCAGCCTGGCCAACGTGACTAAACCAAAAATACAAAAATTGGCCAGGCGTGGTGGCAGACGCCTGTAATACCAGCTATTCGGGAGGCTGAGGCAGGAGAATCACTTGAACCCAGGAGGCAGAGGTTACGGTGAGCTGAGATTGCACCACTGCACTCCAGCCTAGATGACAGAGCGAGACACTGTCTCAAAAAAGAAAGAAAAGGGCACCTGTTACCCAAGGCTCTTGACTTCCTCCTACCAGAAAAACCATCCTACTAAACATGCCCTCCACAATGCAGACTGTCAAAGGGGTCGCTGCCAACAGGATGCACCTACATATCTGTGCATGGCAGTCCCAGGGTGTGGGTACCAGAGGCCTGGGCATCTGAAGGCTCCCAGCTCACCCTCCCCACTCTCACCCGACCTTGGCCAGGTCCACGGCCCACTGCTGAGGCTGAACCAGGTGTCCCCAGCCGACTCTGGCGAGTACTCATGCCAAGTGACTGGAAGCTCAGGCACCCTGGAGGCATCTGTCCTGGTCACAATTGAGCCCTCCAGCCCAGGCCCCATTCCTGGTGAGTGACAGGGAACAGTGGGTGATGCACAGGCGCGGTGCCCCTTCCCAGCGCTGCTCCTCTTCTCTCTCCCAGCCAGGCACTTACTGTTGCCTGCCGGCAGCGTTTCATACCACAGAGGATCAAGCCAACCCAGGTGTTCCCAAGTCTGACGATGGTCCCGTCCCCTCAACCAGGGGTCCCCAGCCCTGGGTGTCAGGAGGACACTTGAGTCCCCAGGGAAAGGAGACCCTTCTTAGGTTATATCAGCCCCTCTCAAGCCACTGCACCCCCAGGACCAACTGGAGTTGGCCTTCACTGCCACCACCTTCAGCCCCTGCCTTGATCCCGGGAGCCTGGCCTCTCTCACCCACCCGCTGTGCCCACAGCTCCAGGACTGGCCCAGCCCATCTACATCGAGGCCTCCTCTTCACACGTGACTGAAGGGCAGACTCTGGATCTGAACTGTGTGGTGCCCGGGCAGGCCCATGCCCAGGTCACGTGGTACAAGCGCGGGGGCAGCCTCCCCGCCCGGCACCAGGTACAGGGGCCAGGATGGGGAGGATTCCAGGGCAGGCAAGGTTAGACCTGCAGTTGCTTTCTGCACCCAAACCTCATGCAAACACCAGCCTGCTTGGGTACCCCAGGGGATAATACTTTTGGGGGACGAGATCACCAGCCTGCAAATCAGGAGACCTGGGTTTTTCTCTTGGCTCTGCAGCTGAATCATTTCCTGGGCCTCAGTTTCCTCCACTGTAAAGTTAGTGGGTTGGACTTCTAGGATTCTGGGAACAAAGCTTCCATCAGCCCTGCCAGCTGGGGCCCTGGACTCCCGAGAGAACTCTTGGGCACCAGCACAGGTGGGCTTGGGGACATTTCTTGTCCCGGGGACTTTGCCCTGATAACTGTCCCCTCGCTGCTCTGACAGACCCATGGCTCCCAGCTGCGGCTCCACCAGGTCTCCCCTGCTGACTCAGGCGAGTATGTGTGTCGTGCAGCTGGTGGCCCAGGCCCTGAGCAAGAAGCCTCCTTCACAGTCACTGTCCCACCCAGCGAGGGGTCTTCGTACCGTGAGTATGGCAGTGCCATGGGCAAGGGGGGAAGGGGAGGGCCCTGAAGCTGAGCCCACCCCTGCTGAGCCCAGCCCTCTGCCCCTTTGGCGCCAGGCCTTAGGAGCCCGGTCATCTCCATCGACCCGCCCAGCAGCACCGTGCAGCAGGGCCAGGATGCCAGCTTCAAGTGCCTCATCCATGATGGAGCAGCCCCCATCAGCCTCGAGTGGAAGACCCGGAACCAGGAGCTGGAGAGTGAGCCAGGCTGGCGGGCGGGTGGGCAAGCTGGGGGCAGGTGTGGGGGTGCCGTCATCCCCACTGTGCAAGGGTGGGGCGGAAGTCTGGACGCCCCACATTCATGGTGTGGCCCTGAATAAGGCCCTTCCCGTCTCTGTATGGCGAGGGCGCTGGACCCAGGAGTTTCCAAGGCCTTTGTTACCTTCTGCTCTCTGGGACTCTGTGAGCTGGACACACCCAGGCTGGAGGGGTGGGAGGCGTGGGCTCAGGGGCACAGGCTGGCAGCACCAAGACACGAGAAGGACCAGGTCAATCCTCTCTCACCCTCCCCCATGCAACCTTACAGACAACGTCCACATCAGTCCCAATGGCTCCATCATCACCATCGTGGGCACCCGGCCCAGCAACCACGGCACCTACCGCTGCGTGGCCTCCAATGCCTACGGCGTGGCCCAGAGTGTGGTGAACCTCAGTGTGCACGGTGAGGGGACGTTGACTCTGTGGGGCTCTGCCCTCCTGTTTCCAGCCGTGATTCTCAGCTCAGAGCCTCCAAGTTTAAATCCTCCTTCTACCACTGACTCTGTCTTGGGCATTCTCCCTCTCTGAGCCTCAGTTTCCGCCTCAGTGTGGTGTGGAGACAGGTGTCCACCCAGCGCTTACGAAGCTGGAGACCATGGCCGTGTGGGTGACCAGCAGAGCCCTGCCTGTGTGTCAGTGGTTGTCATTCCTCCGCACAGGGCCCCCTACAGTGTCCGTGCTCCCCGAGGGCCCCGTGTGGGTGAAAGTGGGAAAGGCTGTCACCCTGGAGTGCGTCAGTGCCGGGGAGCCCCGCTCCTCTGCTCGTTGGACCCGGGTCAGCAGCACCCCTGCCAAGTTGGAGCAGCGGACATATGGGCTCATGGACAGCCACGCAGTGCTGCAGGTGAAGCCGGGGCCGGTGCCTCTCTGGGTCTGAGGCCCAGTCCAGGGCCCAGCCTTGAGCAGGTGTTTGGAGGAGATAGTAGTGGATGGGCGGGTGGTGGTGAGTGGATGGAGAGAGGAAGGGAGGAATGGGATGGGATGGAATGGTTGGATGGCGAACAGACTGGAAGATGAGAGGGTAGAGAGAAGGAAGGTAGGAGAAGGAAGAAAGAATGAGTGGAAGGACGGGAGGGTGGGTCGAAGGCCAAGTGGATGGATGGACTAATGGGGTGTCATGAGGATCAGCCCTCAAGCAACCAGATGGGAGAACTAAAAACCAAGGAAAGGGCCAGGCATGGTGGCACGTGCCTGTAATCCCAGCACTTTGGGAGGCCAAGGCAGGAAGATCACTTGAGCCCAAGAGTTCAAGACCAGCCTGGGAGGCCGAGGTGGGTGGATCATCTGAGGTCAGGAGTTCGAGACCAGCCTGGCCAACATGGTGAAACCCCATCTCTACTAAAAATACAAAATTAGGCCGGGCGCGGTGGCTCACGCCTGTAATCCCAGCAATTTGGGAGGCTGAGGCGGGTGGATCACGAGGTCAGGAGATCAAGACCATCCTGGCTAACATGGTGAAACCCCGTCTCTACTAAAAATACAAAAAAAAAAAAGTCTGGGCATGGTGGCGGGCACCTGTAGTCCCAGCTACTCAGGAGGCTGAGGCAGGAGAATGGCGTGAACCCGGGAGGCGGAGCTTGCAGTGAGCCGAGATCGTGCCACTGCACTGTAGCCTGAGTGACAGAGCTGAGTGAGACCCTGTCTCAAAAAAAAAAAAAATACAAAATTAGCTGGGTGTCGTGGCACACACCTGTAGTCCCAGCTACTCGGGAGGCTGAGGCAGGAGAATTGCTTGAAACAGGGAGGCAGAGGCTGCAGTAAGCCGAGATCACGCCACTGCACTCCAGCCTGGACCAGACAGAGCAAGACTCCATCTCTAAATAAATAAATAAATAAATAAATAAATAAATAAATAAAAATTAAAAATAAAAATAAAATTAAAAATTAGCCAGGTATGGCAGCACATAACCTGTAGTCCCAGCTATTCAGGAGGCTGAGGCGAGAGGATTGCTTGAGCCCGGGAGGCAGAGGTTGCAATGAGCCAGGACGGTGCCACCACACTCCAACCTGGGCAACAGAGTAAGACCGTGTCTCAAAAAATAAATAAATAAATACCAAGGCAGGTAGAGGAAATAGGGAAAACCAAGCCAGAGCTGGGGCTGACATCAAAGTCCCCACTCAGTACCCACATAACCAGCCTCCTTGCTTTCTCCCAGATTTCATCAGCTAAACCATCAGATGCAGGCACTTACGTGTGCCTTGCTCAGAATGCACTGGGCACAGCACAGAAGCAGGTGGAGGTGATCGTGGACACAGGTGCCATGGCCCCCGGGGCCCCTCAGGTCCAAGCTGAAGAAGCTGAGCTGACTGTGGAGGCTGGACACACGGCCACCTTGCGCTGCTCAGCCACAGGTGTGGCCAGGGACTGGCACATAGGGCTGGCAGGGCAGGGATGCCCTGGGGTCTGAAATGTAGGCACATGTGATCTAGAGATGATGTCATGCCCAGGGGTGGGGAGTACGGGGAGACCGTGTTGATAGCATCCCCCAGTGATGGCTGAGGAACCCAGCTGGGGTCCCATAGAGGGACAGGATCACCCAGGGCCCTTCCTCACCACAGCCACCCTCTGCGGCTCCCTGAGGTAGCCCAGTGACTTCTGTCATCTTCCATTCAACTCCACAGGCAGCCCCGCACCCACTATCCACTGGTCCAAGCTGCGTTCCCCACTACCCTGGCAGCACCGGCTGGAAGGTGACACACTCATCATACCCCGGGTAGCCCAGCAGGACTCGGGCCAGTACATCTGTAATGCCACTAGCCCTGCTGGGCACGCTGAGGCCACCATCATCCTGCACGTGGAGAGTAAGGCCTCATCCCTTCTTTGTCTGCACCAAATGGAGATATGAGCCCCCCAATGAGGCTCCACCCCACACAGAACCCCAGGAACCCCATCCAGAGGTCTCCAGGCACAGCAGGGTCCCAGAGCCTGCCCTTGCCCGACACCCCGCCTGGGACCTTTGCTTTCCTTATCCCCGGTCCTCTGGGCTCACCATTCAGTTTTCCTGGACACCTGGATCCAACGACCTGCTGCCATTCTGACCTTTGCCCTCCCCCATCCTGACCTCTGTGTCCCCCTACCCAGGCCCACCGTATGCCACCACGGTCCCAGAGCACGCTTCGGTGCAGGCAGGGGAGACGGTACAGCTCCAGTGCCTGGCTCACGGGACACCCCCACTCACCTTCCAGTGGAGCCGCGTGGGCAGCAGCCTTCCTGGGAGGGCTACTGCCAGGAACGAGCTGCTGCACTTCGAGGGTGCAGCCCCTGAGGACTCAGGCCGCTACCGCTGCCGGGTCACCAACAAGGTGGGCTCAGCCGAGGCCTTTGCCCAGCTGCTCGTCCAAGGTAAGCAGCCCCGGCTCAGGGCTTAAGGGGGTCACCTTTCCTCTTGGCCCTCGATGACCCAGCTAGGCAGACTCAGGTGGGAAGGCCTCCCTCCATAACCCCACCTGGAATGCCCTCATCTCCCCTGCTCTCCAGGGCCCAAGGCAGGTCCAGGAAGCCCTCCATCACGTGTGCTCAGCTCCTCTAGCTCTCACGGCTGCACCCCCACTTTGGCACAGCCCTGGCACTGCCGAAGGAAACCATTCTGTGTACATAAGCACCCCAGTCAGCCTCCCCTGCTCGGCAGTGAGAATGCTCAGGGCAGGGCCTGGATCCAGGCATCTCAGCAGCCCTGGGCTTAATCGAGGGCGACACGGCCCAGGATGGGCTGGGTAAATGCTTGACAGGGACCACAGTGAATGAGTGACAGGAGCGCCCACCCCCGGCACGCCCAGGGCTTCAGTGGATCTTCAAAAGGCCCAGCATTTTCATGGCCTCCTGCATCAATGATACAAATGAGGGCTTTTGGGCCCAAACTCTTAAAGTAGCACAGCGTGTAGCCCTCTGGTCACGGGCCTGGACTGTGGACTCAGACCTGGGTTCAAAGCATAGCTTGGCCATTTGCTGGCTGTGCAACCTTGGCCAAGTCACTGAATCTTTTTGAGCCTCGGTTTCTTTTTTTTTTCTTTTTTTTTTTTTTCTTTTTTTTTTTTTGAGACAGAATCTCACTCTGTCACCCAGGCTGGAGTGCAATGGCACGATCTCGGCTCACTGCAACCTCTATCTCCCGGGTTCAAGCGATTTTCGTGCCTCAGCCTCCTGAGTAGCTGAGACTACAGGCATGCACCACCATGCTTGGCTAATTTTTGTGTTTTTAGTAGAGAAGAGGATTTGCCATGTTGGCTAGGCTGGTCTCGAACTCCTGACCTCAAGTGATCCACCCACCTCAGCCTCCCAAAGTGCTGGGATTATAAGAGTGAGCCACCACGCTCGGCCTGAGCCTCAGTTTATCTGTAAAGTGGAGAGAACAATGCCAACCACGTAGGCTGAGTTGGAAAGGTACACAGAGGTAAACACAGATGTAAAACTGTGGTTCACAGTAGGCACTTAGTAAATGGGGACAATATGCATCTGCCCCCGCCTCCTATCTGTCCCCTGCACGTGTCGGTGTCTTTGCCATGGCCAAGTCCCTGGATTCTCTCATTTAAACTGCAGGCAGAATAGGCTTTGCTGTCCTTCCTTAAAATGTCTGAGTCTGGCCGGGCGTGGTGCTCACGCCTGTAATCCTAGCACTTTGGGAGGCCGAGGCGGGCGAATTGCCTGAGCTCAGGAGTTCGAGACCAGCCTGGGCAACATGGTGAAACCCCGTCTCTACTAAAATACAAAAAAAAAAAAAAAATTAGCTGGGCGTGGTGGCAGGTGCCTGTAGTCCCAGCTACTCAGGAGGCTGAGGCAGGAGAATCGCTTGAACCCGGGAGGCAGAGGTTGCAGTGAGCCAAGATCGTGCCACTGTACTCCAGCCTGGGGACAGAGCAAGACTCCATCTCAAAAAAAAAAAAGTCTGAGTCCCTCCCACTCTTTTCGTGGCCTACCCTCCCCACCCAGAAGCGAGGAGCTGTGGAAACAGAGCCCAGCTCTCCACAGGCCCTTATCCGTGTTGGCAGAATGGCGGCTGCGAGTGCAGATGAATGAATCTGCCGCTGAAGGGGCTTTTTTCCCTGGTCAGAGAGGCTATGAGGAGAACATTGCTTGAATGTTGGGCTGGGGGTTTCCTGGGTCCCTAGAGGGACATCAGGGACATCACACACATGTACCTGCAGAACCTCATACCTGTCCCCGCAGGCCCTCCCGGCTCTCTCCCTGCCACCTCCATCCCAGCAGGGTCCACGCCCACCGTGCAGGTCACTCCTCAGCTAGAGACCAAGAGCATCGGGGCCAGCGTTGAATTCCACTGTGCTGTGCCCAGCGACCGGGGTACCCAGCTCCGTTGGTTCAAGGAAGGGGGTCAGCTGCCTCCGGGTCACAGCGTGCAGGATGGGGTGCTCCGGTGAGTGGGACCGGGGGCAGGACTGGACTTGGGCAGCACAGCCCAAGGCTCACAGTGAGCAGAGTTAAAGCACCTGCCTCAGGGGGCGTAACATGAAGCGCTGTTCTTGGACACATCACTTTACCTCTCTGAGCCTCAGTGTTCTCAGCTGTACAATGGGTTATATAAGACTGAATGAGGCTGGGCGCAGTGGTTTACGCCTGTAATCTCAGCACTTTGGGAGGCCGAGGCAGGCGGATCACCTGAGGTCAGGAGTTCAAGACCAGCCTGACCAACATAGAGAAACCCCGTCTCTACTAAAAATACAAAATTGGCTGGGCATGGTGGCACACGGCTGTAATCCCAGCTACTAGGGAGGCTGAGGCAGGAGAATCGCTTGAACCTGGGAGGCGGAGGTTGCGGTGAACCAAGATAGTGCCATTGCACTCCAGCCTAGGCAACAAGAGTGAAACTCCGTCTCAAAAGAAAAAAAAAAAAAAAGACTGAATGAGGTCCGGGCGTGGTGGCTCACGCCTATAATCCCAGCACTTTGGGAGGCCGAGGCTGGTGGATCACCTGAGGTCAGGAGTTTGAGACCAGCCTGGCCAACATGGCTAAACCCTGTCTCTACTAAAAATACAAAAATTAGCTGGGCGTGGTAGCAGTCACCTGTAATCACAACTACTCGGGAGGCTGAGACTGGAGAATTGCTTGAACCCAGGAGGCAGAAGTTGCAGTGAGCTGAGATTGTACCATTACACTTCAGCCTGGGCGACAAGAGCAAAACTCTATCTCAAAAAGAAAAAAGACTGAAAGACTATCTAAAGCACTTGCACAGTGCTTGGTGCTTGGAAGGCCTTCAGTAAACAGTGGCCCATTCAGCCGGGCGCAGTGGCTCACGCCTGTAATCCCAGCACTTTGGGAGGCGGAGGCGGGTGGATCACCTGAGGTTGGGAGTTCGAGACCAGCCTGACCAACATGGAGAAACCCCGTCTCCACTAAAAATACAAAATTGGCCGGGCATGGTGGCACATGCCTATAATCCCAGCTACTAGGGAGGCTGAGGCAGGAGAATCGCTTGAACCTGGGAGGCGGAGGTTGCAGTGAGCCGTGATCGTGCCATTGCACTCCAGCCTGGGCAAACAAGAGTGAAACTCCGCAAAAAAAAAAAAAAAAAAAAAAAAAAAAACAGTGGCCCATTCGTATTTATTATTAGTGGAGGAAAGAGAACAGACCCTGGGGCCAGAAATGTACGAATGACCCCAGATCTCAGCTCTGCTGCTTGATAATTGTAATCTTGAGCCCTAGACCATAAGGTCTTTGTCCAAAATGGCTGTGGTGCCCCCCAACCTGCCTGCCTACCTCTAATGGTTATTGGGAAACTAGAATGCAACACTTTGTGCTGTTCTTCGTCAGTTTTTAACGCCCACACAATTGCAAAGCATTCTTTTTTTTTTTTTTTTTGAGACAGAGTCTCACTATGTCACCCAGGCTGGAGTGCAATGGCACAACCTCCGCCTCCCGGGTTCATGTGATTCTCATGCCTCAGTCTCCCGAGTATCTGGGATTATAGGCATGCGCCACCACGCCTGGCTAATTTTTGTATTTTTAGTAGAAACAGGGTTTCACCATGTTGGCTAGGTTGGTCTCGAGTTCCTGATCTCAAGTGATCTGCCTGCCTCAGCCTCCCAAAGTGCTAGGATTACAGGCATGAGCCACTGTGCCCGGCCCAATTGCAAAGCATTCTATCAAATGTTTTCATTTTCCTGATGTCTTATTATTTTTTCTTTACAGAATCCAGAACTTGGACCAGAGCTGTCAAGGGACATATATTTGCCAGGCCCATGGACCTTGGGGGCAGGCCCAGGCCAGTGCCCAGCTGGTTGTCCAAGGTAGGAGGGTGGCTTCAGGCCTCTGCTAAGAGTAGGAAACAGAGATGAGAAAGGGAGAGAGGCACAGAGCCCAGACCCTGTTCCCCAGGAATCCCCCTAAATGTGTCAGAATAAAGAGAAATATTCTATTTTGCCTGGCTTGTGTCTAGCATAGAGTAAAAGGGGCTTGATAAATACTTCAAGGGAGGGAAGAAGGATATGGGTGGAGTGTGTGAGTGCTCAGATGAACTGATGAAGATTGAATCAGTGTGAACTGGGCATGGTGGAACACACCTGTGGCCCCAGCTACTCAGGAGGCTAAACTGGGAGCATTGCTTGAGCACATGAGTTCTAGGTTGCAGTGAGCTGTGATCACACCTGTGAATACAGCCAAGACCCTGTCTCTAAAAAAACAAAAGAATAAGTGGACACGTGAGTGAGTAAATGCATAAGACCTGACAAGTGAGTGTGTTTGTGAGTGAATGCATGAAAAAGCGAATGAGGAACGAATGAATGCTGGAGCTTCAGTGCTCACCTTTCTTTGGGCAGTCTATGGCCTCCCTCGGGCCAGGTCTGCAGTGACTGATCTCACTGGACCTCCGCCTCCCTCCTCCCCAGCCCTGCCCTCGGTGCTCATCAACATCCGGACGTCTGTGCAGACCGTGGTGGTCGGCCACGCCGTGGAGTTCGAATGCCTAGCACTGGGTGACCCCAAGCCTCAGGTGACATGGAGCAAAGTTGGAGGGCACCTGCGGCCTGGCATTGTGCAGAGCGGAGGCGTCGTCAGGATCGCCCACGTAGAGCTGGCTGATGCGGGACAATATCGCTGTACTGCCACCAACGCAGCCGGCACCACACAATCCCACGTGCTGCTGCTTGTGCAAGGTGAAGGCTGGTGGGGACTTTTGTTGGGGGACAGTGAGTGGGGCCAGGGCTTCTCCTGCCGTCATCTTCTGCCTGCCCGCTCTGCTCTTCCTTTCTGTTCGCTTGGGATATTTTCCATTGTGTGTATTTAAGGGGCAGGTTTCATAACAGGTGGCAGCAGCAGGGGATAAAAGTGAGATTCCCCCAGGGTAGCCTGGAATGTACAGGGAGAGAGCTAGGCCATAGAGCATCCAGAAAAAAAAAGAAACCTTGTCCTCATCGGCAGGGAGTGCCGGCTCTGCTGGGAGAGACTTGCAGCATGGTCTGAGGGCAGAGACATAACCCAGACAACAAACAGACCTAATAGAGAGTAAAACAAGGACAACAGATGCAGGGCAGACACAAACACTGTGTGCTCTTTAAAGGCAATTGCTTTTTACCCCAAGCCCTGTGACTTGCCTCCAAACTTTCTTTTTTTTTTTTTTTTTTTTGAGACGGAGTCTCGCTCTGTTGCCCAGGCTGGAGTGCAGTGGCCGGATCTCAGCTTACTGCAAGCTCCGCCTCCCAGGTTTACACCATTCTCCTGCCTCAGCCTCCCGAGTAGCTGGGACTACAGGCACCCGCCACCTCGCCCGGCTAGTTTTTTTTTGTATTTTTTTAGTAGAGACGGGGTTTCACCGTGTTAGCCAGGATCTCCTGACCTCGTGATCCGCCTGTCTCAGCCTCCCAAAGTGCTGGGATTATAGGCTTGAGCCACTGCACCTGGCCTAAACTTTCCTACCTATACTGTCCCTAGTACGCACTTCTCAGGTCCCCAGAGGGCTGCACAATTTTTTGCCCAGGCATGTTGAAGAGGTCTCAGGCTGTGGAGTGAAATGGATCTGGCCCTGAACCCTGACTCTGCCCAGCGAAGAGCAAACAGCCACTTTCCCCCTCTAAGCCATAATTTCCTCATCTGTGAAATGGAATGTAGTGGCTCCCTTCAAGGGGTGGTGTGAGGATGCAACGAATCAGGGTGCAGGCTGGGCACACATCTGTGACTGTCATGTTGATGGCCTATGTCTCTTCCATGCCTCTCAGCCTTGCCCCAGATCTCAATGCCCCAAGAAGTCCGTGTGCCTGCTGGTTCTGCAGCTGTCTTCCCCTGCATAGCCTCAGGCTACCCCACTCCTGACATCAGCTGGAGCAAGGTAAGCACTGGAGAGGGAACCAGCAGGCATCCCTGGGGGGCTGGGACCAGGTCTGAAGCATCTCAGTGTCCCCAGGATGTGGCACAGGCTTGGCCAAGAGTAAATGCACAATGTTGGAAGGTGGGCCTGAGGCACAGATGGGAGGCAGGCCCCTGGAGCTGTGGGCCAAGGCCAGGGCCCTCAGTGCTGGTGCATTTGCAGCTGGATGGCAGCCTGCCACCTGACAGCCGTCTGGAGAACAACATGCTGACGCTGCCCTCAGTCCGACCCCAGGACGCGGGCACCTACGTCTGCACCGCCACTAACCGCCAGGGCAAGGTCAAAGCCTTTGCCCACCTGCAGGTGCCAGGTAAAATACCACCCCCAAGAATTGGCAGTGCCCTGCCCACTCCCTGACTGGCAGGGTCTCCAACTGTGCTCTCTGCCGGCAGAGCGGGTGGTGCCCTACTTCACGCAGACCCCCTACTCCTTCCTACCGCTGCCCACCATCAAGGATGCCTACAGGAAGTTCGAGATCAAGATCACCTTCCGGCCCGACTCAGCCGATGGTGAGCAGGAGGGTTCATTTGCGGGGTGGACTGGCCTGGGTTGAGGGACCTCGTGGAGTAACTGCCATCATGGCTTGAGCCCTGGCTGCCCCTCAGTCCTGCCCCAATCCCTCAGCCCTCCCTCTCCAGAAGCCCCCAGACCTCTGGGCCTCCGCCCTGGCGTACCTTCTCTCGCGCCTCCCCACTTCTCCATCCCTGCCTCTTTGATATCTCCAGCCTCCCCGTGGCTCCTCTGCCACCAGGGCATCACCCCCAGTCCTCCTGTCCCAGCTTCCTCTCCCCGTCTCTGCTCCTTCCTCCTTCCCCTGCCTCCATCTCACCCTTTCGTCCTCTCTTTCTCTCGTCTCTTACGGGTCTCTGACTTTCACTGTCCAGGCCTCCTTCTCTACTCGGGTGAGTCTCTGCCTCCCTCTCCCGCTTGAGGGAGACTCCAGTGTGTGTGAAGCAAATTCAGTTTCTTTCTAGGGGCGCTCAGTAAGGCCCTTGCATTTGAGGCACCAGCCCTGAGATAGTGAGAAGGCCCTGTCTGTGTGAGGAGTGCCAGAGGGAGGGACAGGTTCCGAGCGTGGACAGGCTCAAGAGCTTGGGTCGTTTCTAGGGTGGGGGAGGACGGGGAGCCTGTGGCTGGATGGGAGGCCCCTTACACAGTGGTGCCCATCCAGGGATGCTGCTGTACAACGGGCAGAAGCGAGTCCCAGGGAGCCCCACCAACCTGGCCAACCGGCAGCCCGACTTCATCTCCTTCGGCCTCGTGGGGGGAAGGCCCGAGTTCCGGTGAGACCCCCAGCCTCCCCATGTATAGGGGGACTGGACACAGGGCTTTGGTCTGGCAAGCACTACCCTGGGCTCCATTATGCAAAGGAGATCTAGAGGAAGGAGAAAATGTGGCCGTTCCCCTTGGTGACCACCCGATCTGCTGGAGTAGGAATAGTATGCCAGTCAGGTGGAGGAGGGTGCAACCTCAGGCTTGGGACTGCTGCAGGCCAGGATTCATTCATTCATTCATTCATTCATTCATTCATTCATGCATGCATGCATCACTTATTTGCTGAGTACCCCATGTGTGCCAGGCACTGATACAGGTAAAACAAAACAGACCAAATTCTGGCTCTTGTGGGAAGGTGTATTCTTGTTGGGGAAGAATAAACAAGCCATAAACAGAGAAACAAGGTGATCTCAGGGAGAGAGGAGTCCTCAGAGGAACAGGGAGGCCAGGTGCTAGGCTGCAGGGCCCTGAGCCTGGGGTCCCTGTGGGCTGCTCTGGAAAAGCTCCCAGCGAAATGATGTGGGGAGAGAAGATCTAGGGGATGAGTCACAGGGTGGGAGGACAAGACAGGGACAAGAACTGAAACAGCCCCAGGGCTGGGACTGCAGGAATTGGTGACATCCCTCCTCTGGGGCGCCTCTGCCCGACTGGACCCCTAGCCCTTCTTCCGAATCCCCTATCCATCTCTCCTGCCCCGGCCTGCCCCATGGAGCAGGTTCGATGCAGGCTCAGGCATGGCCACCATCCGCCACCCCACACCACTGGCCCTGGGCCACTTCCACACCGTGACCCTGCTGCGCAGCCTCACCCAGGGCTCCCTGATTGTGGGTGACCTGGCCCCGGTCAATGGGACCTCCCAGGTGAGACCCAACCCCATCCTACTACTTCCAGCCCTCATCCCACCCCTGCCCAGCCTCTGTTGCCATTCCTGACTTCCCCACCTCCCCAGGGCAAGTTCCAGGGCCTGGACCTGAACGAGGAGCTCTACCTGGGCGGCTACCCTGACTATGGTGCCATCCCCAAGGCGGGGCTGAGCAGCGGCTTCATAGGTGAGCCCCCGCCCCACCTCCAGCTGAGGCTAGGCCTTACCTGGCTGGCTGGAAGAGCCCTGGAGAGCCTGGGAGGGCACCGCAGGTGTGGGCTGGGACACCCTGCCCTGTGCTCATCCTGCCCACTCACCTCCCAGGCTGTGTCCGGGACCTGCGCATCCAGGGCGAGGAGATCATCTTCCACGACCTCAACCTCACGGTGCACGGCATCTCCCACTGCCCCACCTGTCGGGACCGGCCCTGCCAGGTGACCCCACACCCCACATACCACCTGGCTGCCGTGGCCTCCACCCCCAGCCATGGCTGGCCCCTGTGGGGATTATGGGGAGGACTGAATGTTCTCGGCCTTATTTCTGGGGGCTGCTTTGCAGAATGGTGGTCAGTGCCATGACTCCGAGAGCAGCAGCTACA
Organism: Chlorocebus sabaeus; assembly: GCF_047675955.1. Lineage (NCBI taxonomy): Eukaryota > Metazoa > Chordata > Mammalia > Primates > Cercopithecidae > Chlorocebus > Chlorocebus sabaeus. Next base: position 115,212,442 of record NC_132923.1, read on the forward strand.
TGTGCGTCTGCCCAGCTGGCTTCACCGGGAGCCGCTGTGAGCACTCACAGGCCCTGCACTGCCATCCAGGTACGCACCCCCCAACGCCAGTCGCTGTCGCCCCAGGGCCTGCCTCTTCCCTTTGCTGCCTCCCCATACCCACCACCATCTCCACCACCGGGGCACTTCCACACACCCCACTCTTACCTGAGCACTCACCACTCCTCCCAGGTACCCATCCCCCATCTCTGCTACCCAGGGGCCCTCGCCCCATCACAGCTGCTTCCCCTCCTCCATCCCTGCTGACCAAATTCTTACCACTACCCCGCCACCCAGGCACTCCCCCACCCCCAGCCCCATCTTCTTTTTTTTTTTGAAACGAAGTTTCACTCTTGTTGCCCAGGCTGGAGTGCAGTGGCACGATCTCAGCTCACTGCAACTTCTGCCTCTTGGGTTCAAGTGATTCTCCTGCCTCAGCCTCCTGAGTAGCTGCGATTACAAGTGTCCACCATCACCCCTGGCTAGTTTTTTGTATTTTTAGTAGAGGCGGGATTTCACTACGTTGGCCATGGCTGGTCTTGAACTCCTGACCTCAGGTGATCCACCTGCCTCGGTCTCCCAAAGTGCTGGGATTACAGGCGTAAGCCCCTATGCCCAGCCCCCAGTCCCATCTTATTACCGAGGTGCCCACCCCATTACCCACCACCAGGTGCCCCCGCAACCCAACACTGTTATCCAGGTCCAGTCTCTGAAGAACCTGCAGACACAGAGTCCCTCTACTGCTTCCCCTGCAGTCCTCCCCATGGCCTCTTTTGGCTCCCACCTTGCTCTCCTCAGTTCCCTCCTCCAAGGCCTCCCAGGAGGCTGGCCTGGCCCTCACTAGCCGAGCCCCCCGGGGTGTGATGGGCAGGGCTCTGGCATCAGGGCCCCCCTCCCTCCAGAGTCACCTCCATGTCCTTTTCACTGGCCTGTGTGCCCCCCAGAGGCCTGTGGGCCTGACGCCACCTGTGTGAACCGGCCTGATGGTCGAGGCTACACCTGCCGCTGCCACCTGGGCCGCTCGGGGTTGCGGTGTGAGGAAGGTGAGTGGAGCCAGGCCAGTGACCCTCAGGGTCCCAGTGTCAACCGGGGAGGCTGGGTGGGGCACTCTGAAGCTGTGATGGGCCCCTACGGATGATAAAACGATGCCCGACCCAGAGGATCTCAAAGTCACCTGGTCACGTGTCTGCCCAGGCTGAATCCCTTAGTGAGTGAGGGCCCCCAAAGAGGACCCCTGTCATATTGGAGCTCCTCCCAGGCCAGTCTGCAAGAGCAGGGGGGCTCCTATGCTGCTGTAGCTGGTGCCAGCTGGTCCTGAGCCTCTGGGCCTGGGGAGTGAGGCAGGCAAGGATCCCACAGGAAGGCAGAGTAGCGGGACCCCACCCAAGGGTCCAGGATCCCCACTTCTTAGCTGAGCTGTGGCTGCTGCAGGTGTGACGGTGACCACCCCCTCACTGTCGGGTGCTGGCTCCTACCTGGCGCTGCCCGCTCTCACCAACACACACCACGAGCTACGCCTGGACGTGGAGTTCAAGCCACTCGCCCCTGACGGGGTCCTGCTGTTCAGCGGGGGGAAGAGCGGGCCTGTGGAGGACTTCGTGTCCCTGGCGATGGTGGGCGGCCACCTGGAATTCCGCTACGAGCTGGGGTCAGGTAGGCACCCAGCACCAAATGCGGGGCTCTGAACTCCAAGCCTTGTGCCCCCCTCGGCTCTCCAAGCCCTAGGGAGGCGGAGGGGGATAAATGCAGGGATCAGGCCGAGTCCCCTCTTCCCGTGCCTTTCGTCTCTGTGTCACTTGAGGCCAGTCCCTAGCCCTCTCTGAGCCGTGGACTCCTCATCTGGAATACAGAAGGCTGTAGGGCATTCCCCATCTGCTCAGGGCCCTGTTTGTGGTGGAGAGGGCAGGGAGCCCCGTGTGCCCCCATGTGCCCAACCCTGCCTGGTATCCTCCCCAGGGCTGGCTGTTCTGCGGAGCGCCGAGCCGCTGGCCCTGGGCCGCTGGCACCGCATGTCTGCAGAGCGTCTCAACAAGGACGGCAGCCTGCGCGTGAATGGTGGACGCCCTGTGCTGCGCTCCTCACCCGGCAAGAGCCAGGGCCTCAACCTGCACACCCTGCTCTACCTGGGGGGCGTGGAGCCTTCTGTGCCACTGTCCCCAGCCACCAACATGAGCGCTCACTTCCGCGGCTGTGTGGGCGAGGTAAGAGGAGCCTCCTCGGGACAAGCGGAGGGGAGGGGTGCCAAACCTTGCGCCTCCCTCGGCTCTCCCAGCACCTTGGCACTGGGCCCCTCCACCTGTAACCACCCATGGGCCATGGGCCAGGATGCTGTACCTCTGAGCCTCAGTTTCCTCCTCTGTAAAATGGGCATGATCACACGTACTTTGAAGGGCTGGGCAGAGGATTGTCTGCACTGACGGATGAATGTTTCTGGCACACAGTAGGCACTCAACTCCTGTGCCTCCCTCCCCACACCGAGAATCCATGCTGCCACTCAGGACCCAGTGTGGGCTCCTAGCTGCCCTCTGCTGTATTCTTCTCCCTGCTGGTACACCTGGGCCTCTGCCTCCCATGCCCCTTTAGTCCCTCAGTGTCCCTGTCCCCACAGGTGTCAGTGAATGGCAAACGGCTGGACCTCACCTACAGTTTCCTAGGCAGCCAGGGCATCGGGCAGTGCTATGACAGCTCCCCATGTGAGCGCCAGCCATGCCAACATGGTGCCACATGCATGCCCGCTGGCGAGTATGAGTTCCAGTGCCTGTGTCGAGATGGATTCAAAGGTGGGAAAGCCTGCCCAGGGCACCGGAGGGGAGGGGCACAGGTGGTCAGCAACACCTCCAGCCATGCCCACCCACCCACTCGCCTCTGCCCTGGTCCGCAGGAGACCTGTGTGAGCACGAGGAGAACCCCTGCCAGCTCCGTGAACCCTGTTTGCATGGGGGCACCTGCCAGGGCACCCGCTGCCTCTGCCTCCCTGGCTTCTCTGGCCCACGCTGCCAACAAGGTACCCAGGCCTGGCTTCTCTCCACTTCATCTCTGTCTTGGGGCCCCGGGGCTCAACATAGTACCCACGGGTGTCTGTGCCCACCAACTGGACCCTGCCCTTCTCCATAGGCTCTGGACATGGCATAGCAGAGTCCGACTGGCATCTTGAAGGCAGCGGGGGCAATGGTGAGTACTTGCCATGGCCTCCTCCCCAGCTTCAGCCTCAACTCACTCTTCCAGTTACCCCACACCCTCAGTTCCGGCCTGTAAGCAAAACAGCTCTATATGAGGAGCTTGCTGGGCAGAGAGACAGAATGAAGACCACAGCCATGTGGAGCTGGGGCCTGCCCCACACTTACTGGCTGGGTGACCTTGGGCAGGCCTTTGAAACCACTCTGACCTCAGTTTCCTCCTCTGTATTCATGTATTCAGTCAACAAACTATTGTGTGCCCATCCTTGCCCTGGGAGCAGTAAATATATGGGAGGCCGAGGCAGGCGGATCACGAGGTCAGGAGATGGAGACCATGGTGAAAACCTGTCTCTACTAAAAACACAAAAAGTTAGCCAGGCGCAGTGGCAGGTGCCCATAGTCCCAGCTACTCAGAGGCTGAGGTAGGAGAATGGTGTGAAGCCAGGAGGCGGAGCTTGCAGTGAGCCATGATCGCGCCACTGCACTCCAGCCTAGGCGACAGAGCGAGACTCCGTCTCAAAAAAAATAAAATAAAATAAAAGAAGCATAAAGCAAGACCCTCCTTCCCAAGAATTCCACCGTCTGCTGAAAAGCTAAGGAAACAGTCAAGAGTGAATGCTAATTGAATGTTTACGGGCACTGTGCTAAGCCCTTTACAGACACATCCCTTCTTACATATCACTAATATCATAGGCCAGGCAGTGGTATAGTGGTTAAGAGTATAGACTTGGAGCCATCCTGCTTGGGTTCAAATCCTAGCTCTCCCACTTACTAGCTGTGGAACTTCAGGTGAGTCACTTAACCTCTCTGTGCCTCATATAAAATGGAGATGAGTAACATCTTTCCCTAATGATCTGGATAAACTTTTATGTGAGAGTAAAATTACTTAGTGCATTTTTTTTTAAGGTGGAGTCTTGCTCTGTCACCCAGGCCAGAGTGCAGTAGCACAATCTCGGCTCACTGCAATCTCCGCCTCCCAGATTTAAGTGATTCTGCTGCCTCAGCTTCCTAAGCAGCTGGGATTACAGGTGCCTGCCACCACACCCAGCTAATTTTTGTATTTTTTGTAGAGATGGGGTTTCACCATGTTGGCCAGGCCGGTCTCTAACTCCTGACCTCAGGTGATCTGCCCCCCTCATCCTCCTAAAGTGCTGGAAATACGGGCATAAGCCACCGCACCTGGCCACTTAGTCCTCTTTAAATGCCTAGAACAATGTCTGGTACAGAGTCAGTACAGAATGTTAGCTGTTGTTAATATTATATTCAGCTGGCTGGGCGTGGTGGCTCACGCCTGTAATCCCAGCACTTTGGGATGCTGAAGCGGGCAGATCACCTGAGGTCGGGAATTTGACACCAGCCTGACCAACATGGAGAAACCCCATCTCTACTAAAAATACAAAATTAGCTGGGCATGGTGGCACATGCCTGTAATCCCAGCTACTCCAGAGGCTGAGGCAGGAGAATTGCTTGAACCTGGGAGATGGAGGTTGCAGTGAGCTGAGGTCGCGCCATTGCACTCCAGCCTGGGCAACAAGAGTGAAACTCCCTTTCAAAAAAAAAAAAAAAAAAATACTATATTCAGCTGGGCGTGGTAACTGACGCCTATAATCCCAGCAGTTTGGGAGGCTGTGGCGGGCAGATTGCTTGAGCCCAGGAGTTCTATACCAGCCTGGGCAACATGGCGAAATCCTGTCTCTACAAAAAAATACAAAAAGTAGCTGGGCATGGTGGTGCTCATCTATGGTCCCAGCTACTCGAGAGACAGGCAGGAGGATCACTTGAACCCAGGAGTTCAAGATCAACCTGGGCAACACAGGGAGACCTCATCTCAACAAAAAATTTAAGAATTAGCTGGGTGTGGTGCACATGGCTGTGGTCCCAGCCGAGGCAGAAGGATCACTTGAGCCCAGGAGGTCGAGGCTGTAGTGAGCTAAGATTGTGTCACTGCACTCCAGGATGGGCAACAGACCAAGACCCTGTCTCAAAAAAATAAAAAATAAGACTGGGCGCGGTGGCTCACACCTGTCATCCCAACACTTTGGGAAGCCAAGGTGGGTGGATCACCTGAGATCAGGAGTTCGAGACCAGCCTGGCCAACATGGCGAAACACCGTCTCTACTAAAAGTACAAAAATTAGCTGGGCATGGTGGTGTGCACCTGTAGTCCCAGCTACTTGGGAGGCCAAGGCAGAAGAATTGCTTGAACCTGGGAGGTGGAGGTTGTAGTGAACCAAGATTGTGCCACTGCACTCCAGCCTGGGCCACGGAGCAAGACTTCATCTCAAAACAATAAATAAAATAAGACATATCTATCTATAATCTTCATTCATAGGGTTGTCGTAAGGATTGAGTTAAATGCAATGGTGTCTGTGGCTGGATGGGACACTCCCTGCACAGGCACATCGTAGGTGCTTGGTAAATGTCAGCCGTTCTCCTCATCATTTGGCAGAGGGTAGCAGAGGGTCCCCTACTCTTGCCCCCTGCCAGAGCTACTATGGCCAGTGCCAGCCTGTAGGATGGGTCGTGAGCAGATAGGGCTGGGGGTGGTAAAGCCACACACAGTATGGACATCAAGGCTAAAAGGTCCAGGTTGCAATCTTAGTTCCCCCCACATCCTGGGCCAGTCACTCGCCTGAGCCTGCCTGCCCATCTGTAAGATGGAGAGAACATCAAGGCTCTGAATCATTTATTGCCATGGTCCAAGGTGACCAACCATCCCAGAAGCTCCAGACTGAGGGGTTTCTTGGGATGTAGGACTTTCAGGGCTAAAGCCAGACAGAACTTGGCAAGTAGAATGGCGCGTCACCCAACATGGATCCTGTTGACTGCACAAAATAAAATAAAATGCATTGATTTAAGGAAAGTAATTATGCTGAAGTAAAGTAATCAAAACATTTTTTAAGTTTTCTGACTTGCTCTATGTGTGCTTCTTTATTAATACATCAAATAACAAGATCGGGTGGTCTCAGTAGCTACCACAGTTTCAAAGCAGCAATATGTGTAAATGATATTTTGAAATATTTGCCGCTACTGTAATGTGATAAGCAAATACTAGTAACAAAGTTGCAGGTCCTACCACTACTACTTTGGTTTCTTGCCTACATCTCATTGAAAGAACTGCTCAGTTTCAGTGAGAAGTGAGTGAAATTGAGGTGTAATGCTTTCCCATCCAAGGTCACAGGCCCCCTGAATTCTGTTGACAACTCCCTTGGGTCCCCAGGGACTGCAGGCTCAGAGCCCCCTAGTCCTGCATGTTGGCGTGGAGGTGGGGATTGATGCCTGATGTGGCAGGTGTGGCACCATCCCCCTCTCTCTTGCAGATGCCCCTGGGCAGTACGGAGCTTATTTCCACGATGATGGCTTCCTTGCCTTCCCTGGCCGTATCTTCTCCAGGAGGTGAGACTGGCGTTGGGAGAGCCCGTGGGCCTAATGGGGAGGAGGGGAATCTGGGACTTCTGTCCCCTCACCCACTCTTCCTCCGCAGCCTGCCCGAGGTGCCCGAGACCATCGAGCTGGAGGTTCGGACCAGCACGGCCAATGGCCTCCTGCTCTGGCAGGGTGTGGTGAGTGTGGGCATCCGGCCAGACTCCTGGGGCTCCTGGGGCAGGAAGCTGGCTTCCTGGTGGCCAGAGTGGTGGGGAGAGGGAAAAGCGGAGCCTCCTGGCCTCGGCAGCCTCCTGGCCTCGGCAGCCTCCGCTCTCCAGGCTGGGGACCCCAGAGACCCTGTGCTTCCCTGGCAGGAGGTGGGAGAGGCCGGCCGAGGCAAGGACTTCATCAGTCTCGGGCTTCAAGATGGGCACCTTGTCTTCAGGTGGGTCCTGGCACCTGGCCCTTCCTCTCCCTTCCCTGGTCCCAGCACCCCACCCCCCCATCCTGCCCCAGCTCACACTTCTTGGGCCTGGATGACTACAGGTACCAGCTGGGTAGTGGGGAGGCCCGCCTGGTCTCTGAGGACCCCATCAATGACGGCGAGTGGCACCGAGTGACAGCGCTGCGGTAAGGGACCCTGCCGGGCACTCGGGATGGGGCCCAGTGTTCTGGAGTGGGGCAGGACGCCCCCCACGATGGGCAGAGAGGCAGGCATTAAGCTCTGTGGAGACAGAACTTAAAGCCAGGGGAGGGGAGAACCCACCAGCCAGGGCTCAAGCTTCCATCTTGGACTGCACGCGGCTGGGGGCAAGCGAGCACCCTCGGGGCAGGAGGAAACCTGGGCGCAGAAACGAGGAAGCTGCCTTCGTGGGGCCGATCTCTTGTTCAGCGGGGGAGAGAGAGCTTGGGGAACAGGGACAGACTTCTGAGTCTGGAATCTCGGTACCAGAGGGAGGGGACTCTGTCGTGGCGCTGGGGAGGACCGGGGAGTCTGTGGGAAGGGGCCTGACCCAGGTCCATTGCAGGGAGGGCCGCAGAGGTTCCATCCAGGTCGACGGTGAGGAGTTGGTCAGCGGCCGGTCCCCAGGTCCCAACGTGGCAGTCAACGCCAAGGGCAGCGTCTACATCGGTAAGTCTGGGGCTCCTTCTCAGGGCAAGGGCAGGAACAGCACTCCCTTGGGGCTGGAGCTCACCCGGCCTTCCTCGCCTCCTGGGCTGCTGGAGCCCACAAGCCCTGTCCTCTCACCTCCTGGCAGGCGGAGCCCCCGACGTGACCATGCTGACCGGGGGCAGGTTCTCCTCGGGCATCACAGGCTGTGTCAAGAACCTGGTGCTGCACTCGGCCCGACCCGGCGCCCCGCCCCCACAGCCCCTGGACCTGCAGCACCGCGCCCAGGCCGGGGCCAACACACGCCCCTGCCCCTCGTAGGCACCTGCCTGCCCCACACGGACTCCCGGGCCGCGCCCCAGCCCGACAACGTCGAGTATATTATTATTAATATTATTATGAATTTTTGTAAGAAACTGAGGCGATGCCACGCTTTGCTGCTACCGCCCTGGGCTGGACTGGAGGTGGGCACGCCACCCCCACCCACACAGCTGGGCAAAGCCACAAGGCTGGCGGGCAAGGCAGGTTTGATGGGAGTAGGCGCCTCAGAAAGCCACCAGGACTTGGGGTCAGGAACGGTGGCTGGGTGGGCCCAGAACTGCCCCCACTCTCCCCCTACCCACCAATGGAGCCCCCAAGATAGAGCTGGGTGGCCTGTTTCTGCAGCCCTTGGGCAGTTCTCACTCCGAGAGCCAACCTCGGCTTGTAGGCTGGTGCCCCACAGCTACCTGAGACGGGCATCGCAGGAACCTCTGCCACCCACTCAGGATTGGAAATTGTCTTTAGTGCCGGCTGTGGAGCAAAAGGCAGCTCACCGCTGGGCAGGCGGTCCCCATCCCTACTAGCTCTTTTTTCAGCACCCCCACCCACCTCCACCCAGCCCCTGGCACCTCCTCTGGCAGCCTCCCCTTCCTACCACGCCCTCCTCCTGGCCTGCATTCCCACCCCCTTCTGCCAGCACACAGCCCGGGGCTCCTCCCTCAGGGGCTGTAAGGGAAAACCCACCCCAACTCTTACCAGGAGCTGCTACAGGCAGAGCCCAGCACTGAGAGGGCCCCGCCCACCGGGCCTTGCCCACCCCAGGCCACATCCCCACTCATCTGGAAGTGAAGGCCCAGGGACTCCTCAGATGCCGCTGGTGCCCAGGAAGAGCTAGTGCCTTGGGTGGGGGAAAGCAGAACTCACAACTGGGAGAGAGAGGAGGGGGATATGACCACCGACCACCCTGCCCCATCTGCGGGAGCCTGAAGATCCAGCTCGAGTGCCATCCTGCCAGTGGCTCCCAGACTGTGGGGTTGGGACGCCTGGCCTCTGTGTCCTAGAAGGGACCCTCCTGTGGTCTTTGTCTTGATTTTTCTTAATAAACGGTGCTATCCCCGCCAGGGGCCTCCCGTGTCTTTGATGAGGGCTTCACTCAGTGGAGTCTGTGGGTGGGGCAGAGCGGGGCAGGTGAGATCTGGGGGTGAAGCAAGGTGTTTTTGGATCAGTGAGGCTCCCAGACCCCCAACCCTGTGAGGCAGGAATCATCCTATTTTCTGGAGGGGCAGCTGAGTCTCAGAGGGTCAAGAGGCCTGTCCAACATCAGACACAGAGCCAGGTTAGAACCCGAAGAGTCTGTCTGACCCCAGAGCCTAGTCTCATTCCTATGTGCCCAAAGCCCTCTAGGGATGGCCTCCCTGACCCTGGAAGGCTGGGCCACTCAGCTGCAGCCCCCTGGGGAGACCTGGCTGGGACATGGGTAGCAAATGGCAGATGTGCTGCAGTGGAGACAGAGGCCACAGGCGCCAGGTTGCCAGGCCAGCCAGCTAGGAGAGCACCAGCACCAGAGGAGGCCCATGAGGAGGCCAGCAGAAGCCAGGAGCATCGAGAAGGCCAGCGCCACCCCTCGGAGCTGGGGGCCTGTGGGAGGAGAAAGTCCACTCAGGCCTTGGCCTGGGCCCACTGCCCCTGTCTCCATCACCTGGAGAGGGACAGGTGTGATTTTGGTGGGGAGAGTAGGAGCAGGGTGTAACCTTCCAAAGCTGCGTCCTGTCTCGTGGGGTCCCTGCCTGCTGGGGGACTCCTCTCAGCTGCAATCCGGAGGGATCCTGCGGACCCAAGAGCTGGAGAGGGAGTCGGAGAGCTGGAGGTGTGGTCGTCTGTACTTCCTGTCTCGCTGGCCACCGGAGAGGGACCTACATGGGAAAGAACAGAACTAGCACTGAGAACTGCCCTTTCTGGGGCACTTGCGTGTTTCATTCAGTCCTCACAAGACTTCCCTAGTTTGTCACTCTTTGTGTTTCCATTTTACAGAGAGGTTGTCACTTGCCAAGGTCACTTAGCTGGAAGTGATAGGAGGACTTGAATTCACACGGTCTGGCTCCAGGGCCTACGGTCTATGAGTGGAGCTACTTCTCAAGGAAGAGGATGTACATGTACTGAGCATTGAGGCAGGGTCTCACTCTGTCGCCCAGGCTGGAATCCAGTGGCACAGTCACCACTCACTGCAACTTCTGCCTCCCAGGCTCAAGCGATCCTCCTAGCTCAGCCTCCCGAGTAGCTGGGACTACCAGCACGTGCCACCACACCTGGCTAATTTTTTAATTTTTTGTAGAGACAGGATCTCCTGAGCTCAAGCGATCCACCTGCCTTAGCCTCCCAAAATGCTGGGATTACAGGCGTGAGCCACCGTGCCCAGCCATGAGCATTTTCTGTACATCAAGCACCACACTCTGTGCTGGGCCCTTTACCTATGTATGCAGCTTACAGTTTACGACAACTCTGAAGGGTGAGGTTTATCCTCATTTCACGGATAAGGAAACTGAGCCATAGAGGTTCATTCTTCCATTCATTTGACTAGTATTCCTTGAGCATCTCCTATGCCCCAGGTATGGCTCTAGCAACTGGGGGATACAACCATAAGCACATGACAAATATGTCTTCATGGAACTGGGAGTTTAGTGTGGGGAGAAACAAAACACGTGAATAGAATTTCGGTCCCAAGGAGACGTGCTAGTGAGAAAAATTACTCATGTTGGTGGGGGCAGGGCTGCTGCTTTTCTTACTGTGGCAAAGCACATAACATTTACCATTTAACCATGGTTAGGGGTACAGTTCAGTGGCATTAAATATATTCTGATAGGGTTTGGATCTGTATTCCCACCCTAATCACAGGTCAAATTGTAATTCCCAGTGTTGGAGGTGGGGCCTGGTGGGAGGTGATTGGATCATGGAGGTGGATTTCTCATGAATAGTTTAGCACCAACCCCTTGGTGCTGTTCTCATGATAGGGAGTTCTTGCAAGATCTGGTTGTTTAAAGTGTGCAGTGCCTCCCCACTCTGTCTCTCCTACACTGGCTGCACCTGCTCCCCTCGCCTTCTGCCAAGATTGTAAGTTTCCTGAGGCATCTCCAGATGCTGAGCAGATGCCTGCATCATGCTTCCTGTACAACCTGCAGAACTGTGAGACAATTAAACCTCTTTTCTTTATAAATTACCCAGTCTCCGGTGTTTTTTTATAGCAATGCGAGGACGGACTAATACACATTCACACTGGGCAGCCATCACTGCCGTCCATCTCCAGAACTTTGCATCTGCCTGAACTGAAACTCCATCAATTCCATTAACTCCATATCCTCCTTGTCCCCACCTCCCCAGCCCCTGGTGACCATGGCTCTACTTCCTGTCTCTGTGATTCTGACTATTCTAATATGCATATTAGAATATAATATATTAACAGTTATTAATAATATAACTTCTTTTTTTTTTTTTTTTTTTTGAGGAAGAGTTTTGCTCTTGTTGACCAGGCTGGAGTGCAATGGAGTAATCTTGGCTCACCAAAACCTATGCCTCCTGGGTTCAAGCGATTCTCCTACCTCAGCCTCCCGAGTGGCTGGGACTACAGGCATGTGCCACCACGCCCGGCTAATTTTGTATTTTTAGTACAAACGGGGTTTCTCCATGTTGGTCAGGCTGGTCTCTAACTCCCGACTACAGGTGATCCGCCCGTCTTGGCCTCCCAAAGTGCTGGGATTACAGGCGGAAGCCACTGCACTTGGCCAGGGTTGCTATTTTTATATAAAGGAGTCAGGGAAGAACTTAACTAGAGACCCACCGGGAAGCAAAGGAATGAGCTTGCAATGCAGATCTCAGAAGAAAAGTCTGGTAGAGGACACAGCTACTACAAAGGCAGAACAAGGCTGGAGTGCGGAGGGGAGGCAGGGCCAGGGAGGAGGTGGGGCCAGGGAGGAGGCAGGGTCGGGAAAGAAGAGGCGGGGCCAGGAAATAAGGGGCAGGGCCAGATCGTGCAGGGCTTTCCAGCCCGAGGGAGGCTTTGCCTTGGCTGAGCGAGATGAGGGTTTTGAGCAGGAGAGTGACATAACCTGATTTACTGCTTTAAAAGGTTCCTCTGGCGGGGAAGCATAACTCCCCACTCAAGTGGGCTACACATAGTGACTTCCCAAGAATACAGTGGGGAAAGATGGGGCCAAAAGTAACAGTGGAGAAATCAAGCAGACACAACTTCAGCCAGGCGGTCAAGGTCAGCGTCAATCACCACCCAACACCAAAGTCACGTTGGGTGTGTGTGCCATTTTTTTTTTTTTTTTTTTTTTTTTTTGAGACGGAGTCTTGCTCTGTCGCCCAGGCTGGAGTGCAGTGGCCGGATCTCAGCTCACTGCAAGCTCCGCCTCCCGGGTTCATGCCATTCTCCTGCCTCAGCCTCCCGAGTAGCTGGGACTTTGATATGATGTGATAAAGATGGCATTTCACTTCTGTGAACTGCAACTCCAGTCTTATTATGAGAAAAGTACCAAATAAATCCCAATAGTGGGGCATCCTACAAAATCCCTGAGCAGTACTCACAATTGTCAAGGTCATCAAAAACAAGGAAATCCTGAGAAACTGCTACTGCCAAGGGGAGCCTAAAGAGGCATGATGACTATTAATGAACATAACATGAGGCTGGGCACGGAGGCTCACGCCTGTAATCCCAGCACTTTGGGAGGCCAAGGGGGGTGGATCACTTGAGGTCAGGAGTTAGACCAGCTTGGCCAACATGGCGAAACCCCATCTCTATTAAAAATACAAAAATTAGCTGGGCGTGGTGGTGTGCACCTGTAATCCCAGCTACACGGGAGGCTGAGGCAGGAGAATTGCTGAACTCGGGAGGCGGAGGTTGCACTCAGCTGAGATCATGCCACTGAAGTCTATCTAGCCTAGGCAACACAGCAAGACTCTATCCGAAAAAGAAGTAATAAAATAAATAAATAAATAAGTGTAACATGAGATGCTGAATGGGATCCTGGAACAGAAAAAGGATATTAGGCAAAAACTAGGGAAAACTGAATAAACTGTGGACTTTAGTTAATATTGCTTCATTAATTAAAACAAATGTCTCATACTAATGTAAAACGTCAATAATAGCACCCAAACTGAGTGCTGGGTATATGAGAATTTTCTGTACTATCTTCTCAATTTTTTTGTAAATCTAACACTGCCCTGAGAAATGAAGTTCACGCAATCCCAGCACTTTGGGAGGCCAAGGCGGGAAGATCACTTGAGCCCAGGAGTTCGAGACTAGCCCTTGCAATATAGTGAGACCTCATCTCTACAAAAAACACAAAAATTGGCCGCGCACGGTGGCTCAAGCCTGTAATCCCAGCACTTTGGGAGGCCGAGACGGGCAGATCACGAGGTCAGGAGATCGAGACCATCCTGGCTAACACGGTGAAACCCTCTCTCTACTAAAAAATACAAAAAATTAGCCAGGCGAGGTGGCGGGCGTCTGTAGTCCCAGCTACTAGGGAGGCTAAGGCAGGAGAATGGCGTGAACCCGGGAGGCGGAGCTTGCTGTGGGCCGAGATCTGGCCACTGCACTCCAGCCTGGGTGACGGAGCGAGACTCTGTCTCAAAAAAAAGAATTAAAAAAAAAAAAAAAAACCACAAAAATTAGCTGGGCATGGCAGCGCACAGTGTAGTCCCAGCTGCTCTGGAGGCTGAGGTGGGAGGAACACCTGAGCCCAGGAAGCAGAGGTTGCAGTGAGCCGAGATGGCGCCACGGTACTCCAGCCTGGATAACAGAATGAGACCCTATCTCAAAACAATAAATAAATAAATAAACAAGTTCATTTGAAAGAAAAAGAAAAAGAAGCCTTCCCCAGGCTTCTATGGGAAGAACATGCTGTCAGAGGCAAAGGACAGAAGGAGGGAGACCAGTTCAGAGGTTATTAGAACAACCCAGACGAGAACTGGTGGTGGCTCAAACCAGGTGATGGCAGAGCAGGTGTGAGAAGGGTCAGAGTCTGGAGAGCTTTCAAAGGACTTGTCACTGGCTTGGTTATGGGTTATAGGCTATGGGTTAAGTGGGGAGTAAAAGATGACTCAGTGTGAGGCCTGGGCATCTGGAATGTGAAGCTGCTGCTCAGTGAGAGGGAAGCAGGATGCAGGGAGGGCTGTGGACCAGGAGTCCAGTGTGGGGCAAGTTAAGTTTGAGATTTCGCCTATACATCCACGCAGAGATGCTGAGCAGGGAGAAGGTTATGTAGCTGAAGTTCAAAGACAAGTCCCGCTGGTGATACAATATAAATGAGATCCACAAGGGAATGAGCCTGGATGGAGGACAACGGGACATAGGACCTGGGTCTCATGGCACAAAGCAGAGAGCATCAGGGAAATGACCAGGAACCTGCAAAGATGACTGAGCGGGGGATGGGGAAGCTAAGTATGCGGGGTTCTGGGAAACTGCATTTCACCCCTGTTCAACTGTACCTGGCAGTCCTACCTCCATCCCACTCCTAATTGGGTGTGGTGGGCAGGTGGAACATCTCCAGATCCCCAGGAAGGTTATTCCTGGGTGATTTAGTCTGGTCCCTTCCACCAACCCTAGCCCTCCTATCCCACTCCCCTGTCTACAGAGATCATTCCTGCTCATTTTACTCACTGGCTTTATGACCTTGGTCAAGTCACTTCTCTCTAGGCCTCAGTTTCCCGATCTGTAAAGTGTGGGAGTCAGACTGGATTGATGCTTTTCAAATTATGTCTTGAGGGTGACACTCAGGGCCCTCAGAGAGACATCAGGCAGCCAGAGCCCCAGGACCACCATCCAGTTAAGCAGAGGATATCTCCTTTGAATGTCTTGGGCCTCCGTGCCAGGTCCCATTTAGCAAAAGTTTCCACCACTAAAGCATCATTTGGAATCTGCCGGATGAGATACATCTGCAGCGTAGCTCTCTGCCTGACTGCTCTGCCCCTCCAGCCCTTGGCCTAAGCCGATTCCACACTTCAGCTTTCCTCTCTCCTGCCTCCCGACCCGGGTCCTGCCCTAGGGAAGGGGAGTTACAGCCGGTCAGGCTTCCTTCCAGCTGTTCGGTAGGGCCCAGTCCGTACCCCGCACTGACCTCTGCAGTCAGCTGGTGACCAGGAGCCCTGGTCACTGCCGTCGCCACAGTTGTCCATGCCCCAGGGGTCACACACGAGGCTTGAGGGGATGCACCTGCCATTCCGGCAGCGGAAGTAGGCACCACAAGGTCCTGAGGCCAGAAGCGGAAGCCTGAGGTGAGGATCCTGGTCTGGCCCATGACACAGCAGGGTGTGTGGTCCCATGGTGACAGTGTGGGGGTGTGAGCAGGAGATAGCTGCTGTTGAGGATGTGGATGAGAGCATGGATGAGTGTTTCGGGGGAGAAGGGTGGAGGACAGCAGCTAACACGTACTGACTTCCTCTTCTGTGCCAGGCACAGCTGTAAATACTTCACATCCTGGCCCATTGAGGCCCCACAATACCCTTATGGGGCAAGTACTGTTATTAATTGTATTATTTTTAAATTATTATATTTTAAAAATTTGTTGTTGTTTTAGGCAGGTCTCTCTCTGTCACCCAGGCTGGTCTTGAACTCCTGAACTCAAGTGATCCTCATGCCTTGGCCTCCCAAAGTGCTGGGATTACAGGTGTAAGCCAGGGCGCCCAGTCGGGTGAGTATTATTAATTGCAGTTCCAAGAGGCCCCTTTCCTGGCTTAAGTTGGTTTCTGCTGCCTACAGGCCTGGAGAGTCCTGACCACACCCTTCTCAAACATCTGAAGGGCTGACCCAGCGCGGAGCAGCCAGCATGTGGCATGAGAGCGTGGGAGCTGTGTGTAAGCGTGCAAGGTGGTACTGTGTGCATATGAGGTGTGTGATAATGGTGAGTGCACTGTGAGGCGTGTGCTGCAGTGAGTGAAAGGCAGGAGTGTGGAGTGTGTGGGGGCGATGAGGTGCATGGGTTGTGTGTATGTGTCGTGTGTGTGGATGTCAGAGTGTGAGGTGTGTACATGTGTGGGAGTTGTGTGTGAATGTGTGTGGGGAGGAAGTTGTGTGTGAGTGTGTATGTGTGTGTGCACTGGGGCTGGTAGGACAGTCTGGCACACACATCCACGGTAGCCAGATTTATATGGTTGACTCTTAAGATCCAGGAGGTCCCTTATTGTGACCCTGCCACTAGCCACCACATTCTTCCCTCCCTTTGGACCCAGTCCCTGCCATCTTGTGCTCTGGGAGCCCGCGCCATTCCCCTGTCGGCAGCAGCCCTCCCCGGGGCCCCCACTGTGGCCCCAGTCCCGCATGGCCTCTGCATAGGGCCCCGTCCCGGCCTTCAGCCCCAGCTCACCCAGACGGAAAGAGGTGCCTTCGCCCACGAAGTCCACGCGGGGCTGGCGGCCTCTCGTGACAAGGCGCAAGCCTAGGAAGGGGCCGGAGGATGCCACGGGGACCGGGATGGTCAGGCCGCAGAGGGCGGACCCCAGCGGCCGGGGCGCCCCCGGCGGGCCCTCGTAGAACTGCAGGTAGGAGCCGGGGGCGCACGGGCCGGCCGGGGCCGAGGAGGAGGTGTTGAGCGCCGGGGGCGCGGGGGTCAGGCTGTAGACCAGGAAGAAGCGGAACTGGAAGCGGATCCGGTCGCCGGGGGCCGCCGCCTGCATCCAGAGCCAGCAGTCCGTGTCCGGAGCCACGAAGTAGAACCTGAGCGAGGCGGCATGCGAGCGCAGCAGCAGCCCGTCCCCCTGCCACGTCTGCCCGCACAGGTCCGCCAGGTCGGCTGCAGCGGAAGGCACGGACCCTGGAGCCGCGCGGCGCGACCCCGAACTCGACTCTGCCCCCTGCCCGCTGTGTGATCCACTCGCCCTCTCTGAGCCTCAGTTTCCTTATCGGTAAGATGGGGATGATTAAGCAATCTCAGAATGATTGTGAGGACTAAATGATTTAATTTAATTTAATTTAAATCTACAATCCCTTATTCAAAACCCTAAGATGCGGGGCCGAGTACGGTGGCTCATGCCAGTAATCCCAGCACTTTGGAGGCCAAGGCAGGTGGATCACCTGAGGTCAGGAGTTTGAGACCAGCCTGGCCAACATGGTGAAACCCCGTCTCTACAAAAAATTAGCCGGGCGTGGTGGCACACACCTGTAATCCCAACTATTTGAGAGGCTGAGGCAGGAGAATTTCTTTTTTTTTTTTTTTTTTTTTTTTGAGACGGAGTCTCGCTCTGTCGCCCAGGCTGGAGTGCAGTGGCCAGATCTCAGCTCACTGCAAGCTCCGCCTCCCAGGTTCACGCCAGGCAGGAGAATTTCTTGAACTCGGGCGGCAGAGGTTGCAGCGAGCCGAGATCAAGCCACTGCACTCCAGCCTGGGCAACACAGCAAGACTCCGTCACAAAAAAAAAGAAAGGAAAAAAGGAGAGCTGTGTGATAAGGAGCCCCTTTTCTTCCTGCTTTTGAAAGTTGCTGACTGAGAATGAGGATGGGATGTCCAGAGGTGCAGCAGCCATCTTGCAAAGATGAGGTCAGAGCATTTCAGAGGAACAGTGACATTGTTGAGCCGTTGAGTTAACCATCTCTGGAATTACCTATGACCACTCTTAAGTGAAACAGCAAATATCCTACCATTTAAGCCCTATTTAGTTTGTTGTCTGTTACTTACAGCCCAAAATATCCTCACTGGTACAGAGTTGTGAGGATTAAATGGGATGATGTGTAAGTACTCAAAGTAGCTCTGATTTCTGTAAGGACAGAGAGAAAAGAGTAGGTGGGTTTTCTGGTGCAAGATAGAGACTAGTGGGTGCTTGAGGACCAGTCAGGATGAGGGTCTTTGAGGAAAAAAATCCTTCATCAGAGCTCAAGACGTGAAGCACTTTCCAATATTTGGTATTTCTCTGCTAAAGCCAGAGCCTACCCTGAAGGTACACAGAGCAGGCATGGAGTTTAGAAAGTAAGCGAATTGGGCACCCTTTTTTTTTTTTTTTTTTTTAGACGAAGTCTCTCTCTGTTGCCAGGCTGGAGTGCAGTGGTGCAATCTCGGCTCACTGCAGCCTCCGACTCCCTGGTTCAAGCGATTCTCCTGCCTCAGCCTCCCAAGTAGCTGGGATTACAGGCAGATGCCACCATGCCCAGCTAATTTTTGTGTTTTTAGTAGAGATGGGGTTTTACCATGTTGGCCAGGCTGGTCTTGAACTCCTGACCTCCTGATCCGCCCACCCCAGCATCACAAAGTGCTGGGATTACAGGCGTCAGCCCACCATGCCCAGCCAGGAATTGGGCACCTTTTATGTGCCAGGCATTATGAAGTGTCTTGCATGGCTTATCTCATCTTATATGCACAATAATCATTGCCTTTAAGGGGCAAGGGCCTATTATTTTCATTTTACTGCCAAAGAAATTCAGACAGAGAGTTGAAACAATGATCTCAAAGGTACAAACAGAAGAAGTGGCAGAGTGTGTAAATGCAGCTTCTCTGAATCCAAAGCCTACAGAGTTTTGCAAAGCAGGCCCTGAGGCTGTCCTGCCCGCTCCCAGACTCCTGCTTCTAGGTGACTGGGAGGTCTAGCCCTTCCAGAAGGCTTAGGGTTGGACTTGGAGATGCTAAGCAAGACCAGACACAGTTTCCCAGCCTCCTCCAACTCAAAAGGTCTCAGCCCAGCAAGACGAGTGCTGACTGGGGAGACATAGTCTCTAAGGATGGTGGGAGCCCAAGTCTTCTGGGTACCCCAACCAAGCCCCCTCCTACTTACCTGTCTCCAAAGCAGTTGCAGTCAGGGCGGCTGCCCCCAGCAAGAGCAACCTTTGGGGCAACTGCAGAAGACAAGCCTCCATCCAGGCTCTGCTGTGCCCAGCAATGGGGCAGACCCACAGAATCTTCAGCTTGGGGTTTCTGGGGAGACTGGGATATGGGGCCTGGTCAGGCCAGCAGGGAGGCTGGTGGGACACAAGGAGAAGAAGGAGACAAGTCCTCCAGCCCCCTGGTCTCTTCAGTATGATCTTTGTGCTCCGCCTTCCAGATGCTCCTCCTTTGGTTCAGAACTGTGTCCGGGGGTTGCCATGGAGATTTGGGGCCAGGGCTAGAGCCTGGGGAGAGGAGGCAGGGAGGAGATCTGCTCCCCTTCTGCCAGACAGGAACCAGGAAACTCAGATCCAGTTCAGCCACAGGACTTCTGGGAGGAGGACCTGCAGGAAGCCAGATGTGCTACCTTCCTAGATCAGTTGTCACCTTAGGGACTGAGCTTCAGGGAGGTCCAGGACACCAAAGGAGCCTCTCCGAGGGCCTAGAGAGCAGCAGGCAGCAAAGGAGTACTGGACCAGGAGTCTGCTCTATTACTAACCCCCATAGCAGTGCACGGTTGACTTCTTCAGGTCATCAGTTTGTGGCTCATATGACACCTCCACAGACCACACTCTTCTGACCACCTCTCCATCTAAATTAACACTCTCTCTCTCCTTGTCACTCAGTCACATCTCAAATGTATCATCCCAGCACTCTCTGGAATTATTTTGCTCCACTAAAATTATATT
Source organism: Chlorocebus sabaeus (assembly GCF_047675955.1). Classification (NCBI taxonomy): domain Eukaryota; kingdom Metazoa; phylum Chordata; class Mammalia; order Primates; family Cercopithecidae; genus Chlorocebus; species Chlorocebus sabaeus. The sequence goes on from NC_132923.1 coordinate 115,231,906, forward strand.
CCATGAGTATCTTGTTTACCTCTGAACCCCTATGTCATAGCACAGTCACTGGCACAAGGTAGGCACCCAGGAAATAATGAAGGAATAAGTGTGTGACATTAAACAAATGACCCCTTTTTCTGGATTTTACTTCCCCATGTGTAAAATTAATACCCTGGACTAATTCAGACTTTTTCAAAACGTGTTATTAGTAGAACAATTTTTTTTCAAAAGGTATCTTACAAGGAACCTTAATCTAAAAACTGAAGCTTTTCGAACCCTGACATCCTTCTCTGGAAAATGGGATAATGATAATTCCAACCACATACTTACATTGTAAGAATTAAGTAACTTGGCCCAGCATGGTAGCCCAGCACTTTGGGAGGCCGAGGTGGGTGGATCACAAGGTCAGGAGCTCAAGGCCAGCCTGGCCAACATAGTGAAACCCCATCTCTACTAAAAATACAAAAAAAAAAAATTAGCTGGGCATGGTGGCACGTGCCTATAGTCCCAGCTACTCGGGAGGCTGAGACAGGAGAATTGCTTGAATCTGGGAGGCAGAGGTTGCAGTGAGCCGAGATTGTGCCATTGCACTCCAGCTTGGGCAACAGAGTGAGACTTCATCTCAAAAAAAAAAAAAAAAAAAAAAGAAGTAACTTAATACAAGTGGGGTACTTGGAATAGTGTCTATCATGTAGTAAAGTATCCAATGTATGTCAGCTTGAATGATGATCATTAATGTCATCATTATTATTTAAACAGAGGTTTCAAGTGTGGGCGAGGGAAGGAGCTAAGCAGCCCAAATTGGCAGTGCCTGAGACACCACCTCAAAATCCCAGGAATCCATGAGAAGGTTAAAACCTCTGGACCTGGCCGGGCACAGTGGCTCACACCTATAATCCCATCACTTTGGGAGGCCAAGGCAGGTGGATCAGCTGAGGTTGGGCATTCGAGACCAGCCTAGCCAACATGGTGAAACCCCATCTCTACTATAAATACAAATATCAGCCGGGTGTTGTGGCACATGCCAGTAATCCCAGCTACTCAGGAGGCTGAGGCACAAGAATCACTTGAACCCAGGAGGCGGAGGTTGCAGTGAGCCGAGATTGCACCACTGCACTCCAACCTGGGCGATAAAGTAAAAAACAAAACAAAACAAAACAAAAAAAACACCTCTGGACCTATTATTCCCTAACAGCTCTCCCTCCTGGAGCGGTCATTTGATGCAACCTTGATTTCCTACAGTGTATGATGTCCAAATCTGTGCCCCTGGGGGACTCCAAGAAGACTCACATCTTCCCTCAGCAAGAATGAATTTATCATGAAGCCCACTGAAGTTTAAACTTTAGAACTCATCACTTGATTGGGATTACATGTTTTGTTTGTTTGTTTGTTTGTTTTTTGAGATGGAGTCTCACTCTGTCACCCAGGCTGGAATGCAGTGGCATGATCTCAGCTCACTTCAACCTCCCAGGCTGGAGTGCAGTGGTGTGATATCAGCTCACTCCTACCTCCCAGGCTGGAGTACGGTGGCACAATATCAGCTCACTGCAACCTCCGCTTCCCGGGTTCAAGAGATTCTCCTGCCTCAGCTTCCTGAGTAGCTGGGAGTACAGGTGCGCGCCACCACACCCAGCTAATTTTTTATTTTTAGTAGAGACGGGGTTTCATCATGTTGGTCAGGCTGGTCTCGAACTCTGGACCTCAGGTGATTCGCCCACCTTGGCGTCCCAGAGTGCTGGGATTACAGGAGTGAGCCGCCACGCCTGGCTGGGATTATATGTTTTTATAAAATTTGCAAAAGTAAGAATGGTTATAAACTTTCGGTTTTGCAAGATGAAAATGTTTTAGAGATCTGTTGCACAGTAATGTGAAAATACTTAACACTACTGAACTGTACACTTAGAATGGCTAAGACAAGCCAGGTGCAAGGCTCACACCTTTAATCTCAACACTTTGGGAGACTGAGGCGAGAGGATCACTTGAAACCAGGAGTTCAAGACCAACCTGGGCCTGTAATCCCAGCACTTTGGGAAGCCAAGGCAGGCAGGTCACCTGAGGTCAGGAGTTTGACAGCAGCCTGGCCAACATGGTGAAGCCCAGCCTTGACAAAAAATACAAAAATTAGCCAGGTGTGGTGGCACACACCTGTAATCCCAGCTTTTTTTTTTTTTTTTTTTTTTTGTGAGATGGAGTCTCGCTTTGTCGCCCAGGCTGGAGTGCAGTGGCACCATCTCGGCTCACTGCAAGCTCCACCTCCTGGGTTCACGCCATTCTCCTGCCTCAGCCTCCCGAGTAGCTGGGACTACAGGCACGTACCACCATGCCCGGCTAATTTTGTGTATTTTTTAGTAGAGTCGGAGTTTCACCGTGTTAGCCAGGATGGTCTCGATCTCCTAACTTCGTGATCCACCCGCCTCGGCCTCCCAAAGTGCTGGGATTACAGGCGTGAGCCACCGTGCCCGGCTGTAATCCCAGCTACTCAGGAGGCTGAGGCAGGAGAATCCCTTGAACCCAGGAGGCAGAGGTTGCAGTGAGCCAAGATCGAGCCACTGCACTCCAGCCTGGGCGACAGAGTGAGACTCCATCTCAAAAACAAAAACAAGGCCGGGCGCGGTGGCTCAAGCCTGTAATCCCAGCACTTTGGGAGGCCGAGGCGGGTGGATCACGAGGTCAGGAGATCGAGACCATCCTGGCTAACATGGTGAAACCCCGTCTCTACTAAAAATACAAAAAACTAGCCGGGCGTGGTGGCGGGTGCCTGTAGTCCCAGCTACTCGGAGGCTGAGGCGGGAGAATGGCGTGAACCCGGGAGGCGGAGCTTGCAGTGAGCCGAGATCGCGCCACTGCACTCCAGCCTGGGCGACACAGTGAGACTCCGTCTAAAAAAAAAAAAAAAAAAAAAAAAAAGACCAACCTGGGCAACATAGCGAAACCCTGTCTCTACAAAAAATTAAAGTTAAAATTTAAAAATTAGGTGGTGCCTATACTCCTAGCTGTACTACAGTTACTCAGGAGGCTAAGGAAGAAGGATCACTTGAGCCCGGAAGCTTGAGGTTACAGTGAGCTATGATCATGACACTGCACTCCAACCTAGGCAACAGAGCAGACCCTATCTCAAAAAAAAAAATGGTTCAGATAGTTAAGTTTTGTTATGTATTTTCTTGCCATAATTTTTTTAAATTTTGCAAACATAAGGGGTACATGTTCTCAGGACCTCTTGATAGTGTGCCTCAAGCCAATTAAAATTTTTTAAAAATAAAAATAGGGTCAGGAGTGGTGGCTCACTCCTGTAATCCCAGGACTTTGGGAAGGCCAAAGTGGGTGGATCACTTGAGGTCAGGAATTCAAGACCAGCCTGGCCAACCTGGTGAAACCCCATCTCTACTAAAAATACAAAAATCAGCTGGGCATGGCCGGGCACGGTGGCTCACGCCTGTAATCCCAGAACTTTGGGAAGCCAAGGCAGGCAGATTGCCTGAGGTCAGGAGTTCGAGACCACCCTGACCAACATGATGAAACCTTGTCTCTACTAAAAATACAAAAATTAGCCAGGCATGGTGGTCGGTGCCTGTAATCCCAGCTACTTGGGAGGCTGAGGCAGGATAATTGCTTGAACCCAGGAGGCGGAGGTTGCAGTGAGCTGAGACTGGGCCATTGCACTCCAACCTGGGTGATAGAATGAGACTCCGTCTCAAAAAAAAAAAAAAAAAATTTAACTGGGTGTGGTGGCAGGTGCTGTAGTGCCTGTAATCCCAGCTACTTGGGAGGCTGAGGCAGAAGAATCACTTGAACACAGGAGGCAGAGGTTGCAGTGAGCCAAGATAGCACCATTACACTCCAGCCTGGGAGACAGAGCAAGATTCTGTCTCAAAATAATTAATTAATTAATTAAATCAAAAATTTAAAAAATAAAAATAGGCCATGTGCGGTGGCTCACACATGTAAACCCAGCACTTTGGGAGGCCGAGACGAGCAGATCACCTGAGGTCAGGAGTTTGAGACAAGCCTGGCCAATGTGGTAAAACCCCATCTCTACTAAAAATACAAAAATTAGCAGGTGTAGGGGTGTGCGTGTGGATTCCCAGCTACTTGGGAGGCTGAGGCAGGAGAATTGCTTGAAGGCAGGAGAATTGAACCCAGGAGGCAGAGGTTGCAGTGAGCCGAGGTTGCGCCATTGCACTCCAGCCTGGGTGACAGAGTGAGGCTCCGTCTCAAAAAAATAAAAATAAGTTAATTAAAATAAAATAAAATATTAAAATAAAACTTTTGCAAACATAAGATATTTTAACCATAGTTAGTTCAGACTTTTTTCTCTTTCCACTCCCAAACTGTCCTTCATCACACCTCACTTTATATCAGGTGGCCACAGGTGTTTTGAAATCCAGCTAGGGAGAGGCTGATTTGGGTTTAGGGCTGGGGGTGAGTATATTTATGGGATTCTGGCCCTTGCGGGTACAGTTATATTATTGCTAGGTGCTCCAGGTGGCATTCGAGAATATTCCTGATGCCACTCTGCTGTCTTCCTGAGTGCTGTGCTCTGAAGGTGCTGAATCAGAGATGATATGATGCCCAGCCCCAGGAGTACAAGGGCATTGTAAGAGAAATAAAATTTGAAATGCACGAAGCCAGAAATAGTGTGTGGAAAACCCTTCCAAATACACAGCTCACATATGTAAGATATTTTATAGCAGTTGCTCCAAATGTAACAACAATCATTAAGAGTTAAATAATCTTACCAACGATGAATTGCAAAGCTGGAGGAAAATAATTCCTAAACTACCACTAATAAAAAACTAATTTTGATCAATCATGGTAGAGGAAAGGCTGAATTATCTTTCCAGTCCTGCTATAAAAATATCCTGGCCAGGCGCAGTGGCTCACGCCTATAATCCCAGCCCTTTGGGAGGCCGAGGCGGGCAGATGGCGAGGTCAGGAGTTTGAGACCAGTCTAGCCAACAGGATGAAACCCCGTCTCTACTAAAAGCACAAAAAAATAGCTGGGCGTAGTGGCAGGTGCCTGTAATCCCAGCAACTCAGGAATCTGGGGCAGGAGAATCGTTTGAACCTAGGAGACGGAAGTTGCAGTGAGCCAAGATTGTACCATTACACTCCAGCCTGGGCAACAGGGCAAGACCTCCTCTCAAAAACAAACAAAAAATCCTACTGCCCAGGCACAGTGGTTCATGCTTGTAATCCCAGCACTTTGGGAGGTGGAAGTGGGAGGATCGCTTGAGGCTAGGAGTTCGGGACCAGCCTGGGCAACATAGTGACCAAATCCCATCTCTACAAAAAACATAAAAATTAACCATGCATGGAGGCATGCATCTGTAGTCCCAGCTACTTGGGAGGCTGCAGCAGGAAGATTGCTTGAGCCCTGGAGTTCAAGGCTGCAGTGAGCTATGATCGTTCCACTGCGCTCCACCCTGGGCAACAGAGCAAGACTCCATCTAGCAAAAAAAAAAGATAGAGAAAATATCATACAGTTGCTGTCACATAAAGAATCAAAAAGTGTGCACCAAAAAAAAAAAAAAAAAAAGTAAGCAAAAAAGTCCAGGTGCTGAGGCTCACACCTGCAATCTCAGCACTTTGGGAGGCTGAGGTGGGAGGATTGCTTGAGCCCAGGAGTTCGAGATCAGCCTGGGCCGCATTGTGAGACCCTGTCTCTATTTGAAAAAAAAAAAAAAAAGTATTATAGAAGAATGTTACGCAGTTACTAAAAATTTGTTATTATTTTGGATTTTATATTATTTGTCTTATTTGTCAGCTTTTTACATTTCAAGACTTGTTGGGTTTTTGTCTCATTCTAAATAAATATTCACTTTCAAACTTGATTTTTTTTTTTTTTTTGAGATGGAATCTCACTCTGTTGCCCAGGCTAGAGTGCAGTGGTGCAATCTCGGCTCACTGCAGCCTCTGCCTCCCTGGTTTAATGGATTTTCCTGTCTCAGCCTCCCGAGGAGCTGGGACTACAGCTGCTCATCACCACACCCGGCTAATTTTTATATTTTTTGTAGAGATGGGGTTTCACCATATTGATCAGGCTGGTCTCGAACTCCTGACCTCAGATGATCCACCCGCCTCAGCCTCCCAAAGTGCTGGGACTACGGGAATAGGCCAGCACATCTGGCCTCAAACCTGATTTTGTGTTAATAATTTCGTATTTTAAAGAGGGCCCCCAAATTATTTCTGTTGAAGGATGCATATGAGTTTCTGTGCAGAAACTGCGCTATAATGCATTCCAAGCAGAGGACCCATTGTGTGTCATGGTCACAGAGGAGCTCATTCTGGAAACAGGCTGGTATGACTAAATCCTGCTGCACAGAAAAGAGGAGAGAAACGACAACAATATTAACGATAATAGGCCAAGTGAGCCAAGATCATGCCGCTGTACTCCAGCCTGGGCAATAGAGGGAGACCTTGTCTCAAAAACAAAACAAGGCCGGGCGTGGTGGCTCAGGCCTATAATCCCAGCATTTTGGGAGGCCGAGGCAGATGGATCACGAGGTCAGGAGTTCAAGACAAGCCTGGCCAAGATGGTGAAACCCCGTCTCTACTAAAAATACAAAAATTAGCCAGGTGTGGTGGCAGGTGCCTGTAATCCCAGCTACTCGGGAGGCTGAGACAGAGAATTGCTTGAACCCGGGAGGTGGAGGTTGCAGTGAGCCGAGATTGCACCCCTGCACTCCAACCTGGGCAACAGAGTGAGACTCCATCTCAAAAGCAAAAACAATAATAGTAACTTCCTGGCCCCTTGATCAGCCTCTGTGCTGAGATATTCCTACCTTTCATGACTAGGAACAAACACCTCGTACATCCTTACATATTTCTAGAGACTACTTCTGTTTTTTTGTTTTGTTTTGTTTTTTTGAGATGGAGTCTCACTCTGTTAACCAGGCTGTAGTGCAGTGGTGCGATCTTAGCTCACTGCAACCTCTGCCTCCCAAGATCGGCTGATCCTCCCACCTCAGCCTCCCAAGTAGCTGGAATTACAGGCATGTGCCACCTAACTCGGCCAGAGACTACTTCTTGAGTGATTACAGCATGCCAAGCACTGGCTTTAAGTTTGTCATATGCTCTATCACACATAATCTTCACAATATGTCACAATGACCCTGCAAAAAGGGCATTCTTTTAGGAACCTCATTTAAATGATGAGAAATCTGAGGTAAGGGGGTAGAGTCTTCCCCTGGGCCACACTTCCCAGCCGTATGACCCTTAGGCAAGCGACCTGATTGCTCTGTGCCTCAGGTTTTTAATCTACAAAGTGGAGACAATATTGAAGTATCTTATTGGGAAGATTAAAATGGAAAAAAATACATATACATTCATTTTTCAAATTTCACTAACCTCTATTTTAAGCATTGAAGAAATTTCAGGGAATGAAATAAACAAAATTTCTGAGCCAGGCATTGTGGCTCATGTCTGTAATCCCAGCACTTTGGAAGGGCAGGAGGAGTGCTTAAACTCAGAAGTTCAAGGCTACAGTGAACTATGATTGTGCCACTGAACTCCAGCCTGGGTGACAGAGCGAGACCTTGAAAAAAATAAAATAAAATTTTTCTAATGTTGCGGAGCTTACATTCCAGTGGAGGATAGATGAGTAAGATGTTTGATATATTGAACAGTGATAAATACTAAAGAGAAAAAACATAAAGCATGGTTGGCAGGCATGTCAGAGGGGTGTTGACATTTTGATGGGACAGCCAGGGAAAGTCACACTGAGAGGGGTCTTTTGAGTAGAGACCAGAAAGAAGCAAGGGGGCCAGTCATGCAGTTATTTGGAGAAAGACCATCCTAGGCAGACGCAATAGCAAGTGCAAAGGCTCTGAGGCAGGAATGTGCCTGGCACAAGCAATATGTGCGGAACAAAGGCAGAGATGCAAAGAGTGATAAAGATGAGTCAGATAACGTCGGGCCCTAGAGGTCATTATAAAGACTTTGGCTTTTTCCACTGGGCACGAGGGCTCACGCCTGTAATCCCAGCACTTTGGGAGCCCACAGCTGGTGGATCACCTGAGGTCAGGAGTTTGAGACCAGCCTGGCCAACATGGTGAAACCCCGTCTCTACTAAAAATACAAAAATTAGCTGGGCATGGTGGTGGGCACCTGTAGTCCCAGCTACTCAGGAGGCTGAGGCAGGAGAGTCACTTGAACCCAGGAGGGAGAGTTTGCAGTGGGCCGAGATCGCACCACTGCACTCCAGCCTGGGTGACAGGGTGAGATTCCATCTCAAAAAAAAAAAAAAAAAAAAAAGACTGCCTTTTTCTCCAACTGAGATGAGAACTACTGGGTAAGGCCAGATGCTGCAGGACCAGATAGGAAACTACTTGAATAAGAAGTCTAGAAGTGATGATGGCCTGGACCAAGGTAGCTAGAAGTGTTCAAATTCTGGACATACTTTGAAGGTATAGCCAATAGGATTTGCCGAAGGATTGGACTTGGGTAGTGCAGGAAACAGAGGCACCAAGGTTGGCACCCAGGATTCTAAAGTAGGCATCTGGAAGGATGGAGCTGCATAACTGAGATGGCGGGGACCGAGAGGAGCCGGCTTGGGGAGGATGAGGAGCTCAGTTTTGGACACATTTAGACTGAGATGACTGCCAGACATCCCGGTGGAGAGAGAGGACAATGGCAGTTGGATCTCCAAGTCTGGAGTTGGGGATGGGGGGAGTGTGCACTGGGGATATAATTTTGGGAGTGCTTCACACATGGATGAGATGTAATGCCACGGGCATGAGCAGAAGGGAGAGGGGCTTGGTCCTATCCTAACCCTTCTCCTGTGGAATCCTACTGGTACTCATGGTTCTGGAGCAAAATGCCCCCTAGAGGGCAGTCAAAGCAAATCAAAGAATGGGAACACAGCCCTGCATCCCAGCAACAGCTCCCTGGAGGCTGCAGGATGCCTCCCAGTTTAGAGGCAGGGGAGGGTGGCAGCTCTACCAAGAAGCCAAGTTCTCAGCATTGCAGGACTGAGGCCTCGGTCTCTTCACTCTATGTTTTGGCCACTGTAGAGAAGGACAACTGCCCTGCTAGCCCGACACGCCCTTACCATTCTATAGAATAGGACCTCAAGGTCAGGTGCGGTGGCTCAGGCCTGTAATCCAACACTTTGGGAGGCCGAGGCAGGCGGATCACATGAGGCTAGGAGTTCAAGACCAGCTTGACCAACATGACAAAACCCCGTCTCTACAAAAAATACAAAAATCAGCCCAGCGTCGTGGCGCACATCTGTAATCCCAGCTACTCAGGAGGCTGAGGCACAAGAATCACTGAGATCATGCCACTGCACTCCTCCCTGGGTGACAGAGTAAGACCCTGTCTAAAAAAAAAAAAAAAGAATAGGACCTCAAGCAAGATGGTTTTATCTCTAAGGGTAAGCTTAGATATGGGCTGATGTTTGTGCATTGAGGATATCACGTCTCATGTCACATTCTTTTTTTTTTTTTTTTTTGAGTCAGAGTTTCACTCTTGTTGCCCAGGCTGGAGTGCAATGGCACAATCTCAGCTCACCACAACCTCCATCTCCTGGGTACAAGTGATTCTCCTGCCTCAGCCTCCTGAGTAGCTGGGATTACAGGCATGCGCCACCACACCCGGCTGATTTTTTTTTTTATTTTTAGTAGAGACAGGGTTTCTCCGTGTTGGTCAGGCTAGCCTTGAACTCCCAACCTCAGGTGATCCGCCTGCCTCGGCCTCCCAAAGTGCTGGCGTGAGCCACCACACCCGGCCATCATGTCACATTCTTTCATGCAACATTACATTTGAGGAAGGACACTGGCTCACACCTGTAATCCCAGCACTTGGGAGGCCGAGGTTGGTGGATCACCTGAGGTCAGGAGTTTCAGCTAAACCCTGTCTCTACCAAAAATACAAAAATTACCCAGGCATGGTGGTTCATGCCTGTTATCCCAACTACTTGGGAGGCTGAGGCAGGAGAATGGCTTGAACCCGGGAAGCAGAGGTTGCAGTGAGCCAAGATCGTGCCACTTCACTCCAGCCTGGGCGATACAGCGAAACTCTATCTCAAAAAAACAAAACAAAACAAAACAAAACCTCATTATATTTGATAAGCTACTAGTAAATAACTATTCATTGACACCAATTCCAAGCCTGCTTGCTTTGAATATTCTCACTCAAGAAAAGCTATGAGGCAAGTAAAATTATCACTCTTTTTATGTACACGAGGAAACTAAAGTCCAGAGAGATGAGGTACTTGTTTCAGATAACCCAAGAAATGGGAGGCAGGGCTAGGACTGCCCACTTCGGTGTGGCGCCAGACCCCATTCATTTTCTATTATCCTACTTTGACCTTGAGCGCTAAAGAGTCTGGCCCTGCACTCAGAGCTGTGGGGGAATGAGAAAAGTCATGCTCCTGCCTTTAAGCAGGTCAGCGCTCAGCAGACAAGCAAAACAAAAGTACTCAGCATTATAAGAGACAAGGCTGGCCGAGCTCAGTGGCTCATGCCTGTAATCCCAGCACTTTGGGAGGCTGAGGCAGGTGGATCACTTGAGGTCAAGAATTCGAGAACAGCCTGACCAACATGGTGAAATCCTGTCTCTACTAAAAATACAAAAAATTAGCCAGGCATAGTGGTGGGTGCCTGTAATCCCAGCTACTAGGAAGGCCGAGGCAGGAGAATCACTTGAACCCTGGAGATGGAGGTCGCAGTGAGCCAAGATCGCCCACTGCACTTGAGTATTTACTGTTTGGTAAAGATTGTTTTCATGTATTGGCATATATATATATATCTCCATCCATATATAGAAGATAGATAGATAGATAGATAGATTTAATTTTATTTTTTTTTGAGACAGAGTCTTACTATGTTGCGTGGGCTGGAGTGCATGGCATGATCTTGGCTCACTGCAACTTCCACCTCCCAGGTTCAAGCAATTCTCCTGCCTCAGTCTCCCAAGTAGCTGAGATTACAAGCATGCACCACAATGCTCAGCTAATTTTTTTTTTTTTTTTTTTGTATTTTTAGTAGAGACGGAGTTTCACCATGTTGGTCAGCTATTTATATATTTTTTGAGACAGAGTCTTGCCCTGTTGCCCAGGCTACATTGCTGTGACGCAATCACAGCTCACTGCAGCCTCTACTTCCCGGGTTCAAGTGATCCTCCCACCTCAGCCTCTCAAGCAGCTGGGACTACAGGCATGCGCCACCACCCCTGGCTAATTGTTTTGTATTTTTTGTAGAGATGGGGTTTTGCCATGTTGCCCAGGCTGGCCTTGAACTCCTAGGCTCAAGCAATCCTCCCAATTTGGCCTCCCAAAGTGCTGGGATTACAGGCTTTAGGCACCTTGCCCGGACGGCTAATTTAAGCTGATTTATTCTTCACAATAGTGCCAGAGTAGGTACTATTATCATCTCCATTTTGCAGAGGAAGAAGCTGAGGCACAATGTTAAGTGCAGAAATATTATGTAAGTAGGAAATGGGGAATCAACAGTGTTCCAGGCAGAAGGAGAATCACAGGCAAAACCTAGAAGGCCGGGGAGAGCCTGGCTTTGTTGGCTTTTATGCAGCAACCAGAGAAAGCACCTTCTTCCGGCCACACTGGGCTCATATCCCACACACGCCAATCAAGTGTTTCGGTTCAGCCCACAGTGGAAGGGACAGAGCCAGGATTTGAACTCAGGGGCTGTCTGACTTCCAAATCCATGACAACCATATCAAGTAAGTTTTCTCAATATTGAGTCATGTGGGGAGAGAGTTCTTCCCTTTCTGTTACCCATGTATTTCTGGTTTTTTGTTTTTTGGGTTTTTTGAGACAGAGCCTCACTCTGTCGCCCAGGCTGGAGTGCAGTGGCATGATCTCGGCTCACTGCAGCCTCTGCCTCCCAGGTTCAAGCAATTCTCCCACCTCAGCCTCCCGAGTAGCTGCGATTGCAGGCATGTGCCACCATGCCCAGCTATTTTTGTATTTTTAGTAGAGATGGGGTTTCACCATGTTGGCCAGCCTGGTCTCAAAATCCTGACCTCAAATGATCCGCCAGCCTTGGCCTCCCAAAGTGCTGGGATTACAGACGTGAGTCACTACATGCCAGCCATATACTGACAGAGGTTGTTAATACCCTCACAATACATAATTCAAGAATGAAATAATGAGATCACAGAAATTTTTACTAGATTAGAAAAAGAAGGCATCATTAGGCAAACCTATGTCCCTACATATCACTAGTGTGGCCAGAAGGAAAATGGAAATTGACAACAGACAACAAAAAATAAAAATATAATGTGTAAAACAAAATAATGTGCAAAACAAAAAATGTAGTAAGCTCTTATCTAACACATTAGAAATCACAGAAAGGGTCAGGTGCTGTAGCTCATGCACATAAGCCCAGCACTTTGGAAGGCCAAGGCAGGATCACTTGAACCCCAGTTTGAGATCAGTTCAGGCAACATAGTGAGACCCCGTCTCTACCAAAAAGGCTGGGGGCAGTGGCTCACGCCTGTAATCCCCAGCACTTTGGGAGGCCGAGGTGGGCGGATCACCAGTTCAGGAGATCAAGACCATCCTGGCCAACATGGTGAAACCCCGCCTCTGCTAAAAATGCAAAAATTTGCCGAGTGTGGTGGCGCACACCTGTAGTCCCAGCTACTCAGGAGGCTGAGGCAGGGGAATTGCTTGAAGCTGGGAGGCAGAGGCTGCAGTGAGCCAAGATGGCGTCACTACACTCCAGCCTGGCGACAGAGTGAGACTCCGTCTCCAAAAAAAAAAAAAAAAAAAAGTTTTAAAAAGTAGCTGGGTGTGGGCCAGGCACGGTAGCTCACGCCTGTAATCCCAGCACTTTGGGAGGCCGAGGCAGGTGGATCACAGGGTCAAGAGATTCAGACCATTCTGGTCAACACGGTGAAACCCTGTCTCTACTAAAAGTACAAAAATTAGCCGGGTGTGGTGCCGCACGCCTGTAGTCTCAGCTACTCGGGAGGCTGAGGCAGGAGAATCACTTGAACCCGGGAGGCGGAGGTTGCGGTGAGCCGAGATTGCGCCACTGCACTCCATCTGGGTCACAGAGCGAGACTCCGTCTAAAAAGAAAAATTAGCTGGATGTGATGGTACATCCCTGTAGTTCCAGCTACTTGGGAGGCTGAGTTGGGAGGACCACGTGAGCCCAGGAGGTTGAGGCTACAGTGAGCCATGGTGGCTCCACTGTACTTTGGCCTGGGTGACAGAGCAAGACCCTGTCTCACAAAACTAAATAAATAAATAAAATAAAATAACAGAAAGGACCTCCACATATCCAAGAAAATACATGTCTACCATATATCCCAGTAACATGTTTTTTTGTTTGTTTGTTTTATAATACCAATACCTCCAGATCACCAGATCCACCAGATCACCCTGCCCATTTGCATTTACACGGCAAGGAAAATGATACGTATTATATTTTAGAAGCTATTCTAGGGAAGTATGAACAGGCTAGTACTTGCAGGAATTTGAGGATGTTAAATTTCCCTACACATTGTTGCATAGATCGTATCATGATTAGAGGAACAGGTAGAAAACATAAAATAACGTGAACAGGTAAAATCATTAAATGTTGGCTGAGTGCTGTGGCTCACACCGGTAATCCCAGCACTTTAGGAGGACAAGTGGGGAGAATAGCTTGAGTTCAAGACCAGCCTGGGCAACATGGCAAAACCCTGTCTCTGCAAATAACACAAAAATTAGCTGATCATGGGAACGCATGCCTGTAGTCCCAGCTACTCGGGAGGCTTAAAGTGTGAGGATCACTTGAGCCATGGAGGCAGAAGTTGCTATGAGCTAAGATCGCACCACTGCATTCCAGCCTGGGCAACAGAGTGAGACCCTGTCTTAATAAATAAAATCGTTAAATGTTTAAAATTAAGAATATGGGCCAGGCACGGTGGCTTGTGCCTATAATCCCAGCACTTTGGGAGGCCGAGGCAGGCAGATCGCTTGAGGCCAGGAGTTCGAGACCAGCCTGGCCAACATGGCAAAACCCTGTCTCTACCGAAAATACAAAAATTAGCCGGGCATAGTTTCTTGCACCTGTTGTCCCAGCTACTTAAGAGACTGAGGGATGAGAGTCACTTGAACCCGGGAGGTGGAGGTTGCAGTGATCCAAGATCACACCACACCAAGATGACAGTGCTCCAGCCTGGATGACAGAGCAAGACCCTGTCTCAAAAAGAAACAAAATGAAAAGAAGATGGGGTCGGGCGCAATGGCTCATGCCTGTAATCCCAGTGCTTTGGGAGGCCAAGGCGGGAGATCTCCTGAGGTCAGGAGTTCAAAACGAGACTGGACAACATGATGAAATGTCGTCTCTACTAAAAATACAAAAATTAGGCCGGGCGCGATGGCTCAAGCCTGTAATCCCAGCACTTCGGGAGGCCAAGACGGGCAGATCACGAGGTCAGGAGATCGAGACCATCCTGGCTAACACGGTGAAACCCCGTCTCTACTAAAAAATACAAAAACCTAGCTGGGCGAGGTGGCGGGCTCCTGCAGTCCCAGCTACTCGGGAGGCTGAGGCAGGAGTATGGCGTGAACTCGGGAGGCGGAGCTTGCAGTGAGCTGAGATCCGGCCACTGCACTCCAGCCTGGGTGACACAGCAAGATTTCATATCAAATAAATAAATAAGATGGAGAAGATGGACAGGGCCGGGCGTGGTGACTCATGCCTGTAATCCCAGCACTTTGGGAGGCCGAGGCAGGTGAATCACCTGAGGTCAGGAGTTTGAGACCAGCCTGACCAACATGGTGAAACCCCGTCTCTACTAAAAATACAAAAATTAGCCAGGCATGGTGGCGCATGCCTGTAATCCCAGCTACTTGGGAGGCTGAGGCAGGAGAATCGCTTGAACCCGAGAGGCAGAGGTTGCATTGAATCAAGATAGTACCACTGCACTCCAGCCTGGGTGACAGATTGAGACTCAAAAAAAAAAAAGCTTCTATAATTAATGGTATTATTTGGCTAATAGAGAAAACTTATACTAAGTTGAATATTCTTTTACCATATATCAAATCACCAGGAAAAAAATCCACAAATTTCCTTGAGGATCAGACATCCTTCAATGGACTGAAGGAGGTAGCAAGACATTTTACCCTGAGGACCTATACTAATAACGGAAACAAAGATTTCAATGACTCATGAACATGCTGATTGACCACTGAGTCAGACTTTGAAGGTCAGGCATAGGATCATTTCTTTGTCAGCCTACTGGACAAAGAAATTTCTGATACAGAAAACTAGACCCCAGCCGGGTGTGGTGGCTCACACCTGTAATCCCAGCATTTTGGGAGGCCAAGGCGGGCGGATCACTTGAGGTAAAGAGTTCAACAACGGCCTGGCCAACATGGTGAAACCCCGTCTCTACTAAAAATACAAAAACTATCTGGGCATGGTGGCAGTTGCCTGTAATCCCAGCTACTTAGGAGGCTGAGGCAGGAGAATCACTTGAACCGGGGAGGTGGAAGTTGCAGTGAACCAAGACGGCACCATTGCACTCTAGCCTGAGCAACAAGAATGGAAAATAAATAAATAAGTAAATAAATAAATAAATAAATAAATAAATAAATAAATAAAACTAGCCCCATGGAGAAAAAAGGCACTGGTGACATCCTTGCATTACAGGATGCAGAGGAACTGTTGGTAGCCCCAAAATAAGAGCAAAGTTACTCATCCTATCATGAGCTAGACTCAGTTCTGATCAGACAAAGGGAGTAGCCCAAGTATTACCCACCTAGAATGGAAATGGAACATAATGGAAAGGACAACGCAGGGTCCCAATGATACATCAAAGGTGCATGAGGGGCCAGGTGCAATGGCTCAGTCCTGTAATTCCAGCACTTTGAGAGACTGAGGCGGGTGGATTGCTTGAACTCAGGAGTTCGAGACCAGCCTGGGCAACATGGTGAAAACTTATCTCTGTAGAAAAAAATTAACCGGGTGTGGTGGCATGCACCTGTAGTCCCTAGCTGCTTAGAAGGCTGAGGTGGGAGGATTTCTTGAGCCTGGGAGGCGAAGGTTGCAGGTGAGCCAAAATGGCGCCATTGCACTCCCACCTGGGGGACAGAGCCAGTAGACCTTGTCTCAAAAAAAAAAAAAAAAAAAAAAAAAGGTGCATGAGGAGGTAGTGTCTCAGCTGTTGCTAGACTTGCTCCATGAGCAGAGAGAACAGGAAACACCTTGACCACCACCCCTGGAGACAGCAGTTTCCTCCTATCTGAGCTGGCACTGGGGCACAGGTGATGTGGGTGGTTCATGAATGCAAATGCCTCACTCATACCGTAGGAATCAAGCAGAAAGCAGCAGCAGCCCTAAATTCATCATAGGGGAAACCCTGGCAAGTGCAGGGACAGAAAAGTCATCATATAATGAATTACAATCAATGAGTCCAGGCGCAGTGGCTCATGCCTGTAATCCCAGCACTTTGGGAGGCAGAGGCAGGTGGATCACCTGAGGTC